>NW_026557655.1:0-351118 GCF_026930045.1 Uloborus diversus
CCAAGGTCGGTTGAGCTAAGTGGACGTGCAGTTGATCCAATCAAAGGTCGGTTGAGCTAAGTGGGCGGGCAGTTGAGTCAATCAATGGTCCGTTCAGATTAGTGGGCGGGCAGTTGAGCCAATCAATGGTCGGTTGGGCTTAGTGGGCGGGCAGTTGAGCCAATCCAAAGTTGTTTGAGCTTAGTGGGCGGGCAGTTGAGCCAATCAATGGTCGGTTGAGCTTAGTGGGCGGGCAGTTGAGCCAATCAATGGTCGGTTGAGCTTAGTTGGCGGGCAGTTGAGCCAATCAATGGTCGGTTGAGCTTAGTGGGCGGTCAGTTGCGCCAATCAGTGGTCGGTTGAGCTTAGCGGGCGGTCAGTTCAGCCAATCAAATGTCGGTTGAGCTTAGTGGGCGGTCAGTTGAGCCAATCAATGGTCGGTTGAGCTTCGTGGACGGGCAGTTGAGCCAATCAATGGTCGGTTGAAATTAGTGGGCGGGCAGTTAAGCCAATTACTGGTCGGTTGAGCTTAGTGGGCGGTCAGTTCAGCCAATCAAAGGTCGGTTGAGCTTAGTGGGCGGGCAGTTGAGCCAATCAAAAGTCGTTTGGCTTAGTGGGCGGTCAGTTGAGATAATCAATGGTCAGTTGAGCTTCGTAGACGGGCAGTTAAGCCAATCAATGGTCGGTTGAGCTTAGTGGGCGGTCAGTTGAGTCAATCAATGGTCGGTTGAGCTTAGTGGGCGGGCAGTTGAGCCAATCAATGGTCGGTTGAGCTTAGTTGGCGGGCAGTTGAGCCAATCAATGGTCGGTTGAGCTTAGTGGGCGGTCAGTTGCGCCAATCAGTGGTCGGTTGAGCTTAGCGGGCGGTCAGTTCAGCCAATCAAATGTCGGTTGAGCTTAGTGGGAGGTCAGTTGAGCCAATCAATGGTCGGTTGAGCTTCGTGGACGGGCAGTTGAGCCAATCAATGGTCGGTTGAAATTAGTGGGCGGGCAGTTAAGCCAATTACTGGTCGGTTGAGCTTAGTGGGCGGTCAGTTCAGCCAATCAAAGGTCGGTTGAGCTTAGTGGGCGGGCAGTTGAGCCAATCAAAAGTCGTTTGGCTTAGTGGGCGGTCAGTTGAGATAATCAATGGTCAGTTGAGCTTCGTAGACGGGCAGTTAAGCCAATCAATGGTCGGTTGAGCTTAGTGGGCGGTCAGTTGTGCCAATCAATGGTCGGTTGAGCTTAGTGGGCGGTCAGTTCAGCCAATCAAAGGTCGGTTGAGCTTAGTGGGCGGGCAGTTGAGCCAATCAAAAGTCGTTTGGCTTAGTGGGCGGTCAGTTGAGATAATCAATGGTCAGTTGAGCTTCGTGGACGGGCAGTTAAGATAATCAATGGTCGGTTGAGCTTAGTGGGCGGTCAGTTGAGTCAATCAATGGTCGGTTGAGCTTAGTGGGCGGGCTGTTGAGCCAATCAATGGTCGGTTGAGCTTAGTGGGCGGGCAGTTGAGCCAATCAATGGTCTGTTGAGCTCAGTGGGCGGTCAGTGGAGCCAATCAATGGTCGTTTGAGCTTAGTGGGCGGGCAGTTGAGTCAATCAATTGTCTGTTCAGCGTAGTGGGCGGGCTGTTGAGCCAATCAATGGTCGGTTGAGCTTAGTGGTCGGGTAGTTGAAATAATGAATGGTCGGTAAAACTTAATGGTCGGTCAGTTGAGCCAATCAATAGTCGGTTGAGCTTAGTGGGCGGGCAGTTGGGCCAATCAAAGGTCGGTTGAGCTTAGTGGGAAGGCAGTTGAGCCAAACAAAGGCCGGTTGAGGTTAGTGGGCGTTCAGTTGAGCTAATCCAAGGTCGGTTGAGCTTAGTGGGCGGGCAGTTGAGCCAATCAATGGTCGGTTGAGCTTAGTGGGCGGGTAGTTGAGCCAATCAATTGTCGTTTGAGCTTCGTGGGCGGGCAGTTGAGCCAATCAATGGTCGGTTGAGCTTAGTGGGCGGTCAGTTGTGCCAATCAGTGGTCGGTTGAGCTTAGCGGGCGGTCAGTTCAGCCAATCAAAGGTCGATTGAGCTTAGTGGGTGGTCAGTTGAGCCAATCAATGGTCGGTTGAGCTTCGTGGACGGGCAGTTGAGCCAATCAATGGTCGGTTGAAATTAGTGGGCGGGCAGTTAAGCCAATTACTGGTCGGTTGAGCTTAGTGGGCGGTCAGTTGAGTCAATCAATGTTCCGTTAAGCTTAGATGGGCGGGCATTTGAGCCAATCATTGGTCGGTTGAGCTTAGATGGGCGGGCATTTGAGCCTATCAGTGGTCGGTTGAGCTTAATGGGCGGTCAGTTGAGCCAATCAAAAGTCGTTTGGCTTAGTGGGCGGTCAGTTGAGATAATCAATGGTCAGTTGAGCTTCGTGGACGGGCAGTTAAGATAATCAATGGTCGGTTGAGCTTAGTGGGCGGTCAGTTGAGTCAATCAATGGTCGGTTGAGCTTAGTGGGCGGGCTGTTGAGCCAATCAATGGTCGGTTGAGCTTAGTGGGCGGGCAGTTGAGCCAATCAATGGTCTGTTGAGCTCAGTGGGCGGTCAGTGGAGCCAATCAATGGTCGTTTGAGCTTAGTGGGCGGGCAGTTGAGTCAATCAATTGTCTGTTCAGCGTAGTGGGCGGGCTGTTGAGCCAATCAATGGTCGGTTGAGCTTAGTGGTCGGGTAGTTGAAATAATGAATGGTCGGTAAAACTTAATGGTCGGTCAGTTGAGCCAATCAATAGTCGGTTGAGCTTAGTGGGCGGGCAGTTGGGCCAATCAAAGGTCGGTTGAGCTTAGTGGGAAGGCAGTTGAGCCAAACAAAGGCCGGTTGAGGTTAGTGGGCGTTCAGTTGAGCTAATCCAAGGTCGGTTGAGCTTAGTGGGCGGGCAGTTGAGCCAATCAATGGTCGGTTGAGCTTAGTGGGCGGGTAGTTGAGCCAATCAATGGTCGTTTGAGCTTCGTGGGCGGGCAGTTGAGCCAATCAATGGTCGGTTGAGCTTAGTGGGCGGTCAGTTGTGCCAATCAGTGGTCGGTTGAGCTTAGCGGGCGGGCAGTTAAGCCAATTACTGGTCGGTTGAGCTTAGTGGGCGGTCAGTTGAGTCAATCAATGTTCCGTTAAGCTTAGATGGGCGGGCATTTGAGCCAATCATTGGTCGGTTGAGCTTAGATGGGCGGGCATTTGAGCCTATCAGTGGTCGGTTGAGCTTAATGGGCGGTCAGTTGAGCCAATCAATGGTCGGTTGAGCTTAGTGGACGGGCAGTTCAGCCAATCAATGGTCGGTTGAAATTAGTGGGCGGGCAGTTAAGCCAATTACTGGTCGGTTGAGCTTAGTGGGCGGTCAGTTGAGTCAATCAATGTTCCGTTAAGCATAGATGGGCGGGCATTTGAGCCAATCATTGGTCGGTTGAGCTTAGATGGGCGGGCATTTGAGCCTATCAGTGGTCGGTTGAGCTTAGTGGGCGGGCAGTTGAGTCAATCAATGGTAGGTTGAGCTTAGTGGGCGGGCAGTTTAGCATAACAATGGTCGGTTGAGCTTAGTGGGCGGTCAGTTGAGCAAATCAATGGTCGGTTGAGCTTAGTGGGCGGTCAGTTGTGCCAATCAATGGTCGGTTGAGCTTAGTGGGCGGTCAGTTCAGCCAATCAAAGGTCGGTTGAGCTTAGTGGGCGGGCAGTTGAGCCAATCAAAAGTCGTTTGGCTTAGTGGGCGGTCAGTTGAGATAATCAATGGTCAGTTGAGCTTCGTAGACGGGCAGTTAAGCCAATCAATGGTCGGTTGAGCTTAGTGGGCGGTCAGTTGAGTCAATCAATGGTCGGTTGAGCTTAGTGGGCGGTCAGTTGTGCCAATCAATGGTCGGTTGAGCTTAGTGGGCGGTCAGTTGAGCCAATCAATGGTCGGTTGAGCTTCGTGGACGGGCAGTTGAGCCAATCAATGGTCGGTTGAAATTAGTGGGCGGGCAGTTAAGCCAATTACTGGTCGGTTGAGCTTAGTGGGCGGTCAGTTGAGTCAATCAATGTTCCGTTAAGCTTAGATGGGCGGGCATTTGAGCCAATCATTGGTCGGTTGAACTTAGATGGGTGGGCATTTGAGCCTATCAGTGGTCGGTTGAGCTTAGTGGGCGGGCAGTTGAGTTATCAATGGTAGGTTGAGCTTAATGGGCGGTCAGTTGAGCCAATCAATGGTCGGTTGAGCTTAGTGGGCGGGCAGTTGAGCCAATCCAAGGTCGGTTGAGCTAAGTGGACGTGCAGTTGATCCAATCAAAGGTCGGTTGAGCTAAGTGGGCGGGCAGTTGTGTCAATCAATGGTCCGTTCAGATTAGTGGGCGGGCAGTTGAGCCAATCAATGGTCGGTTGAGCTTAGTGGGCGGGCAGTTGAGCCAATCCAAAGTTGGTTGAGCTTAGTGGGCGGGCAGTTGAGCCAATCAATGCTCGGTTGAGCTTAGTGTGCGGGCAGTTGAGCCAATCAATGGTCGGTTGAGCTTAGTGGGCGGGCAGTTGAGCCAATCAATGGTCGGTTGAGCTTAGTGGGCGGTCAGTTGTGCCAATCAGTGGTTGGTTGAGCTTAGCGGGCGGTCAGTTCAGCCAATCAAAGGTCGGTTGAGCTTAGTGGGCGGTCAGTTGAGCCAATCAATGGTCGGTTGAGCTTCGTGGACGGGCAGTTGAGCCAATCAATTGTCGGTTGAAATTAGTGGGCGGGCAGTTAAGCCAATTACTGGTCGGTTGAGCTTAGTGGGCGTTCAGTTGAGTCAATCAATGTTCCGTTAAGCATAGATGGGCGGGCATTTGAGCCAATCATTGGGCGGTTAAGCTTAGATGGGCGGGCATTTGAGCCTATCAGTGGTCGGTTGAGCTTAGTGGGCGGGCAGTTGAGTCAATCAATGGTAGGTTGAGCTTAGTGGGCGGGCAGTTTAGCATAACAATGGTCGGTTGAGCTTAGTGGGCGGTCAGTTGAGCAAATCAATGGTCGGTTGAGCTTAGTGGGCGGTCAGTTGTGCCAATCAATGGTCGGTTGAGCTTAGTGGGCGGGCAGTTGAGCGAATCAATGGTCGGTTGAGCTTAGTGGGCGGGCAGTTGAGCCAATCAATGGTCGGTTGAGCTTAGTGGGCGGTCAGTTGTGCCAATCAGTGGTCGGTTGAGCTTAGTGGGCGGTCAGTTCAGCCAATCAAAGGTCGGTTGAGCTTAGTGGGCGGTCTGTTGAGCCAATCAATGGTCGGTTGAGCTTCGTGGACGGGCAGTTGAGCCAATCAATGGTCGGTTGAAATTAGTGGGCGGGCAGTTAAGCCAACTACTGGTCGGTTGAGCTTAGTGGGCGGTCAGTTGAGTCAATCAATGGTCGGTTGAGCTTAGTGGGCGGTCAGTTGTGCCAATCAATGGTCGGTTGAGCTTAGTGGGCGGTCAGTTCAGCCAATCAAAGGTCGGTTGAGCTTAGTGGGCGGGCAGTTGAGCCAATCAAAAGTCGTTTGGCTTAGTGGGCGGTCAGTTGAGATAATCAATGGTCAGTTGAGCTTCGTAGACGGGCAGTTAAGACAATCAATGGTCGGTTGAACTTAGTGGGCGTTCAGTTGAGTCAATCAATGGTCGGTTGAGCTTAGTGGGCGGTCAGTTGTGCCAATAAATGGTCGGTTGAGCTTAGTGGGCGGTCAGTTGAGCCAATCAATGGTCGGTTGAGCTTCGTGGACGGGCAGTTGAGCCAATCAATGGTCGGTTGAAATTAGTGGGCGGGCAGTTAAGCCAATTACTGGTCGGTTGAGCTTAGTGGGCGGTCAGTTGAGTCAATCAATGTTCCGTTAAGCTTAGATGGGCGGGCATTTGAGCCAATCATTGGTCGGTTGAACTTAGATGGGTGGGCATTTGAGCCTATCAGTGGTCGGTTGAGCTTAGTGGGCGGGCAGTTGAGTTATCAATGGTAGGTTGAGCTTAATGGGCGGTCAGTTGAGCCAATCAATGGTCGGTTGAGCTTAGTGGGCGGGCAGTTCAGCCAATCCAAGGTCGGTTGAGCTAAGTGGACGTGCAGTTGATCCAATCAAAGGTCGGTTGAGCTAAGTGGGCGGGCAGTTGAGTCAATCAATGGTCCGTTCAGATTAGTGGCCGGGCAGTTGAGCCAATCAATGGTCGGTTGAGCTTAGTGGGCGGGCAGTTGAGCCAATCCAAAGTTGGTTGAGCTTAGTGGGCGGGCAGTTGAGCCAATCAATGCTCGGTTGAGCTTAGTGTGCGGGCAGTTGAGCCAATCAATGGTCGGTTGAGCTTAGTGGGCGGGCAGTTGAGCCAATCAATGGTCGGTTGAGCTTAGTGGGCGGTCAGTTGTGCCAATCAGTGGTTGGTTGAGCTTAGCGGGCGGTCAGTTCAGCCAATCAAAGGTCGGTTGAGCTTAGTGGGCGGTCAGTTGAGCCAATCAATTGTAGGTTGAGCTTCGTGGACGGGCAGTTGAGCCAATCAATTGTCGGTTGAAATTAATGGGCGGGCAGTTAAGCCAATTACTGGTCGGTTGAGCTTAGTGGGCGTTCAGTTGAGTCAATCAATGTTCCGTTAAGCATAGATGGGCGGGCATTTGAGCCAATCATTGGTCGGTTGAGCTTAGATGGGCGGGCATTTGAGCCTATCAGTGGTCGGTTGAGCTTAGTGGGCGGGCAGTTGAGTCAATCAATGGTAGGTTGAGCTTAGTGGGCGGGCAGTTTAGCATAACAATGGTCGGTTGAGCTTAGTGGGCGGTCAGTTGAGCAAATCAATGGTCGGTTGAGCTTAGTGGGCGGTCAGTTGTGCCAATCAATGGTCGGTTGAGCTTAGTGGGCGGTCAGCTCAGCCAATCAAAGGTCGGTTGAGCTTAGTGGGCGGGCAGTTGAGCCAATCAAAAGTCGTTTGGCTTAGTGGGCGGTCAGTTGAGATAATCAATGGTCAGTTGAGCTTCGTAGACGGGCAGTTAAGCCAATCAATGGTCGGTTGAGCTTAGTGGGCGGTCAGTTGAGTCAATCAATGGTCGGTTGAGCTTAGTGGGCGGTCAGTTGTGCCAATCAATGGTCGGTTGAGCTTAGTGGGCGGTCAGTTGAGCCAATCAATGGTCGGTTGAGCTTCGTGGACGGGCAGTTGAGCCAATCAATGGTCGGTTGAAATTAGTGGGCGGGCAGTTAAGCCAATTACTGGTCGGTTGAGCTTAGTGGGCGGTCAGTTGAGTCAATCAATGTTCCGTTAAGCTTAGATGGGCGGGCATTTGAGCCAATCATTGGTCGGTTGAACTTAGATGGGTGGGCATTTGAGCCTATCAGTGGTCGGTTGAGCTTAGTGGGCGGGCAGTTGAGTTATCAATGGTAGGTTGAGCTTAATGGGCGGTCAGTTGAGCCAATCAATGGTCGGTTGAGCTTAGTGGGCGGGCAGTTGAGCCAATCCAAGGTCGGTTGAGCTAAGTGGACGTGCAGTTGATCCAATCAAAGGTCGGTTGAGCTAAGTGGGCGGGCAGTTGAGTCAATCAATGGTCCGTTCAGATTAGTGGGCGGAAAGTTGAGCCAATCAATGGTCGGTTGAGCTTAGTGGGCGGGCAGTTGAGCCAATCCAAAGTTGGTTGAGCTTAGTGGGCGGGCAGTTGAGCCAATCAATGCTCGGTTGAGCTTAGTGTGCGGGCAGTTGAGCCAATCAATGGTCGGTTGAGCTTAGTGGGCGGGCAGTTGAGCCAATCAATGGTCGGTTGAGCTTAGTGGGCGGTCAGTTGTGCCAATCAGTGGTTGGTTGAGCTTAGCGGGCGGTCAGTTCAGCCAATCAAAGGTCGGTTGAGCTGAGTGGGCGGTCAGTTGAGCCAATCAATGGTCGGTTGAGCTTCGTGGACGGGCAGTTGAGCCAATCAATTGTCGGTTGAAATTAGTGGGCGGGCAGTTAAGCCAATTACTGGTCGGTTGAGCTTAGTGGGCGTTCAGTTGAGTCAATCAATGTTCCGTTAAGCATAGATGGGCGGGCATTTGAGCCAATCATTGGTCGGTTGAGCTTAGATGGGCGGGCATTTGAGCCTATCAGTGGTCGGTTGAGCTTAGTGGGCGGGCAGTTGAGTCAATCTATGGTAGGTTGAGCTTAGTGGGCGGGCAGTTTAGCATAACAATGGTCGGTTGAGCTTAGTGGGCGGTCAGTTGAGCAAATCAATGGTCGGTTGAGCTTAGTGGGCGGTCAGTTGTGCCAATCAATGGTCGGTTGAGCTTAGTGGGCGGGCAGTTGAGCCAATCAATGGTCGGTTGAGCTTAGTGGGCGGGCAGTTGAGCCAATCAATGGTCGGTTGAGCTTAGTGGGCGGTCAGTTGTGCCAATCAGTGGTCGGTTGAGCTTAGTGGGCGGTCAGTTCAGCCAATCAAAGGTCGGTTGAGCTTAGTTGGCGGTCAGTTGAGCCAATCAATGGTCGGTTGAGCTTCGTGGACGGGCAGTTGAGCCAATCAATGGTCGGTTGAAATTAGTGGGCGGGCAGTTAAGCCAACTACTGGTCGGTTGAGCTTAGTGGGCGGTCAGTTGAGTCAATCAATGGTCGGTTGAGCTTAGTGGGCGGTCAGTTGTGCCAATCAATGGTCGGTTGAGCTTAGTGGGCGGTCAGTTCAGCCAATCAAAGGTCGGTTGAGCTTAGTGGGCGGGCAGTTGAGCCAATCAAAAGTCGTTTGGCTTAGTGGGCGGTCAGTTGAGATAATCAATGGTCAGTTGAGCTTCGTAGACGGGCAGTTAAGCCAATCAATGGTCGGTTGAACTTAGTGGGCGGTCAGTTGAGTCAATCAATGGTCGGTTGAGCTTAGTGGGCGGTCAGTTGTGCCAATCAATGGTCGGTTGAGCTTAGTGGGCGGTCAGTTGAGCCAATCAATGGTCGGTTGAGCTTCGTGGACGGGCAGTTGAGCCAATCAATGGTCGGTTGAAATTAGTGGGCGGGCAGTTAAGCCAATTACTGGTCGGTTGAGCTTAGTGGGCGGTCAGTTGAGTCAATCAATGTTCCGTTAAGCTTAGATGGGCGGGCATTTGAGCCAATCATTGGTCGGTTGAACTTAGATGGGTGGGCATTTGAGCCTATCAGTGGTCGGTTGAGCTTAGTGGGCGGGCAGTTGAGTCAATCAATGGTAGGTTGAGCTTAGTGGGCGGGCAGTTTAGCATAACAATGGTCGGTTGAGCTTAGTGGGCGGTCAGTTGAGCAAATCAATGGTCGGTTGAGCTTAGTGGGCGGTCAGTTGTGCCAATCAATGGTCGGTTGAGCTTAGTGGGCGGGCAGTTGAGCCAATCAATGGTCGGTTGAGCTTAGTGGGCGGGCAGTTGAGCCAATCAATGGTCGGTTGAGCTTAGTGGGCGGTCAGTTGTGCCAATCAGTGGTCGGTTGAGCTTAGTGGGCGGTCAGTTGAGTCAATCAATGTTCCGTTAAGCTTAGATGGGCGGGCATTTGAGCCAATCATTGGGCGGTTAGGCTTAGATGGGCGGGCATTTGAGCCTATCAGTGGTCGGTTGAGCTTAGTGGGCGGGCAGTTGAGTCAATCAATGGTAGGTTGAGCTTAGTGGGCGGGCAGTTTAGCATAACAATGGTCGGTTAAGCTTAGTGGGCGGTCAGTTGAGCAAATCAATGGTCGGTTGAGCTTAGTGGGCGGTCAGTTGTGCCAATCAATGGTCGGTTGAGCTTAGTGGGCGGGCAGTTGAGCCAATCAATGGTCGGTTGAGCTTAGTGGGCGGGCAGTTGAGCCAATCAATGGTCGGTTGAGCTTAGTGGGCGGTCAGTTGTGCCAATCAGTGGTCGGTTGAGCTTAGTGGGCGGTCAGTTCAGCCAATCAAAGGTCGGTTGAGCTTAGTGGGCGGTCAGTTGAGCCAATAAATGGTCGGTTGAGCTTCGTGGACGGGCAGTTGAGCCAATCAATGGTCGGTTGAAATTAGTGGGCGGGCAGTTAAGCCAACTACTGGTCGGTTGAGCTTAGTGGGCGGTCAGTTGAGTCAATCAATGGTCGGTTGAGCTTAGTGGGCGGTCAGTTGTGCCAATCAATGGTCGGTTGAGCTTAGTGGGCGGTCAGTTCAGCCAATCAAAGGTCGGTTGAGCTTAGTGGGCGGGCAGTTGAGCCAATCAAAAGTCGTTTGGCTTAGTGGGCGGTCAGTTGAGATAATCAATGGTCAGTTGAGCTTCGTAGACGGGCAGTTAAGCCAATCAATGGTCGGTTGAACTTAGTGGGCGGTCAGTTGAGTCAATCAATGGTCGGTTGAGCTTAGTGGGCGGTCAGTTGTGCCAATCAATGGTCGGTTGAGCTTAGTGGGCGGTCAGTTGAGCCAATCAATGGTCGGTTGAGCTTCGTGGACGGGCAGTTGAGCCAATCAATGGTCGGTTGAAATTAGTGGGCGGGCAGTTAAGCCAATTACTGGTCGGTTGAGCTTAGTGGGCGGTCAGTTGAGTCAATCAATGTTCCGTTAAGCTTAGATGGGCGGGCATTTGAGCCAATCATTGGTCGGTTGAACTTAGATGGGTGGGCATTTGAGCCTATCAGTGGTCGGTTGAGCTTAGTGGGCGGGCAGTTGAGTTATCAATGGTAGGTTGAGCTTAATGGGCGGTCAGTTGAGCCAATCAATGGTCGGTTGAGCTTAGTGGGCGGGCAGTTCAGCCAATCCAAGGTCGGTTGAGCTAAGTGGACGTGCAGTTGATCCAATCAAAGGTCGGTTGAGCTAAGTGGGCGGGCAGTTGAGTCAATCAATGGTCCGTTCAGATTAGTGGGCGGGCAGTTGAGCCAATCAATGGTCGGTTGAGCTTAGTGGGCGGGCAGTTGAGCCAATCCAAAGTTGGTTGAGCTTAGTGGGCGGGCAGTTGAGCCAATCAATGCTCGGTTGAGCTTAGTGTGCGGGCAGTTGAGCCAATCAATGGTCGGTTGAGCTTAGTGGGCGGGCAGTTGAGCCAATCAATGGTCGGTTGAGCTTAGTGGGCGGTCAGTTGTGCCAATCAGTGGTTGGTTGAGCTTAGCGGGCGGTCAGTTCAGCCAATCAAAGGTCGGTTGAGCTTAGTGGGCGGTCAGTTGAGCCAATCAATGGTCGGTTGAGCTTCGTGGACGGGCAGTTGAGCCAATCAATTGTCGGTTGAAATTAGTGGGCGGGCAGTTAAGCCAATTACTGGTCGGTTGAGCTTAGTGGGCGTTCAGTTGAGTCAATCAATGTTCCGTTAAGCATAGATGGGCGGGCATTTGAGCCAATCATTGGTCGGTTGAGCTTAGATGGGCGGGCATTTGAGCCTATCAGTGGTCGGTTGAGCTTAGTGGGCGGGCAGTTGAGTCAATCAATGGTAGGTTGAGCTTAGTGGGCGGGCAGTTTAGCATAACAATGGTCGGTTGAGCTTAGTGGGCGGTCAGTTGAGCAAATCAATGGTCGGTTGAGCTTAGTGGGCGGTCAGTTGTGCCAATCAATGGTCGGTTGAGCTTAGTGGGCGGTCAGTTCAGCCAATCAAAGGTCGGTTGAGCTTAGTGGGCGGGCAGTTGAGCCAATCAAAAGTCGTTTGGCTTAGTGGGCGGTCAGTTGAGATAATCAATGGTCAGTTGAGCTTCGTAGACGGGCAGTTAAGCCAATCAATGGTCGGTTGAGCTTAGTGGGCGGTCAGTTGAGTCAATCAATGGTCGGTTGAGCTTAGTGGGCGGTCAGTTGTGCCAATCAATGGTCGGTTGAGCTTAGTGGGCGGTCAGTTGAGCCAATCAATGGTCGGTTGAGCTTCGTGGACGGGCAGTTGAGCCAATCAATGGTCGGTTGAAATTAGTGGGCGGGCAGTTAAGCCAATTACTGGTCGGTTGAGCTTAGTGGGCGGTCAGTTGAGTCAATCAATGTTCCGTTAAGTTTAGATGGGCGGGCATTTGAGCCAATCATTGGTCGGTTGAACTTAGATGGGTTGGCATTTGAGCCTATCAGTGGTCGGTTGAGCTTAGTGGGCGGGCAGTTGAGTTATCAATGGTAGGTTGAGCTTGATGGGCGGTCAGTTGAGCCAATCAATGGTCGGTTGAGCTTAGTGGGCGGGCAGTTGAGCCAATCCAAGGTCGGTTGAGCTAAGTGGACGTGCAGTTGATCCAATCAAAGGTCGGTTGAGCTAAGTGGGCGGGCAGTTGAGTCAATCAATGGTCCGTTCAGATTAGTGGGCGGGCAGTTGAGCCAATCAATGGTCGGTTGAGCTTAGTGGGCGGGCAGTTGAGCCAATCCAAAGTTGGTTGAGCTTAGTGGGCGGGCAGTTGAGCCAATCAATGCTCGGTTGAGCTTAGTGTGCGGGCAGTTGAGCCAATCAATGGTCGGTTGAGCTTAGTGGGCGGGCAGTTGAGCCAATCAATGGTCGGTTGAGCTTAGTGGGCGGTCAGTTGTGCCAATCAGTGGTTGGTTGAGCTTAGCGGGCGGTCAGTTCAGCCAATCAAAGGTCGGTTGAGCTTAGTGGGCGGTCAGTTGAGCCAATCAATGGTCGGTTGAGCTTCGTGGACGGGCAGTTGAGCCAATCAATTGTCGGTTGAAATTAGTGGGCGGGCAGTTAAGCCAATTACTGGTCGGTTGAGCTTAGTGGGCGTTCAGTTGAGTCAATCAATGTTCCGTTAAGCATAGATGGGCGGGCATTTGAGCCAATCATTGGTCGGTTGAGCTTAGATGGGCGGGCATTTGAGCCTATCAGTGGTCGGTTGAGCTTAGTGGGCGGGCAGTTGAGTCAATCAATGGTAGGTTGAGCTTAGTGGGCGGGCAGTTTAGCATAACAATGGTCGGTTGAGCTTAGTGGGCGGTCAGTTGAGCAAATCAATGGTCGGTTGAGCTTAGTGGGCGGTCAGTTGTGCCAATCAATGGTCGGTTGAGCTTAGTGGGCGGGCAGTTGAGCCAATCAATGGTCGGTTGAGCTTAGTGGGCGGGCAGTTGAGCCAATCAATGGTCGGTTGAGCTTAGTGGGCGGTCAGTTGTGCCAATCAGTGGTCGGTTGAGCTTAGTGGGCGGTCAGTTCAGCCAATCAAAGGTCGGTTGAGCGTAGTGGGCGGTCAGTTGAGCCAATCAATGGTCGGTTGAGCTTCGTGGACGGGCAGTTGAGCCAATCAATGGTCGGTTGAAATTAGTGGGCGGGCAGTTAAGCCAACTACTGGTCGGTTGAGCTTAGTGGGCGGTCAGTTGAGTCAATCAATGGTCGGTTGAGCTTAGTGGGCGGTCAGTTGTGCCAATCAATGGTCGGTTGAGCTTAGTGGGCGGTCAGTTCAGCCAATCAAAGGTCGGTTGACCTTAGTGGGCGGGCAGTTGAGCCAATCAAAAGTCGTTTGGCTTAGTGGGCGGTCAGTTGAGATAATCAATGGTCAGTTGAGTTTCGTAGACGGGCAGTTAAGCCAATCAATGGTCGGTTGAACTTAGTGGGCGGTCAGTTGAGTCAATCAATGGTCGGTTGAGCTTAGTGGGCGGTCAGTTGTGCCAATCAATGGTCGGTTGAGCTTAGTGGGCGGTCAGTTGAGCCAATCAATGGTCGGTTGAGCTTCGTGGACGGGCAGTTGAGCCAATCAATGGTCGGTTGAAATTAGTGGGCGGGCAGTTAAGCCAATTACTGGTCGGTTGAGCTTAGTGGGCGGTCAGTTGAGTCAATCAATGTTCCGTTAAGCTTAGATGGGCGGGCATTTGAGCCAATCATTGGTCGGTTGAACTTAGATGGGTGGGCATTTGAGCCTATCAGTGGTCGGTTGAGCTTAGTGGGCGGGCAGTTGAGTTATCAATGGTAGGTTGAGCTTAATGGGCGGTCAGTTGAGCCAATCAATGGTCGGTTGAGCTTAGTGGGCGGGCAGTTGAGCCAATCCAAGGTCGGTTGAGCTAAGTGGACGTGCAGTTGATCCAATCAAAGGTCGGTTGAGCTAAGTGGGCGGGCAGTTGAGTCAATCAATGGTCCGTTCAGATTAGTGGGCGGGCAGTTGAGCCAATCAATGGTCGGTTGAGCTTAGTGGGCGGGCAGTTGAGCCAATCCAAAGTTGGTTGAGCTTAGTGGGCGGGCAGTTGAGCCAATCAATGCTCGGTTGAGCTTAGTGTGCGGGCAGTTGAGCCAATCAATGGTCGGTTGAGCTTAGTGGGCGGGCAGTTGAGCCAATCAATGGTCGGTTTAGCTTAGTGGGCGGTCAGTTGTGCCAATCAGTGGTTGGTTGAGCTTAGCGGGCGGTCAGTTCAGCCAATCAAAGGTCGGTTGAGCTTAGTGGGCGGTCAGTTGAGCCAATCAATGGTCGGTTGAGCTTCGTGGACGGGCAGTTGAGCCAATCAATTGTCGGTTGAAATTAGTGGGCGGGCAGTTAAGCCAATTACTGGTCGGTTGAGCTTAGTGGGCGTTCAGTTGAGTCAATCAATGTTCCGTTAAGCATAGATGGGCGGGCATTTGAGCCAATCATTGGTCGGTTGAGCTTAGATGGGCGGGCATTTGAGCCTATCAGTGGTCGGTTGAGCTTAGTGGGCGGGCAGTTGAGTCAATCAATGGTAGGTTGAGCTTAGTGGGCGGGCAGTTTAGCATAACAATGGTCGGTTGAGCTTAGTGGGCGGTCAGTTGAGCAAATCAATGGTCGGTTGAGCTTAGTGGGCGGTCAGTTGTGCCAATCAATGGTCGGTTGAGCTTAGTGGGCGGGCAGTTGAGCCAATCAATCGTCGGTTGAGCTTAGTGGGCGGGCAGTTGAGCCAATCAATGGTCGGTTGAGCTTAGTGGGCGGTCATTTGTGCCAATCAGTGGTCGGTTGAGCTTAGTGGGCGGTCAGTTCAGCCAATCAAAGGTCGGTTGAGCTTAGTGGGCGGTCAGTTGAGCCAATCAATGGTCGGTTGAGCTTCGTGGACGGGCAGTTGAGCCAATCAATGGTCGGTTGAAATTAGTGGGCGGGCAGTTAAGCCAACTACTGGTCGGTTGAGCTTAGTGGGCGGTCAGTTGAGTCAATCAATGGTCGGTTGAGCTTAGTGGGCGGTCAGTTGTGCCAATCAATGGTCGGTTGAGCTTAGTGGGCGGTCAGTTCAGCCAATCAAAGGTCGGTTGAGCTTAGTGGGCGGGCGGTTGAGCCAATCAAAAGTCGTTTGGCTTAGTGGGCGGTCAGTTGAGATAATCAATGGTCATTTGAGCTTCGTGGACGGGTAGTTAAGCCAATCAATGGTCGGTTGAGCTTAGTGGGCGGTCAGTTGAGTCAATCAATGGTCGGTTGAGCATAGTGGGCGGGCTGTTGAGCCAATCAATGGTCGGTTGAGCTTAGTGGGCGTTCAGTTGAGCCAATCAATGGTCTGTTGAGCTCAGTGGGCGGTCAGTGGAGCCAATCAATGGTCGTTTGAGCTTAGTGGGCGGGTAGTTGAAATAATGAATGGTCGGTAAAACTTAATGGTCGGTCAGTTGAGCCAATCAATAGTCGGTTGAGCTTAGTGGGCGGGCAGTTGGGCCAATCAAAGGTCGGTTGAGCTTAGTGGGAAGGCAGTTGAGCCAAACAAAGGCCGGTTGAGCTTAGTGGGCGTTCAGTTGAGCTAATCCAAGGTCGGTTGAGCTTAGTGGGCGGGCAGTTGAGCCAATCAATGGTCGGTTGAGCTTAGTGGGCGGGCAGTTGAGCCAATCAATGGTCGGTTGAGCTTCGTGGGCGGGCAGTTGTGCCAATCAATGGTCGGTTGAGCTTAGTGGGCGGTCAGTTGTGCCAATCAGTGGTCGGTTGAGCTTAGCGGGCGGTCAGTTCAGCCAATCAAAGGTCGATTGAGCTTAGTGGGTGGTCAGTTGAGCCAATCAATGGTCGGTTGAGCTTCGTGGACGGGCAGTTGAGCCAATCAATGGTCGGTTGAAATTAGTGGGCGGGCAGTTAAGCCAATTACTGGTCGGTTGAGCTTAGTGGGCGGTCAGTTGAGTCAATCAATGTTCCGTTAAGCTTAGATGGGCGGGCATTTGAGCCAATCATTGGTCGGTTGAGCTTAGATGGGCGGGCATTTGAGCCTATCAGTGGTCGGTTGAGCTTAATGGGCGGTCAGTTGAGCCAATCAATGGTCGGTTGAGCTTAGTGGGCGGGCAGTTGAGCCAATCCAAGGTCGGTTGAGCTAAGTGGACGTGCAGTTGATCCAATCAAAGGTCGGTTGAGCTAAGTGGGCGGGCAGTTGAGTCAATCAATGGTCCGTTCAGATTAGTGGGCGGGCAGTTGAGCCAATCAATGGTCGGTTGAGCTTAATGGGCGGGCAGTTGAGCTAATCAATGGTCTGTTGAGCTTAATGGGCGGGCTGTTGAGCCAATCAATGGTCGGTAGAGCTTAATGGGCGGTGAGTTGAGCGAATCAATGGTCGGTTGAGCTTAGTGGGCGGGCAGTTGAGCTAATCCAAAGTCGGTTGAGCTTAGTGGGCGGTCAGTTGAGTCAATCAATGGTCGGTTGAGCTTAGTGGGCGGGCTGTTGAGCCAATCAATGGTCGGTTGAGCTTAGTGGGCGGGCAGTTGAGCCAATCAATGGTCTGTTGAGCTCAGTGGGCGGTCAGTGGAGCCAATCAATGGTCGTTTGAGCTTAGTGGGCGGGCAGTTGAATCAATCAATTGTCTGTTCAGCGTAGTGGGCGGGCTGTTAAGCCAATCAATGGTCGATTGAGCTTAGTGGTCGGGTAGTTGAAATAATGAATGGTCGGTTAAACTTAATGGTCGGTCAGTTGAGCCAATCAATAGTCGGTTGAGCTTAGTGGGCGAGCAGTTGAGCCAATCAAAGGTCGGTTGAGCTAAGTGGGCGGGCAGTTGAGTCAATCAATGGTCCGTTCAGATTAGTGGGCGGGCAGTTGAGCCAATCAATGGTCGGTTGAGCTTAAAGGGCGGGCAGTTGAGCCAATCAATGGTCTGTTGAGCTTAATGGGCGGGCTGTTGAGCCAATCAATGGTCGGTAGAGCTTAATGGGCGGTGAGTTGAGCGAATCAATGGTCGGTTGAGCTTAGTGGGCGGGCAGTTGAGCTAATCCAAAGTCGGTTGAGCTTAGTGGGCGTGCAGTTGAGCCAATCCAAGGTTGGTTGAGCTTAGTGGGCGGGCAGTTGAGCCAATCAATGGTCGGTTGAGCTTAGTGGGCGGGCAGTTGAGCCAATCAATGGTCGGTTGAGCTTAGTGGGCGGGAAGTTGAGACAATCAATGGTCGGTTGAGCTTAGTGGGCCGGCAGTTGAGCCAGTCAATGGTCGGTTGAGCTTAGTGGGCGGGAAGTTGAGCCAATACATGGTCGGTTGATCTTATTGGGCAGGCAGTTGAGCCAATCAATGGTCGGTTGGGCTTAGTGGGCGGCCAGTTGAGCCAATCAATGGTCGGGTGAGCTTAGTGGGCGGGCAGTTGAGCCAATCAATGGTCGGTTGAGCTTAGTGGGCGGTCAGTAGAGCCAATCAATGGTCGGTTGAGCTTAGTGGGCGGTCAGTTGAGCAAATCAATGGTAGGTTGAGCTTAGTGGGCGGTCAGTTGTGCCAATCAATGGTCGGTTGAGCTTAGTGGGCGGTCAGTTGAGCCAATCAATGGTCGGTTGAGCTTCGTGGACGGGCAGTTGAGCCAATCAATGGTCGGTTGAAATTAGTGGGCGGGCAGTTAAGCCAACTACTGGTCGGTTGAGCTTAGTGGGCGGTCAGTTGAGTCAATCAATGGTCGGTTGAGCTTAGTGGGCGGTCAGTTGTGCCAATCAATGGTCGGTTGAGCTTAGTGGGCGGTCAGTTCAGCCAATCAAAGGTCGGTTGAGCTTAGTGGGCGGGCAGTTGAGCCAATCAAAAGTCGTTTGGCTTAGTGGGCGGTCAGTTGAGATAATCAATGGTCAGTTGAGCTTCGTAGACGGGCAGTTAAGCCAATCAATGGTCGGTTGAGCTTAGTGGGCGGTCAGTTGAGTCAATCAATGGTCGGTTGAGCTTAGTGGGCGGTCAGTTGTGCCAATCAATGGTCGGTTGAGCTTAGTGGGTGGTCAGTTCAGCCAATCAAACGTCGGTTGAGCTTAGTGGGCGGGCAGTTGAGCCAATCAAAAGTCGTTTGGCTTAGTGGGCGGTCAGTTGAGATAATCAATGGTCAGTTGAGCTTCGTGGACGGGCAGTTAAGCCAATCAATGGTCGGTTGAGCTTAGTGGGCGGTCAGTTGAGTCAATCAATGGTCGGTTGAGCTTAGTGGGCGGGCTGTTGAGCCAATCAATGGTCGGTTGAGCTTAGTGGGCGGGCAGTTGAGCTCAGTGGGCGGTCAGTGGAGCCAATCAATGGTCGTTTGAGCTTAGTGGGCGGGCAGTTGAGTCAATCAATTGTCTGTTCAGCGTAGTGTGCGGGCTGTTGAGCCAATCAATGGTCGGTTGAGCTTAGTGGTCGGGTAGTTGAAATAATGAATGGTCGGTAAAACTTAATGGTCGGTCAGTTGATCCAATCAATAGTCGGTTGAGCTTAGTGGGCGGGCAGTTGGGCCAATCAAAGGTCGGTTGAGCTTAGTGGGAAGGCAGTTGAGCCAAACAAAGGCCGGTTGAGCTTAGTGGGCGTTCAGTTGAGCTAATCCAAGGTCGGTTGAGCTTAGTGGGCGGGCAGTTGAGCCAATCAATGGTCGGTTGAGCTTAGTGGGCGGGCAGTTGAGCCAATCAATGGTCGGTTGAGCTTCGTGGGCGGGCAGTTGTGCCAATCAATGGTCGGTTGAGCTTAGTGGGCGGGCAGTTGAGCCAATCAATGGTCGGTTGAGCTTAGTGGGCGGGCAGTTGAGCCAATCAATGGTCGGTTGAGCTTAGTGGGCGGTCAGTTGTGCCAATCAGTGGTCGGTTGAGCTTAGTGGGCGGTCAGTTCAGCCAATCAAAGGTCGGTTGAGCTTAGTGGGCGGTCAGTTGAGCCAATCAATGGTCGGTTGAGCTTCGTGGACGGGCAGTTGAGCCAATCAATGGTCGGTTGAAATTAGTGGGCGGGCAGTTAAGCCAACTACTGGTCGGTTGAGCTTAGTGGGCGGTCAGTTGAGTCAATCAATGGTCGGTTGAGCTTAGTGGGCGGTCAGTTGTGCCAATCAATGGTCGGTTGAGCTTAGTGGGCGGTCAGTTCAGCCAATCAAAGGTCGGTTGAGCTTAGTGGGCGGGCAGTTGAGCCAATCAAAAGTCGTTTGGCTTAGTGGGCGGTCAGTTGAGATAATCAATGGTCAGTTGAGCTTCGTAGACGGGCAGTTAAGCCAATCAATGGTCGGTTGAACTTAGTGGGCGGTCAGTTGAGTCAATCAATGGTCGGTTGAGCTTAGTGGGCGGTCAGTTGTGCCAATCAATGGTCGGTTGAGCTTAGTGGGCGGTCAGTTCAGCCAATCAAAGGTCGGTTGAGCTTAGTGGGCGGGCAGTTGAGCCAATCAAAAGTCGTTTGGCTTAGTGGGCGGTCAGTTGAGATAATCAATGGTCAGTTGAGCTTCGTGGACGGGCAGTTAAGCCAATCAATGGTCGGTTGAGCTTAGTGGGCGGTCAGTTGAGTCAATCAATGGTCGGTTGAGCTTAGTGGGCGGTCAGTTGTGCCAATCAATGGTCGGTTGAGCTTAGTGGGCGGGCAGTTGAGCCAATCAATGATCTGTTGAGCTCAGTGGGCGGTCAGTGGAGCCAATCAATGGTCGTTTGAGCTTAGTGGGCGGGCAGTTGAGTCAATCAATTGTCTGTTCAGCGTAGTGGGCGGGCTGTTGAGCCAATCAATGGTCGGTTGAGCTTAGTGGTCGGGTAGTTGAAATAATGAATGGTCGGTAAAACTTAATGGTCGGTCAGTTGAGCCAATCAATGGTCGGTTGAGCTTCGTGGGCGGGCAGTTGAGCCAATCAATGGTCGGTTGAGCTTAGTGGGCGGTCAGTTGTGCCAATCAGTGGTCGGTTGAGCTTAGCGGGCGGTCAGTTCAGCCAATCAAAGGTCGATTGAGCTTAGTGGGTGGTCAGTTGAGCCAATCAATGGTCGGTTGAGCTTCGTGGACGGGCAGTTGAGCCAATCAATGGTCGGTTGAAATTAGTGGGCGGGCAGTTAAGCCAATTACTGGTCGGTTGAGCTTAGTGGGCGGTCAGTTGAGTCAATCAATGTTCCGTTAAGCTTAGATGGGCGGGCATTTGAGATAATCATTGGTCGGTTGAGCTTAGATGGGCGGGCATTTGAGCCTATCAGTGGTCGGTTGAGCTTAATGGGCGGTCAGTTGAGCCAATCAATGGTCGGTTGAGCTTAGTGGGCGGGCAGTTGAGCCAATCCAAGGTCGGTTGAGCTAAGTGGACGTGCAGTTGATCCAATCAAAGGTCGGTTGAGCTAAGTGGGCGGGCAGTTGAGTCAATCAATGGTCCGTTCAGATTAGTGGGCGGGCAGGTGAGCCAATCAATGGTCGGTTGAGCTTAATGGGCGGGCAGTTGAGCCAATCAATGGTCTGTTGAGCTTAATGGGCGGGCTGTTGAGCCAATCAATGGTCGGTAGAGCTTAATGGGCGGTGAGTTGAGCGAATCAATGGTCGGTTGAGCTTAGTGGGCGGGCAGTTGAGCTAATCCAAAGTCGGTTGAGCTTAGTGGGCGGTCAGTTGAGTCAATCAATGGTCGGTTGAGCTTAGTGGGCGGGCTGTTGAGCCAATCAATGGTCGGTTGAGCTTAGTGGGCGGGCAGTTGAGCCAATCAATGGTCTGTTGAGCTCAGTGGGCGGTCAGTGGAGCCAATCAATGGTCGTTTGAGCTTAGTGGGCGGGCAGTTGAGTCAATCAATTGTCTGTTCAGCGTAGTGGGCGGGCTGTTAAGCCAATCAATGGTCGATTGAGCTTAGTGGTCGGGTAGTTGAAATAATGAATGGTCGGTTAAACTTAATGGTCGGTCAGTTGAGCCAATCAATAGTCGGTTGAGCTTAGTGGGCGAGCAGTTGAGCCAATCAAAGGTCGGTTGAGCTAAGTGGGCGGGCAGTTGAGTCAATCAATGGTCCGTTCAGATTAGTGGGCGGGCAGTTGAGCCAATCAATGGTCGGTTGAGCTTAAAGGGCGGGCAGTTGAGCCAATCAATGGTCTGTTGAGCTTAATGGGCGGGCTGTTGAGCCAATCAATGGTCGGTAGAGCTTAATGGGCGGTGAGTTGAGCGAATCAATGGTCGGTTGAGCTTAGTGGGCGGGCAGTTGAGCTAATCCAAAGTCGGTTGAGCTTAGTGGGCGTGCAGTTGAGCCAATCCAAGGTTGGTTGAGCTTAGTGGGCGGGCAGTTGAGCCAATCAATTGTCGGTTGAGCTTAGTGGGCGGGCAGTTGAGCCAATCAATGGTCGGTTGAGCTTAGTGGGCGGGAAGTTGAGACAATCAATGGTCGGTTGAGCTTAGTGGGCGGGCAGTTGAGCCAGTCAATGGTCGGTTGAGCTTAGTGGGCGGGAAGTTGAGCCAATACATGGTCGGTTGATCTTATTGGGCAGGCAGTTGAGCCAATCAATGGTCGGTTGGGCTTAGTGGGCGGCCAGTTGAGCCAATCAATGGTCGGGTGAGCTTAGTGGGCGGGCAGTTGAGCCAATCAATGGTCGGTTGAGCTTAGTGGGCGGTCAGTAGAGCCAATCAATGGTCGGTTGAGCTTAGTGGGCGGTCAGTTGAGCAAATCAATGGTAGGTTGAGCTTAGTGGGCGGTCAGTTGTGCCAATCAATGGTCGGTTGAGCTTAGTGGGCGGTCAGTTGAGCCAATCAATGGTCGGTTGAGCTTCGTGGACGGGCAGTTGAGCCAATCAATGGTCGGTTGAAATTAGTGGGCGGGCAGTTAAGCCAACTACTGGTCGGTTGAGCTTAGTGGGCGGTCAGTTGAGTCAATCAATGGTCGGTTGAGCTTAGTGGGCGGTCAGTTCAGCCAATCAAAGGTCGGTTGAGCTTAGTGGGCGGTCAGTTCAGCCAATCAAAGGTCGGTTGAGCTTAGTGGGCGGGCAGTTGAGCCAAACAAAAGTCGTTTGGCTTAGTGGGCGGTCAGTTGAGATAATCAATGGTCAGTTGAGCTTCGTAGACGGGCAGTTAAGCCAATCAATGGTCGGTTGAGCTTAGTGGGCGGTCAGTTGAGTCAATCAATGGTCGGTTGAGCTTAGTGGGCGGTCAGTTGTGCCAATCAATGGTCGGTTGAGCTTAGTGGGCGGTCAGTTCAGCCAATCAAAGGTCGGTTGAGCTTAGTGGGCGGGCAGTTGAGCCAATCAAAAGTCGTTTGGCTTAGTGGGCGGTCAGCTGAGATAATCAATGGTCAGTTGAGCTTCGTGGACGGGCAGTTAAGCCAATCAATGGTCGGTTGAGCTTAGTGGGCGGTCAGTTGAGTCAATCAATGGTCGGTTGAGCTTAGTGGGCGGGCTGTTGAGCCAATCAATGGTCGGTTGAGCTTAGTGGGCGGGCAGTTGAGCCAATCAATGGTCTGTTGAGCTCAGTGGGCGGTCAGTGGAGCCAATCAATGGTCGTTTGAGCTTAGTGGGCGGGCAGTTGAGTCAATCAATTGTCTGTTCAGCGTAGTGGGCGGGCTGTTGAGCCAATCAATGGTCGGTTGAGCTTAGTGGTCGGGTAGTTGAAATAATGAATGGTCGGTAAAACTTAATGGTCGGTCAGTTGAGCCAATCAATAGTCGGTTGAGCTTAGTGGGCGGGCAGTTGGGCCAATCAAAGGTCGGTTGAGCTTAGTGGGAAGGCAGTTGAGCCAAACAAAGGCCGGTTGAGCTTAGTGGGCGTTCAGTTGAGCTAATCCAAGGTCGGTTGAGCTTAGTGGGCGGGCAGTTGAGCCAATCAATGGTCGGTTGAGCTTAGTGGGCGGGCAGTTGAGCCAATCAATGGTCGGTTGAGCTTCGTGGGCGGGCAGTTGTGCCAATCAATGGTCGGTTGAGCTTAGTGGGCGGGCAGTTGAGCCAATCAATGGTCGGTTGAGCTTAGTGGGCGGGCAGTTGAGCCAATCAATGGTCGGTTGAGCTTAGTGGGCGGTCAGTTGTGCCAATCAGTGGTCGGTTGAGCTTAGTGGGCGGTCAGTTCAGCCAATCAAAGGTCGGTTGAGCTTAGTGGGCGGTCAGTTGAGCCAATCAATGGTCGGTTGAGCTTCGTGGACGGGCAGTTTAGCCAATCAATGGTCGGTTGAAATTAGTGGGCGGGCAGTTAAGCCAACTACTGGTCGGTTGAGCTTAGTGGGCGGTCAGTTGAGTCAATCAGTGGTCGGTTGAGCTTAGTGGGCGGTCAGTTGTGCCAATCAATGGTCGGTTGAGCTTAGTGGGCGGTCAGTTCAGCCAATCAAAGGTCGGTTGAGCTTAGTGGGCGGGCAGTTGAGCCAATCAAAAGTCGTTTGGCTTAGTGGGCGGTCAGTTGAGATAATCAATGGTCAGTTGAGCTTCGTAGACGGGCAATTAAGCCAATCAATGGTCGGTTGAACTTAGTGGGCGGTCAGTTGAGTCAATCAATGGTCGGTTGAGCTTAGTGGGCGGTCAGTTGTGCCAATCAATGGTCGGTTGAGCTTAGTGGGCGGTCAGTTCCGCCAATCAAAGGTCGGTTGAGCTTAGTGGGCGGGCAGTTGAGCCAATCAAAAGTCGTTTGGCTTAGTGGGCGGTCAGTTGAGATAATCAATGGTCAGTTGAGCTTCGTGGACGGGCAGTTAAGCCAATCAATGGTCGGTTGAGCTTAGTGGGCGGTCAGTTGAGTCAATCAATGGTCGGTTGAGCTTAGTGGGCGGGCTGTTGAGCCAATCAATGGTCGGTTGAGCTTAGTGGGCGGGCAGTTGAGCCAATCAATGGTCTGTTGAGCTCAGTGGGCGGTCAGTAAAGCCAATCAATGGTCGTTTGAGCTTAGTGGGCGGGCAGTTGAGTCAATCAATTGTCTGTTCAGCGTAGTGGGCGGGCTGTTGAGCCAATCAATGGTCGGTTGAGCTTAGTGGTCGGGTAGTTGAAATAATGAATGGTCGGTAAAACTTAATGGTCGGTCAGTTGAGCCAATCAATAGTCGGTTGAGCTTAGTGGGCGGGCAGTTGGGCCAATCAAAGGTCGGTTGAGCTTAGTGGGAAGGCAGTTGAGCCAAACAAAGGCCGGTTGAGCTTAGTGGGCGTTCAGTTCAGCTAATCCAAGGTCGGTTGAGCTTAGTGGGCGGGCAGTTGAGCCAATCAATGGTCGGTTGAGCTTAGTGGGCGGGCAGTTGAGCCAATCAATGGTTGGTTGAGCTTCGTGGGCGGGCAGTTGAGCCAATCAATGGTCGGTTGAGCTTAGTGGGCGGTCAGTTGTGCCAATCAGTGGTCGGTTGAGCTTAGCGGGCGGTCAGTTCAGCCAATCAAAGGTCGATTGAGCTTAGTGGGTGGTCAGTTGAGCCAATCAATGGTCGGTTGAGCTTCGTGGACGGGCAGTTGAGCCAATCAATGGTCGGTTGAAATTAGTGGGCGGGCAGTTAAGCCAATTACTGGTCGGTTGAGCTTAGTGGGCGGTCAGTTGAGTCAATCAATGTTCCGTTAAGCTTAGATGGGCGGGCATTTGAGCCAATCATTGGTCGGTTGAGCTTAGATGGGCGGGCATTTGAGCCTATCAGTGGTCGGTTGAGCTTAATGGGCGGTCAGTTGAGCCAATCAATGGTCGGTTGAGCTTAGTGGGCGGGCAGTTGAGCCAATCCAAGGTCGGTTGAGCTAAGTGGACGTGCAGTTGATCCAATCAAAGGTCGGTTGAGCTAAGTGGGCGGGCAGTTGAGTCAATCAATGGTCCGTTCAGATTAGTGGGTGGACAGTTGAGCCAATCAATGGTCGGTTGAGCTTAATGGGCGGGCAGTTGAGCCAATCAATGGTCTGTTGAGCTTAATGGGCGGGCTGTTGAGCCAATCAATGGTCGGTAGAGCTTAATGGGCGGTGAGTTGAGCGAATCAATGGTCGGTTGAGCTTAGTGGGCGGGCAGTTGAGCTAATCCAAAGTCGGTTGAGCTTAGTGGGCGGTCAGTTGAGTCAATCAATGGTCGGTTGAGCTTAGTGGGCGGGCTGTTGAGCCAATCAATGGTCGGTTGAGCTTAGTGGGCGGGCAGTTGAGCCAATCAATGGTCTGTAGAGCTCAGTGGGCGGTCAGTGGAGCCAATCAATGGTCGTTTGAGCTTAGTGGGCGGGCAGTTGAGTCAATCAATTGTCTGTTCAGCGTAGTGGGCGGGCTGTTAAGCCAATCAATGGTCGATTGAGCTTAGTGGTCGGGTAGTTGAAATAATGAATGGTCGGTTAAACTTAATGGTCGGTCAGTTGAGCCAATCAATAGTCGGTTGAGCTTAGTGGGCGAGCAGTTGAGCCAATCAAAGGTCGGTTGAGCTAAGTGGGCGGGCAGTTGAGTCAATCAATGGTCCGTTCAGATTAGTGGGCGGGCAGTTGAGCCAATCAATGGTCGGTTGAGCTTAAAGGGCGGGCAGTTGAGCCAATCAATGGTCTGTTGAGCTTAATGGGCGGGCTGTTGAGCCAATCAATGGTCGGTAGAGCTTAATGGGCGGTCAGTTGAGCGAATCAATGGTCGGTTGAGCTTAGTGGGCGGGCAGTTGAGCTAATCCAAAGTCGGTTGAGCTTAGTGGGCGTGCAGTTGAGCCAATCCAAGGTTGGTTGAGCTTAGTGGGCGGGCAGTTGAGCCAATCAATGGTCGGTTGAGCTTAGTGGGCGGGCAGTTGAGCCAATCAATGGTCGGTTAAGCTTAGTGGGCGGGAAGTTGAGACAATCAATGGTCGGTTGAGCTTAGTGGGCGGGCAGTTGAGCCAGTCAATGGTCGGTTGAGCTTAGTGGGCGGGAAGTTGAGCCAATACATGGTCGGTTGATCTTATTGGGCCGGCAGTTGAGCCAATCAATGGTCGGTTGGGCTTAGTGGGCGGCCAGTTGAGCCAATCAATGGTCGGGTGAGCTTAGTGGGCGGGCAGTTGAGCAAATCAATGGTCGGTTGAGCTTAGTGGGCGGTCAGTAGAGCCAATCAATGGTCGGTTGAGCTTAGTGGGCGGTCAGTTGAGCAAATCAATGGTAGGTTGAGCTTAGTGGGCGGTCAGTTGTGCCAATCAATGGTCGGTTGAGCTTAGTGGGCGGTCAGTTGAGCCAATCAATGGTCGGTTGAGCTTCGTGGACGGGCAGTTGAGCCAATCAATGGTCGGTTGAAATTAGTGGGCGGGCAGTTAAGCCAACTACTGGTCGGTTGAGCTTAGTGGGCGGTCAGTTGAGTCAATCAATGGTCGGTTGAGCTTAGTGGGCGGTCAGTTGTGCCAATCAATGGTCGGTTGAGCTTAGTGGGCGGTCAGTTCATCCAATCAAAGGTCGGTTGAGCTTAGTGGGCGGGCAGTTGAGCCAATCAAAAGTCGTTTGGCTTAGTGGGCGGTCAGTTGAGATAATCAATGGTCAGTTGAGCTTCGTAGACGGGCAGTTAAGCCAATCAATGGTCGGTTGAGCTTAGTGGGCGGTCAGTTGAGTCAATCAATGGTCGGTTGAGCTAAGTGGGCGGTCAGTTGTGCCAATCAATGGTCGGTTGAGCTTAGTGGGCGGTCAGTTCAGCCAATCAAAGGTCGGTTGAGCTTAGTGGGCGGGCAGTTGAGCCAATCAAAAGTCGTTTGGCTTAGTGGGCGGTCAGTTGAGATAATCAATGGTCAGTTGAGCTTCGTGGACGGGCAGTTAAGCCAATCAATGGTCGGTTGAGCTTAGTGGGCGGTCAGTTGAGTCAATCAATGGTCGGTTGAGCTTAGTGGGCGGGCTGTTGAGCCAATCAATGGTCGGTTGAGCTTAGTGGGCGGGCAGTTGAGCCAATCAATGGTCTGTTGAGCTCAGTGGGCGGTCAGTGGAGCCAATCAATGGTCGTTTGAGCTTAGTGGGCGGGCAGTTGAGTCAATCAATTGTCTGTTCAGCGTAGTGGGCGGGCTGTTGAGCCAATCAATGGTCGGTTGAGCTTAGTGGTCGGGTAGTTGAAATGATGAATGGTCGGTAAAACTTAATGGTCGGTCAGTTGAGCCAATCAATAGTCGGTTGAGCTTAGTGGGCGGGCAGTTGGGCCAATCAAAGGTCGGTTGAGCTTAGTGGGAAAGCAGTTGAGCCAAACAAAGGCCGGTTGAGCTTAGTGGGCGTTCAGTTGAGCTAATCCAAGGTCGGTTGAGCTTAGTGGGCGGGCAGTTGAGCCAATCAATGGTCGGTTGAGCTTAGTGGGCGGGCAGTTGAGCCAATCAATGGTCGGTTGAGCTTCGTGGGCGGGCAGTTGAGCCAATCAATGGTCGGTTGAGCTTAGTGGGCGGTCAGTTGTGCCAATCAGTGGTCGGTTGAGCTTAGCGGGCGGTCAGTTCAGCCAATCAAAGGTCGATTGAGCTTAGTGGGTGGTCAGTTGAGCCAATCAATGGTCGGTTGAGCTTCGTGGACGGGCAGTTGAGCCAATCAATGGTCGGTTGAAATTAGTGGGCGGGCAGTTAAGCCAATTACTGGTCGGTTGAGCTTAGTGGGCGGTCAGTTGAGTCAATCAATGTTCCGTTAAGCTTAGTGGGCGGGCAGTTGAGCCAATCAATGGTCGGTAGAGCTTAATGGGCGGTGAGTTGAGCGAATCAATGGTCGGTTGAGCTTAGTGGGCGGGCAGTTGAGCTAATCCAAAGTCGGTTGAGCTTAGTGGGCGGTCAGTTGAGTCAATCAATGGTCGGTTGAGCTTAGTGGGCGGGCTGTTGAGCCAATCAATGGTCGGTTGAGCTTAGTGGGCGGGCAGTTGAGCCAATCAATGGTCTGTTGAGCTCAGTGGGCGGTCAGTGGAGCCAATCAATGGTCGTTTGAGCTTAGTGGGCGGGCAGTTGAGTCAATCAATTGTCTGTTCAGCGTAGTGGGCGGGCTGTTAAGCCAATCAATGGTCGATTGAGCTTAGTGGTCGGGTAGTTGAAATAATGAATGGTTGGTTAAACTTAATGGTCCGTCAGTTGAGCCAATCAATAGTCGGTTGAGCTTAGTGGGCGAGCAGTTGAGCCAATCAAAGGTCGGTTGAGCTAAGTGGGCGGGCAGTTGAGTCAATCAATGGTCCGTTCAGATTAGTGGGCGGGCAGTTGAGCCAATCAATGGTCGGTTGAGCTTAAAGGGCGGGCAGTTGAGCCAATCAATGGTCTGTTGAGCTTAATGGGCGGGCTGTTGAGCCAATCAATGGTCGGTAGAGCTTAATGGGCGGTGAGTTGAGCGAATCAATGGTCGGTTGAGCTTAGTGGGCGGGCAGTTGAGCTAATCCAAAGTCGGTTGAGCTTAGTGGGCGTGCAGTTGAGCCAATCCAAGGTTGGTTGAGCTTAGTGGGCGGGCAGTTGAGCCAATCAATGGTCGGTTGAGCTTAGTGGGCGGGCAGTTGAGCCAATCAATGGTCGGTTGAGCTTAGTGGGCGGGAAGTTGAGAATATCAATGGTCGGTTGAGCTTAGTGGGCGGGCAGTTGAGCCAGTCAATGGTCGGTTGAGCTTAGTGGGCGGGAAGTTGAGCCAATACATGGTCGGTTGATCTTATTGGGCCGGCAGTTGAGCCAATCAATGGTCGGTTGGGCTTAGTGGGCGGCCAGTTGAGCCAATCAATGGTCGGGTGAGCTTAGTGGGCGGGCAGTTGAGCAAATCAATGGTCGGTTGAGCTTAGTGGGCGGTCAGTAGAGCCAATCAATGGTCGGTTGGGCTTAGTGGGCGGCCAGTTGAGCCAATCAATGGTCGGGTGAGCTTAGTGGGCGGGCAGTTGAGCAAATCAATGGTCGGTTGAGCTTAGTGGGCGGTCAGTAGAGCCAATCAATGGTCGGTTGAGCTTAGTGGGCGGTCAGTTGAGCAAATCAATGGTAGGTTGAGCTTAGTGGGCGGTCAGTTGTGCCAATCAATGGTCGGTTGAGCTTAGTGGGCGGTCAGTTGAGCCAATCAATGGTCGGTTGAGCTTCGTGGACGGGCAGTTGAGCCAATCAATGGTCGGTTGAAATTAGTGGGCGGGCAGTTAAGCCAACTACTGGTCGGTTGAGCTTAGTGGGCGGTCAGTTGAGTCAATCAATGGTCGGTTGAGCTTAGTGGGCGGTCAGTTGTGCCAATCAATGGTCGGTTGAGCTTAGTGGGCGGTCAGTTCATCCAATCAAAGGTCGGTTGAGCTTAGTGGGCGGGCAGTTGAGCCAATCAAAAGTCGTTTGGCTTAGTGGGCGGTCAGTTGAGATAATCAATGGTCAGTTGAGCTTCGTAGACGGGCAGTTAAGCCAATCAATGGTCGGTTGAGCTTAGTGGGCGGTCAGTTGAGTCAATCAATGGTCGGTTGAGCTTAGTGGGCGGTCAGTTGTGCCAATCAATGGTCGGTTGAGCTTAGTGGGCGGTCAGTTCAGCCAATCAAAGGTCGGTTGAGCTTAGTGGGCGGGCAGTTGAGCCAATCAAAAGTCGTTTGGCTTAGTGGGCGGTCAGTTGAGATAATCAATGGTCAGTTGAGCTTCGTGGACGGGCAGTTAAGCCAATCAATGGTCGGTTGAGCTTAGTGGGCGGTCAGTTGAGTCAATCAATGGTCGGTTGAGCTTAGTGGGCGGGCTGTTAAGCCAATCAATGGTCGGTTGAGCTTAGTGGGCGGGCAGTTGAGCCAATCAATGGTCTGTTGAGCTCAGTGGGCGGTCAGTGGAGCCAATCAATGGTCGTTTGAGCTTAGTGGGCGGGCAGTTGAGTCAATCAATTGTCTGTTCAGCGTAGTGGGCGGGCTGTTGAGCCAATCAATGGTCGGTTGAGCTTAGTGGTCGGGTAGTTGAAATAATGAATGGTCGGTAAAACTTAATGGTCGGTCAGTTGAGCCAATCAATAGTCGGTTGAGCTTAGTGGGCGGGCAGTTGGGCCAATCAAAGGTCGGTTGAGCTTAGTGGGAAGGCAGTTGAGCCAAACAAAGGCCGGTTGAGCTTAGTGGGCGTTCAGTTGAGCTAATCCAAGGTCGGTTGAGCTTAGTGGGCGGGCAGTTGAGCCAATCAATGGTCGGTTGAGCTTAGTGGGCGGGCAGTTGAGCCAATCAATGGTCGGTTGAGCTTCGTGGGCGGGCAGTTGAGCCAATCAATGGTCGGTTGAGCTTAGTGGGCGGTCAGTTGTGCCAATCAGTGGTCGGTTGAGCTTAGCGGGCGGTCAGTTCAGCCAATCAAAGGTCGATTGAGCTTAGTGGGTGGTCAGTTGAGCCAATCAATGGTCGGTTGAGCTTCGTGGACGGGCAGTTGAGCCAATCAATGGTCGGTTGAAATTAGTGGGCGGGCAGTTAAGCCAATTACTGGTCGGTTGAGCTTAGTGGGCGGTCAGTTGAGTCAATCAATGTTCCGTTAAGCTTAGATGGGCGGGCATTTGAGCCAATCATTGGTCGGTTGAGCTTAGATGGGCGGGCATTTGAGCCTATCAGTGGTCGGTTGAGCTTAATGGGCGGTCAGTTGAGCCAATCAATGGTCGGTTGAGCTTAGTGGGCGGGCAGTTGAGCCAATCCAAGGTCGGTTGAGCTAAGTGGACGTGCAGTTGATCCAATCAAAGGTCGGTTGAGCTAAGTGGGCGGGCAGTTGAGTCAATCAATGGTCCGTTCAGATTAGTGGGCGGGCAGTTGAGCCAATCAATGGTCGGTTGAGCTTAATGGGCGGGCAGTTGAGCCAATCAATGGTCTGTTGAGCTTAATGGGCGGGCTGTTGAGCCAATCAATGGTCGGTAGAGCTTAGTGGTCGGGTAGTTGAAATAATGAATGGTCGGTTAAACTTAATGGTCGGTCAGTTGAGCCAATCAATAGTCGGTTGAGCTTAGTGGGCGAGCAGTTGAGCCAATCAAAGGTCGGTTGAGCTTAGTGGGCGGTCAGTTGAGTCAATCAATGGTCGGTTGAGCTTAGTGGGCGGGCTGTTGAGCCAATCAATGGTCGGTTGAGCTTAGTGGGCGGGCAGTTGAGCCAATCAATGGTCTGTTGAGCTCAGTGGGCGGTCAGTGGAGCCAATCAATGGTCGTTTGAGCTTAGTGGGCGGGCAGTTGAGTCAATCAATTGTCTGTTCAGCGTAGTGGGCGGGCTGTTAAGCCAATCAATGGTCGATTGAGCTTAGTGGTCGGGTAGTTGAAATAATGAATGGTCGGTTAAACTTAATGGTCGGTCAGTTGAGCCAATCAATAGTCGGTTGAGCTTAGTGGGCGAGCAGTTGAGCCAATCAAAGGTCGGTTGAGCTAAGTGGGCGGGCAGTTGAGTCAATCAATGGTCCGTTCAGATTAGTGGGCGGGCAGTTGAGCCAATCAATGGTCGGTTGAGCTTAAAGGGCGGGCAGTTGAGCCAATCAATGGTCTGTTGAGCTTAATGGGCGGGCTGTTGAGCCAATCAATGGTCGGTAGAGCTTAATGGGCGGTGAGTTGAGCGAATCAATGGTCGGTTGAGCTTAGTGGGCGGGCAGTTGAGCTAATCCAAAGTCGGTTGAGCTTAGTGGGCGTGCAGTTGAGCCAATCCAAGGTTGGTTGAGCTTAGTGGGCGGGCAGTTGAGCCAATCAATGGTCGGTTGAGCTTAGTGGGCGGGCAGTTGAGCCAATCAATGGTCGGTTGAGCTTAGTGGGCGGGAAGTTGAGACAATCAATGGTCGGTTGAGCTTAGTGGGCGGGCAGTTGAGCCAGTCAATGGTCGGTTGAGCTTAGTGGGCGGGAAGTTGAGCCAATACATGGTCGGTTGATCTTATTGGGCCGGCAGTTGAGCCAATCAATGGTCGGTTGGGCTTAGTGGGCGGCCAGTTGAGCCAATCAATGGTCGGGTGAGCTTAGTGGGCGGGCAGTTGAGCAAATCAATGGTCGGTTGAGCTTAGTGGGCGGTCAGTAGAGCCAATCAATGGTCGGTTGAGCTTAGTGGGCGGTCAGTTGAGCAAATCAATGGTAGGTTGAGCTTAGTGGGCGGTCAGTTGTGCCAATCAATGGTCGGTTGAGCTTAGTGGGCCGTCAGTTGAGCCAATCAATGGTCGGTTGAGCTTCGTGGACGGGCAGTTGAGCCAATCAATGGTCGGTTGAAATTAGTGGGCGGGCAGTTAAGCCAACTACTGGTCGGTTGAGCTTAGTGGGCGGTCAGTTGAGTCAATCAATGGTCGGTTGAGCTTAGTGGGCGGTCAGTTGTGCCAATCAATGGTCGGTTGAGCTTAGTGGGCGGTCAGTTCATCCAATCAAAGGTCGGTTGAGCTTAGTGGGCGGGCAGTTGAGCCAATCAAAAGTCGTTTGGCTTAGTGGGCGGTCAGTTGAGATAATCAATGGTCAGTTGAGCTTCGTAGACGGGCAGTTAAGCCAATCAATGGTCGGTTGAGCTTAGTGGGCGGTCAGTTGAGTCAATCAATGGTCGGTTGAGCTTAGTGGGCGGTCAGTTGTGCCAATCAATGGTCGGTTGAGCTTAGTGGGCGGTCAGTTCAGCCAATCAAAGGTCGGTTGAGCTTAGTGGGCGGGCAGTTGAGCCAATCAAAAGTCGTTTGGCTTAGTGGGCGGTCAGTTGAGATAATCAATGGTCAGTTGAGCTTCGTGGACGGGCAGTTAAGCCAATCAATGGTCGGTTGAGCTTAGTGGGCGGTCAGTTGAGTCAATCAATGGTCGGTTGAGCTTAGTGGGCGGGCTGTTGAGCCAATCAATGGTCGGTTGAGCTTAGTGGGCGGGCAGTTGAGCCAATCAATGGTCTGTTGAGCTCAGTGGGCGGTCAGTGGAGCCAATCAATGGTCGTTTGAGCTTAGTGGGCGGGCAGTTGAGTCAATCAATTGTCTGTTCAGCGTAGTGGGCGGGCTGTTGAGCCAATCAATGGTCGGTTGAGCTTAGTGGTCGGGTAGTTGAAATAATGAATGGTCGGTAAAACTTAATGGTCGGTCAGTTGAGCCAATCAATAGTCGGTTGAGCTTAGTGGGCGGGCAGTTGGGCCAATCAAAGGTCGGTTGAGCTTAGTGGGAAGGCAGTTGAGCCAAACAAAGGCCGGTTGAGCTTAGTGGGCGTTCAGTTGAGCTAATCCAAGGTCGGTTGAGCTTAGTGGGCGGGCAGTTGAGCCAATCAATGGTCGGTTGAGCTTAGTGGGCGGGCAGTTGAGCCAATCAATGGTCGGTTGAGCTTCGTGGGCGGGCAGTTGAGCCAATCAATGGTCGGTTGAGCTTAGTGGGCGGTCAGTTGTGCCAATCAGTGGTCGGTTGAGCTTAGCGGGCGGTCAGTTCAGCCAATCAAAGGTCGATTGAGCTTAGTGGGTGGTCAGTTGAGCCAATCAATGGTCGGTTGAGCTTCGTGGACGGGCAGTTGAGCCAATCAATGGTCGGTTGAAATTAGTGGGCGGGCAGTTAAGCCAATTACTGGTCGGTTGAGCTTAGTGGGCGGTCAGTTGAGTCAATCAATGTTCCCTTAAGCTTAGATGGGCGGGCATTTGAGCCAATCATTGGTCGGTTGAGCTTAGATGGGCGGGCATTTGAGCCTATCAGTGGTCGGTTGAGATTAATGGGCGGTCAGTTGAGCCAATCGATGGTCGGTTGAGCTTAGTGGGCGGGCAGTTGAGCCAATCCAAGGTCGGTTGAGCTAAGTGGACGTGCAGTTGATCCAATCAAAGGTCGGTTGAGCTAAGTGGGCGGGCAGTTGAGTCAATCAATGGTCCGTTCAGATTAGTGGGCGGGCAGTTGAGCCAATCAATGGTCGGTTGAGCTTAATGGGCGGGAAGTTGAGCCAATACATGGTCGGTTGATCTTATTGGGCCCGCAGTTGAGCCAATCAATGGTCGGTTGGGCTTAGTGGGCGGCCAGTTGAGCCAATCAATGGTCGGGTGAGCTTAGTGGGCGGGCAGTTGAGCAAATCAATGGTCGGTTGAGCTTAGTGGGCGGTCAGTAGAGCCAATCAATGGTCGGTTGGGCTTAGTGGGCGGCCAGTTGAGCCAATCAATGGTCGGGTGAGCTTAGTGGGCGGGCAGTTGAGCAAATCAATGGTCGGTTGAGCTTAGTGGGCGGTCAGTAGAGCCAATCAATGGTCGGTTGAGCTTAGTGGGCGGTCAGTTGAGCAAATCAATGGTAGGTTGAGCTTAGTGGGCGGTCAGTTGTGCCAATCAATGGTCGGTTGAGCTTAGTGGGCGGTCAGTTGAGCCAATCAATGGTCGGTTGAGCTTCGTGGACGGGCAGTTGAGCCAATCAATGGTCGGTTGAAATTAGTGGGCGGGCAGTTAAGCCAACTACTGGTCGGTTGAGCTTAGTGGGCGGTCAGTTGAGTCAATCAATGGTCGGTTGAGCTTAGTGGGCGGTCAGTTGTGCCAATCAATGGTCGGTTGAGCTTAGTGGGCGGTCAGTTCATCCAATCAAAGGTCGGTTGAGCTTAGTGGGCGGGCAGTTGAGCCAATCAAAAGTCGTTTGGCTTAGTGGGCGGTCAGTTGAGATAATCAATGGTCAGTTGAGCTTCGTAGACGGGCAGTTAAGCCAATCAATGGTCGGTTGAGCTTAGTGGGCGGTCAGTTGAGTCAATCAATGGTCGGTTGAGCTTAGTGGGCGGTCAGTTGTGCCAATCAATGGTCGGTTGAGCTTAGTGGGCGGTCAGTTCAGCCAATCAAAGGTCGGTTGAGCTTAGTGGGCGGGCAGTTGAGCCAATCAAAAGTCGTTTGGCTTAGTGGGCGGTCAGTTGAGATAATCAATGGTCAGTTGAGCTTCGTGGACGGGCAGTTAAGCCAATCAATGGTCGGTTGAGCTTAGTGGGCGGTCAGTTGAGTCAATCAATGGTCGGTTGAGCTTAGTGGGCGGGCTGTTAAGCCAATCAATGGTCGGTTGAGCTTAGTGGGCGGGCAGTTGAGCCAATCAATGGTCTGTTGAGCTCAGTGGGCGGTCAGTGGAGCCAATCAATGGTCGTTTGAGCTTAGTGGGCGGGCAGTTGAGTCAATCAATTGTCTGTTCAGCGTAGTGGGCGGGCTGTTGAGCCAATCAATGGTCGGTTGAGCTTAGTGGTCGGGTAGTTGAAATAATGAATGGTCGGTAAAACTTAATGGTCGGTCAGTTGAGCCAATCAATAGTCGGTTGAGCTTAGTGGGCGGGCAGTTGGGCCAATCAAAGGTCGGTTGAGCTTAGTGGGAAGGCAGTTGAGCCAAACAAAGGCCGGTTGAGCTTAGTGGGCGTTCAGTTGAGCTAATCCAAGGTCGGTTGAGCTTAGTGGGCGGGCAGTTGAGCCAATCAATGGTCGGTTGAGCTTAGTGGGCGGGCAGTTGAGCCAATCAATGGTCGGTTGAGCTTCGTGGGCGGGCAGTTGAGCCAATCAATGGTCGGTTGAGCTTAGTGGGCGGTCAGTTGTGCCAATCAGTGGTCGGTTGAGCTTAGCGGGCGGTCAGTTCAGCCAATCAAAGGTCGATTGAGCTTAGTGGGTGGTCAGTTGAGCCAATCAATGGTCGGTTGAGCTTCGTGGACGGGCAGTTGAGCCAATCAATGGTCGGTTGAAATTAGTGGGCGGGCAGTTAAGCCAATTACTGGTCGGTTGAGCTTAGTGGGCGGTCAGTTGAGTCAATCAATGTTCCGTTAAGCTTAGATGGGCGGGCATTTGAGCCAATCATTGGTCGGTTGAGCTTAGATGGGCGGGCATTTGAGCCTATCAGTGGTCGGTTGAGCTTAATGGGCGGTCAGTTGAGCCAATCAATGGTCGGTTGAGCTTAGTGGGCGGGCAGTTGAGCCAATCCAAGGTCGGTTGAGCTAAGTGGACGTGCAGTTGATCCAATCAAAGGTCGGTTGAGCTAAGTGGGCGGGCAGTTGAGTCAATCAATGGTCCGTTCAGATTAGTGGGCGGGCAGTTGAGCCAATCAATGGTCGGTTGAGCTTAATGGGCGGGCAGTTGAGCCAATCAATGGTCTGTTGAGCTTAATGGGCGGGCTGTTGAGCCAATCAATGGTCGGTAGAGCTTAATGGGCGGTGAGTTGAGCGAATCAATGGTCGGTTGAGCTTAGTGGGCGGGCAGTTGAGCTAATCCAAAGTCGGTTGAGCTTAGTGGGCGGTCAGTTGAGTCAATCAATGGTCGGTTGAGCTTAGTGGGCGGGCTGTTGAGCCAATCAATGGTCGGTTGAGCTTAGTGGGCGGGCAGTTGAGCCAATCAATGGTCTGTTGAGCTCAGTGGGCGGTCAGTGGAGCCAATCAATGGTCGTTTGAGCTTAGTGGGCGGGCAGTTGAGTCAATCAATTGTCTGTTCAGCGTAGTGGGCGGGCTGTTAAGCCAATCAATGGTCGATTGAGCTTAGTGGTCGGGTAGTTGAAATAATGAATGGTCGGTTAAACTTAATGGTCGGTCAGTTGAGCCAATCAATAGTCGGTTGAGCTTAGTGGGCGAGCAGTTGAGCCAATCAAAGGTCGGTTGAGCTAAGTGGGCGGGCAGTTGAGTCAATCAATGGTCCGTTCAGATTAGTGGGCGGGCAGTTGAGCCAATCAATGGTCGGTTGAGCTTAAAGGGCGGGCAGTTGAGCCAATCAATGGTCTGTTGAGCTTAATGGGCGGGCTGTTGAGCCAATCAATGGTCGGTAGAGCTTAATGGGCGGTGAGTTGAGCGAATCAATGGTCGGTTGAGCTTAGTGGGCGGGCAGTTGAGCTAATCCAAAGTCGGTTGAGCTTAGTGGGCGTGCAGTTGAGCCAATCCAAGGTTGGTTGAGCTTAGTGGGCGGGCAGTTGAGCCAATCAATGGTCGGTTGAGCTTAGTGGGCGGGCAGTTGAGCCAATCAATGGTCGGTTGAGCTTAGTGGGCGGGAAGTTGAGACAATCAATGGTCGGTTGAGCTTAGTGTGCGGGCAGTTGAGCCAGTCAATGGTCGGTTGAGCTTAGTGGGCGGGAAGTTGAGCCAATACATGGTCGGTTGATCTTATTGGGCCGGCAGTTGAGCCAATCAATGGTCGGTTGGGCTTAGTGGGCGGCCAGTTGAGCCAATCAATGGTCGGGTGAGCTTAGTGGGCGGGCAGTTGAGCAAATCAATGGTCGGTTGAGCTTAGTGGGCGGTCAGTAGAGCCAATCAATGGTCGGTTGAGCTTAGTGGGCGGTCAGTTGAGCAAATCAATGGTAGGTTGAGCTTAGTGGGCGGTCAGTTGTGCCAATCAATGGTCGGTTGAGCTTAGTGGGCGGTCAGTTGAGCCAATCAATGGTCGGTTGAGCTTCGTGGACGGGCAGTTGAGCCAATCAATGGTCGGTTGAAATTAGTGGGCGGGCAGTTAAGCCAACTACTGGTCGGTTGAGCTTAGTGGGCGGTCAGTTGAGTCAATCAATGGTCGGTTGAGCTTAGTGGGCGGTCAGTTGTGCCAATCAATGGTCGGTTGAGCTTAGTGGGCGGTCAGTTCATCCAATCAAAGGTCGGTTGAGCTTAGTGGGCGGGCAGTTGAGCCAATCAAAAGTCGTTTGGCTTAGTGGGCGGTCAGTTGAGATAATCAATGGTCAGTTGAGCTTCGTAGACGGGCAGTTAAGCCAATCAATGGTCGGTTGAGCTTAGTGGGCGGTCAGTTGAGTCAATCAATGGTCGGTTGAGCTTAGTGGGCGGTCAGTTGTGCCAATCAATGGTCGGTTGAGCTTAGTGGGCGGTCAGTTCAGCCAATCAAAGGTCGGTTGAGCTTAGTGGGCGGGCAGTTGAGCCAATCAAAAGTCGTTTGGCTTAGTGGGCGGTCAGTTGAGATAATCAATGGTCAGTTGAGCTTCGTGGACGGGCAGTTAAGCCAATCAATGGTCGGTTGAGCTTAGTGGGCGGTCAGTTGAGTCAATCAATGGTCGGTTGAGCTTAGTGGGCGGGCTGTTGAGCCAATCAATGGTCGGTTGAGCTTAGTGGGCGGGCAGTTGAGCCAATCAATGGTCTGTTGAGCTCAGTGGGCGGTCAGTGGAGCCAATCAATGGTCGTTTGAGCTTAGTGGGCGGGCAGTTGAGTCAATCAATTGTCTGTTCAGCGTAGTGGGCGGGCTGTTGAGCCAATCAATGGTCGGTTGAGCTTAGTGGTCGGGTAGTTGAAATAATGAATGGTCGGTAAAACTTAATGGTCGGTCAGTTGAGCCAATCAATAGTCGGTTGAGCTTAGTGGGCGGGCAGTTGGGCCAATCAAAGGTCGGTTGAGCTTAGTGGGAAGGCAGTTGAGCCAAACAAAGGCCGGTTGAGCTTAGTGGGCGTTCAGTTGAGCTAATCCAAGGTCGGTTGAGCTTAGTGGGCGGGCAGTTGAGCCAATCAATGGTCGGTTGAGCTTAGTGGGCGGGCAGTTGAGCCAATCAATGGTCGGTTGAGCTTCGTGGGCGGGCAGTTGAGCCAATCAATGGTCGGTTGAGCTTAGTGGGCGGTCAGTTGTGCCAATCAGTGGTCGGTTGAGCTTAGCGGGCGGTCAGTTCAGCCAATCAAAGGTCGATTGAGCTTAGTGGGTGGTCAGTTGAGCCAATCAATGGTCGGTTGAGCTTCGTGGACGGGCAGTTGAGCCAATCAATGGTCGGTTGAAATTAGTGGGCGGGCAGTTAAGCCAATTACTGGTCGGTTGAGCTTAGTGGGCGGTCAGTTGAGTCAATCAATGTTCCCTTAAGCTTAGATGGGCGGGCATTTGAGCCAATCATTGGTCGGTTGAGCTTAGATGGGCGGGCATTTGAGCCTATCAGTGGTCGGTTGAGATTAATGGGCGGTCAGTTGAGCCAATCGATGGTCGGTTGAGCTTAGTGGGCGGGCAGTTGAGCCAATCCAAGGTCGGTTGAGCTAAGTGGACGTGCAGTTGATCCAATCAAAGGTCGGTTGAGCTAAGTGGGCGGGCAGTTGAGTCAATCAATGGTCCGTTCAGATTAGTGGGCGGGCAGTTGAGCCAATCAATGGTCGGTTGAGCTTAATGGGCGGGCAGTTGAGCCAATCAATGGTCTGTTGAGCTTAATGGGCGGGCTGTTGAGCCAATCAATGGTCGGTAGAGCTTAATGGGCGGTGAGTTGAGCGAATCAATGGTCGGTTGAGCTTAGTGGGCGGGCAGTTGAGCTAATCCAAAGTCGGTTGAGCTTAGTGGGCGGTCAGTTGAGTCAATCAATGGTCGGTTGAGCTTAGTGGGCGGGCTGTTGAGCCAATCAATGGTCGGTTGAGCTTAGTGGGCGGGCAGTTGAGCCAATCAATGGTCTGTTGAGCTCAGTGGGCGGTCAGTGGAGCCAATCAATGGTCGTTTGAGCTTAGTGGGCGGGCAGTTGAGTTAATCAATTGTCTGTTCAGCGTAGTAGGCGGGCTGTTAAGCCAATCAATGGTCGGTTGAGCTTAGTGGTCGGGTAGTTGAAATAATGAATGGTCGGTTAAACTTAATGGTCGGTCAGTTGAGCCAATCAATAGTCGGTTGAGCTTAGTGGGCGGGCAGTTGAGCCAATCAAAGGTCGGTTAAGCTAAGTGGGCGGGCAGTTGAGTCAATCAATGGTCCGTTCAGATTAGTGGGCGGGCAGTTGAGCCAATCAATGGTCGGTTGAGCTTAAAGGGCGGGCAGTTGAGCCAATCAATGGTCTGTTGAGCTTAATGGGCGGGCTGTTGAGCCAATCAATGGTCGGTAGAGCTTAATGGGCGGTGAGTTGAGCGAATCAATGGTCGGTTGAGCTTAGTGGGCGGGCAGTTGAGCCAATCCAAGGTTTGTTGAGCTTAGTGGGCGGGCAGTTGAGCCAATCAATGGTCGGTTGAGCTTAGTGGGCGTGCAGTTGAGCCAATCCAAGGTTTGTTGAGCTTAGTGGGCGGGCAGTTGAGCCAATCAATGGTCGGTTGAGCTTAGTGGGCGGGCAGTTGAGCCAATCAATGGTCGGTTGAGCTTAGTGGGCGGGAAGTTGAGACAATCAATGGTCGGTTGAGCTTAGTGGGCGGGCAGTTGAGCCAGTCAATGGTCGGTTGAGCTTAGTGGGCGGGAAGTTGAGCCAATACATGGTCGGTTGATCTTATTGGGCAGGCAGTTGAGCCAATCAATGGTCGGTTGGGCTTAGTGGGCGGCCAGTTGAGCCAATCAATGGTCGGGTGAGCTTAGTGGGCGGGCAGTTGAGCCAATCAATGGTCGGTTGAGCTTAGTGGGCGGTCAGTAGAGCCAATCAATGGTCGGTTGAGCTTAGTGGGCGGTCAGTTGAGCAAATCAATGGTAGGTTGAGCTTAGTGGGCGGTCAGTTGTGCCAATCAATGGTCGGTTGAGCTTAGTGGGCGGTCAGTTGAGCCAATCAATGGTCGGTTGAGCTTCGTGGACGGGCAGTTGAGCCAATCAATGGTCGGTTGAAATTAGTGGGCGGGCAGTTAAGCCAGTCAATGGTCGGTTGAGCTTAGTGGGCGGTCAGTTGAGTCAATCAATGGTCGGTTGAGCTTAGTGGGCGGGCTGTTGAGCCAATCAATAGTCGGTTGAGCTTAGTGGGCGGGCAGTTGAGCCAATCAATGGTCTGTTGAGCTCAGTGGGCGGTCAGTGGAGCCAATCAATGGTCGTTTGAGCTTAGTGGGCGGGCAGTTGAGCCAATCAATTGTCTGTTCAGCGTAGTGGGCTGGCTGTTGAGCCAATCAATGGTCGGTTGAGCTTAGTGGTCAGGTAGTTGAAATAATGAATGGTCGGTTAAACTTAATGGTTGGTCAGTTGAGCCAATCAATAGTCGGTTGAGCTTAGTGGGCGGGCAGTTGAGCCAATCAAAGGTCGGGTGAGCTTAGTGGGCGGGCAGTTGGGCCAATCAAAGGTCGGTTGAGCTTAGTGGGCAGGCAGCTGAGCCAAACAAAGGCCGGTTGAGCTTAGTGGGCGTTCAGTTGAGCTAATCCAAGGTCGGTTGAGCTTAGTGGGCGTGCAGTTGAGCCAATCCAAAGTTGGTTGAGCTTAGTATGCGGGCAGTTGAGCCAATCAATGGTCGGTTGAGCTTAGTGGGCGGGCAGTTGAGCCAATCAATGGTCGGTTGAGCTTAGTGGGCGGGCAGTTGAGCCAATCAATGGTCGATTGAGCTTAGTGGGCGGTCAGTTGTGCCAATCAGTGGTCGGTTGAGCTTAGTGGACGGTCAGTTCAGCCAATCAAAGATCGGTTGAGCTTAGTGGGCAGTCAGTTGAGCCAATCAATGGTCGGTTGAGCTTCGTGGACGGGCAGTTGAGCCCATCAATGGTCGGTTGAAATTAGTGGGCGGGCAGTTAAGCCAATTACTGGTCGGTTGAGCTTAGTGGGCGGTCAGTTCAGTCAATCAATGTTCCGTTAAGCTTAGATGGGCGGGCATTTGAGCCAATCATTGGTCGGTTGAACTTAGATGGGCGGGCATTTGAGCCTATCAGTGGTCGGTTGAGCTTAGTGGGCGGGCAGTTGAGTTATCAATGGTAGGTTGAGCTTAATGGGCGGTCAGTTGAGCCAATCAATGGTCGGTTGAGCTTAGTGGGCGGGCAGTTGAGCCAATCCAAGGTCGGTTGAGCTAAGTGGACGTGCAGTTGATCCAATCAAAGGTCGGTTGAGCTAAGTGGGCGGGCAGTTGAGTCAATCAATGGTCCGTTCAGATTAGTGGGCGGGCAGTTGAGCCAATCAATGGTCGGTTGAGCTTAGTGGGCGGGCAGTTGAGCCAATCCAAAGTTGGTTGAGCTTAGTGGGCGGGCAGTTGAGCCAATCAATGGTCGGTTGAGCTTAGTGGGCGGGCAGTTGAGCCAATCAATGGTCGGTTGAGCTTAGTGGGCGGGCAGTTGAGCCAATCAATGGTCGGTTGAGCTTAGTGGGCGGTCAGTTGTGCCAATCAGTGGTCGGTTGAGCTTAGCGGGCGGTCAGTTCAGCCAATCAAAGGTCGGTTGAGCTTAGTGGGCGGTCAGTTGAGCCAATCAATGGTCGGTTGAGCTTCGTGGACGGGCAGTTGAGCCAATCAATGGTCGGTTAAAATTAGTGGGCGGGCAGTTAAGCCAATTACTGGTCGGTTGAGCTTAGTGGGCGTTCAGTTGAGTCAATCAATGTTCCGTTAAGCATAGATGGGCGGGCATTTGAGCCAATCATTGGTCGGTTGAGCTTAGATGGGCGGGCATTTGAGCCTATCTGTGGTCGGTTGAGCTTAGTGGGCGGGCAGTTGAGTCAATCAATGGTAGGTTGAGCTTAGTGGGCGGGCAGTTTATCATAACAATGGTCGGTTGAGCTTAGTGGGCGGTCAGTTGAGCAAATCAATGGTCGGTTGAGCTTAGTGGGCGGTCAATTGTGCCAATCAATGGTCGGTTGAGCTTAGTGGGCGGTCAGTTCAGCCAATCAAAGGTCGGTTGAGCTTAGTGGGCGGGCAGTTGAAATAATGAATGGTCGGTTAAACTTAATGGTCGGTCAGTTGAGCCAATCAATAGTCGGTTGAGCTTAGTGGGCGGGCAGTTGAGCCAATCAAAGGTCGGTTGAGCTAAGTGGGCGGGCAGTTGAGTCAATCAATGGTCCGTTCAGATTAGTGGGCGGGCAGTTGAGCCAATCAGTGGTCGGTTGAGCTTAAAGGGCGGGCAGTTGAGCCAATCAATGGTCTGTTGAGCTTAATGGGCGGGCTGTTGAGCCAATCAATGGTCGGTAGAGCTTAATGGGCGGTGAGTTGAGCGAATCAATGGTCGGTTGAGCTTAGTGGGCGGGCAGTTGAGCTAATCCAAAGTCGGTTGAGCTTAGTGGGCGTGCAGTTGAGCCAATCCGAGGTTGGTTGAGCTTAGTGGGCGGGCAGTTGAGCCAATCAATGGTCGGTTGAGCTTAGTGGGCGGGCAGTTGAGCCAATCAATGGTCGGATGAGCTTAGTGGGCGGGAAGTTGAGACAATCAATGGTCGGTTGAGCTTAGTGGGCGGGCAGTTGAGCCAGTCAATGGTCGGTTGAGCTTAGTGGGCGGGCAGGTGAGCCAATCCATGGTCGGTTGATCTTATTGGGCAGGCAGTTGAGCCAATCAATGGTCGGTTGGGCTTAGTGGGCGGCCAGTTGAGCCAATCAATGGTCGGTTGAGCTTAGTGGGCGGGCAGTTGAGCCAATCAATGGTCGGTTGAGCTTAGTGGGCGGTCAGTAGAGCCAATCAATTGTCGGTTGAGCTTAGTGGGCGGTCAGTTGAGCAAATCAATGGTAGGTTGAGCTTAGTGGGCGGTCAGTTGTGCCAATCAATGGTCGGTTGAGCTTAGTGGGCGGTCAGTTGAGCCAATCAATGGTCGGTTGAGCTTCGTGGACGGGCAGTTGAGCCAATCAATGGTCGGTTGAAATTAGTGGGCGGGCAGTTAAGCCAGTCAATGGTCGGTTGAGCTTAGTGGGCGGTCAGTTGAGTCGATCAATGGTCGGTTGAGCTTAGTGGGCGGGCTGTTGAGCCAATCAATAGTCGGTTGAGCTTAGTGGGCGGGCAGTTGAGCCAATCAATGGTCTGTTGAGCTCAGTGGGCGGTCAGTGGAGCCAATCAATGGTCGTTTGAGCTTAGTTGGCGGGCAGTTGAGCCAATCAATTGTCTGTTCAGCGTAGTGGGCTGGCTGTTGAGCCAATCAATGGTCGGTTGAGCATAGTGGTCAGGTAGTTGAAATAATGAATGGTCGGTTAAACTTAATGGTTGGTCAGTTGAGCCAATCAATAGTCGGTTGAGCTTAGTGGGCGGGCAGTTGAGCCAATCAAAGGTCGGGTGAGCTTAGTGGGCGGGCAGTTGGGCCAATCAAAGGTCGGTTGAGCTTAGTGGGCAGGCAGTTGAGCCAAACAAAGGCCGGTTGAGCTTAGTGGGCGTTCAGTTGAGCTAATCCAAGGTCGGTTGAGCTTAGTGGGCGTGCAGTTGAGCCAATCCAAAGTTGGTTGAGCTTAGTGGGCGGGCAGTTGAGCCAATCAATGGTCGGTTGAGCTTAGTGGGCGGGCAGTTGAGCCAATCAATGGTCGGTTGAGCTTAGTGGGCGGGCAGTTGAGCCAATCAATGGTCGGTTGAGCTTAGTGGGCGGTCAGTTTTGCCAATCAGTGGTCGGTTGAGCTGAGTGGGCGGTCAGTTCAGCCAATCAAAGGTCGGTTGAGCTTAGTGGGCGGTCAGTTGAGCCAATCAATGGTCGGTTGAGCTTCGTGGACGGGCAGTTGAGACAATCAATGGTCCGTTGAAATTAGTGGGCGGGCAGTTAAGCCAATTACTGGTTGGTTGAGCTTAGTGGGCGGTCAGTTGAGTCAATCAATGTTCCGTTAAGCTTAGATGGGCGGGCATTTGAGCCTATCAATGGTAGGTTGAGCTTAATGGGCGGTCAGTTGAGCCAATCAATGGTCGGTTGAGCTTAGTGGGCGGGCAGTTGAGCCAATCCAAGGTCGGTTGAGCTAAGTGGACGTGCAGTTGATCCAATCAAAGGTCGGTTGAGCTAAGTGGGCGGGCAGTTGAGTCAATCAATGGTCCGTTCAGATTAGTGGGCGGGCAGTTGAGCCAATCAATGGTCGGTTGAGCTTAGTGGGCGGGCAGTTGAGCCAATCCAAAGTAGGTTGAGCTTAGTGGGCGGGCAGTTGAGCCAATCAATGGTCGGTTGAGCTTAGTGGGCGGGCAGTTGAGCCAATCAATGGTCGGTTGAGCTTAGTGGGCGGGCAGTTGAGCCAATCAATGGTCGGTTGAGCTTAGTGGGCGGTCAGTTGTGCCAATCAGTGGTCGGTTGAGCTTAGCGGGCGGTCAGTTCAGTCAATCAAAGGTCGGTTGAGCTTAGTGGGCGGTCAGTTGAGCCAATCAATGGTCGGTTGAGCTTCGTGGACGGGCAGTTGAGCCAATCAATGGTCGGTTGAAATTAGTGGGCGGGCAGTTAAGCCAATTACTGGTCGGTTGAGCTTAGTTGGCGTTCAGTTGAGTCAATCAATGTTCCGTTAAGCATAGATGGGCGGGCATTTGAGCCAATCATTGGTCGGTTGAGCTTAGATGGGCGGGCATTTGAGCCTATCAGTGGTCGGTTGAGCTTAGTGGGCGGGCAGTTGAGTAAATCAATGGTAGGTTGAGCTTAGTGTGCGGGCAGTTTAGCATAACAATGGTCGGTTGAGCTTAGTGGGCGGTCAGTTGAGCAAATCAATGGTCGGTTGAGCTTAGTGGGCGGTCAGTTGTGCCAATCAATGGTCGGTTGAGCTTAGTGGGCGGTCAGTTCAGCCAATCAAAGGTCGGTTGAGCTTAGTGGGCGGGCAGTTGAGCCAATCAAAAGTCGTTTGGCTTAGTGGGCGGTCAGTTGAGATAATCAATGGTCAGTTGAGCTTCGTGGACGGGCAGTTAAGCCAATCAATGGTCGGTTGAGCTTAGTGGGCGGTCAGTTGAGTCAATCAATGGTCGGTTGAGCTTAGTGGGCGGGCTGTTGAGCCAATCAATGGTCGGTTGAGCTTAGTGGGCGGGCAGTTGAGCCAATCAATGGTCGGGTGAGCTTAGTGGGCGGGCAGTTGGGCCAATCAAAGGTCGGTTGAGCTTAGTGGGAAGGCAGTTGAGCCAAACAAAGGCCGGTTGAGCTTAGTGGGCGTTCAGTTGAGCTAATCCAAGGTCGGTTGAGCTTAGTGGGCGTGCAGTTGAGCCAATCAATGGTCGGTTGAGCTTAAAGGGCGGGCAGTTGAGCCAATCAATGGTCTGTTGAGCTTAATGGGCGGGCTGTTGAGCCAATCAATGGTCGGTAGAGTTTAATGGGCGGTGAGTTGAGCGAATCAATGGTCGGTTGAGCTTAGTGGGCGGGCAGTTGAGCTAATCCAAAGTCGGTTGAGCTAAGTGGGCGTGCAGTTGAGCCAATCCAAGGTTGGTTGAGCTTAGTGGGCGGGCAGTTGAGCCAATCAATGGTCGGTTGAGCTTAGTGGGCGGGCAGTTGAGCCAATCAATGGTCGGTTGAGCTTAGTGGGCGGGCAGTTGAGCCAGTCAATGGTCGGTTGAGCTTAGTGGGCGGGCAGGTGAGCCAATCCATGGTCGGTTGATCTTATTGGGCAGGCAGTTGAGCCAATCAATGGTCGGTTGGGCTTAGTGGGCGGCCAGTTGAGCCAATCAATGGTCGGTTGAGCTTAGTGGGCGGGCAGTTGAGCCAATCAATGGTCGGTTGAGCTTAGTGGGCGGTCAGTAGAGCCAATCAATGGTCGGTTGAGCTTAGTGGGCGGTCAGTTGAGCAAATCAATGGTAGGTTGAGCTTAGTGGGCGGTCAGTTGTGCCAATCAATGGTCGGTTGAGCTTAGTGGGCGGTCAGTTGAGCCAATCAATGGTCGGTTGAGCTTCGTGGACGGGCAGTTGAGCCAATCAATGGTCGGTTGAAATTAGTGGGCGGGCAGTTAAGCCAGTGAATGGTCGGTTGAGCTTAGTGGGCGGTCAGTTGAGTCAATCAATGGTCGGTTGAGCTTAGTGGGCGGGCTGTTGAGCCAATCAATAATCGGTTGAGCTTAGTGGGCGGGCAGTTGAGCCAATCAATGGTCTGTTGAGCTCAGTGGGCGGTCAGTGGAGCCAATCAATGGTCGTTTGAGCTTACTGGGCGGGCAGTTGAGCCAATCAATTGTCTGTTCAGCGTAGTGGGCTGGCTGTTGAGCCAATCAATGGTCGGTTGAGCTTAGTGGTCAGGTAGTTGAAATAATGAATGGTCGGTTAAACTTAATGGTTGGTCAGTTGAGCCAATCAATAGTCGGTTGAGCTTAGTGGGCGGGCAGTTGAGCCAATCAAAGGTCGAGTGAGCTTAGTGGGCGGGCAGTTGGGCCAATCAAAGGTCGGTTGAGCTTAGTGGGCAGGCAGTTGAGCCAAACAAAGGCCGGTTGAGCTTAGTGGGCGTTCAGTTGAGCTAATCCAAGGTCGGTTGAGCTTAGTGGGCGTGCAGTTGAGCCAATCCAAAGTTGGTTGAGCTTAGTGGGCGGGCAGTTGAGCCAATCAATGGTCGGTTGAGCTTAGTGGGCGGGCAGTTGAGCCAATCAATGGTCGGTTGAGCTTAGTGGGCGGGCAGTTGAGCCAATCCATGGTCGGTTGAGCTTAGTGGGCGGTCAGTTGTGCCAATCAGTGGTCGGTTGATCTTAGTGGGCGGTCAGTTCAGCCAATCAAAGGTCGGTTGAGCTTAGTGGGCGGTCAGTTGAGCCAATCAATGGTCGGTTGAGCTTCGTGGACGGGCAGTTGAGCCAATCAATGGTCGGTTGAAATTAGTGGGCGGGCAGTTAAGCCAATTACTGGTCGGTTGAGCTTAGTGGGCGGTCAGTTGAGTCAATCAATGTTCCGTTAAGCTTAGATGGGCGGGCATTTGAGCCAATCATTGGTCGGTTGAACTTAGATGGGCGGGCATTTGAGCCTATCAGTGGTCGGTTGAGCTTAGTGGGCGGGCAGTTGAGTTATCAATGGTAGGTTGAGCTTAATGGGCGGTCAGTTGAGCCAATCAATGGTCGGTTGAGCTTAGTGGGCGGGCAGTTGAGCCAATCCAAGGTCGGTTGAGCTAAGTGGACGTGCAGTTGATCCAATCAAAGGTCGGTTGAGCTAAGTGGGCGGGCAGTTGAGTCAATCAATGGTCCGTTCAGATTAGTGGGCGGGCAGTTGAGCCAATCAATGGTCGGTTGAGCTTAGTGGGCGGGCAGTTGAGCCAATCCAAAGTTGGTTGAGCTTAGTGGGCGGGCAGTTGAGCCAATCAATGGTCGGTTGAGTTTAGTGGGCGGGCAGTTGAGCCAATCAATGGTCGGTTGAGCTTAGTGGGCGGGCAGTTGAGCCAATCAATGGTCGGTTGAGCTTAGTGGGCGGTCAGTTGTGCCAATCAGTGATCGGTTGAGCTTAGCGGGCGGTCAGTTCAGCCAATCAAAGGTCGGTTGAGCTTAGTGGGCGGTCAGTTGAGCCAATCAATGGTCGGTTGAGCTTCGTGGACGGGCAGTTGAGCCAATCAATGGTCGGTTGAAATTAGTGGGCGGGCAGTTAAGCCAATTACTGGTCGGTTGAGCTTAGTGGGCGGTCAGTTGAGTCAATCAATGTTCCGTTAAGCATAGATGGGCGGGCATTTGAGCCAATCATTGGTCGGTTGAGCTTAGATGGGCGGGCATTTGAGCCTATCAGTGGTCAGTTGAGCTTAGTCTGCGGGCAGTTGAGTCAATCAATGGTAGGTTGAGCTTAGTGGGCGGGCAGTTTAGCATAACAATGGTCGGTTGAGCTTAGTGGGCGGTCAGTTGAGCAAATCAATGGTCGGTTGAATTTAGTGGGCGGTCAGTTGTGCCAATCAATGGTCGGTTGAGCTTAGTGGGCGGTCAGTTCAGCCAATCAAAGGTAGGTTGAGCTTAGTGGGCGGGCAGTTGAGCCAATCAAAAGTCGTTTGGCTTAGTGGGCGGTCAGTTGAGATAATCAATGGTCAGTTGAGCTTCGTGGACGGGCAGTTAAGCCAATCAATGGTCGGTTGAGCTTAGTGGGCGGTCAGTTGAGTCAATCAATGGTCGGTTGAGCTTAGTGGGCGGGCTGTTGAGCCAATCAATGGTCGGTTGAGCTTAGTGGGCGGGCAGTTGAGCCAATCAATGGTCTGTTGAGCTCAGTGGGCGGTCAGTGGAGCCAATCAATGGTCGTTTGAGCTTAGTGGGCGGGCAGTTGAGTCAATCAATTGTCTGTTCAGCGTAGTGGGCGGGCTGTTGAGCCAATCAATGGTCGGTTGAGCTTAGTGGTCGGGTAGTTGAAATAATGAATGGTCGGTTAAAATTAATGGTCGGTCAGTTGAGCCAATCAATAGTCGGTTGAGCTTGGTGGGCGGGCAGTTGAGCCAATCAAAGGTCGGGTAAGGTTAGTGGGCGGGCAGTTGGGCCAATCAAAGGTCGGTTGAGCTTAGTGGGAAGGCAGTTGAGCCAAACAAAGGCCGGTTGAGCTTAGTGGGCGTTCAGTTGAGCTAATCCAAGGTCGGTTGAGCTTAGTGGGCGTGCAGTTGAGCCAATGCAAAGTTGGTTGAGCTTAGTGGGCGGGCAGTTGAGCCAATCAATGGTCGGTTGAGCTTAGTGGGAGGGCAGTTGAGCCAATCAATGGTCGGTTGAGCTTAGTGGGCGGGCAGTTGAGCCAATCAATGGTCGGTTGAGCTTAGTGGGCGGTCAGTTGAGCCAATCAGTGGTCGGTTGAGCTTAGTGGGCGGTCAGTGGAGCCAATCAATGGTCGGTTGAGCTTAGTGGGCGGGCAGTTGAGCATAACAATGGTCGGTTGAGCTTAGTGTGCGGTCAGTTGAGCAAATCCATGGTCGGTTGATCTTACTGGACAGGCAGTTGAGCCAATCAATGGTCGGTTGGGCTTAGTGGACGGGCAGTTGAGCCAATCAATGGTCGGTTGAGCTTAGTGGGCGGGCAGTTGAGCCAATCAATGGTCGGTTGAGCTTAGTGGGCGGGCAGTTGAGCCAGTCATTGGTCGATTGAGCTTAGTGGGCGGGCAGTTGAGCCAATCCATGGTCGGTTGATCTTATTGGGCAGGCAGTTGATCCAATCAAAGGTCGGTTGGGCTTAGTGGGCGGGCAGTTGAGCCAATCAATGGTCCGTTCAGATTAGTGGGCGGGCAGTTGAGTCAATCAATGGTTGGTTGAGCTTAGTGGGCGGGCAGTTGAGCCAATCAATGGTCGGTTGAGCTTAGTGGGCGGGCAGTTGAGCCAGTCATTGGTCGATTGAGCTTAGTGGGCGGGCAGTTGAGCCAATCCATGGTCGGTTGATCTTATTGGGCAGGCAGTTGATCCAATCAAAGGTCGGTTGAGCTAAGTGGGCGGGCAGTTGAGTCAATCAATGGTCCGTTCAGATTAGTGGGCGGGCAGTTGAGTCAATCAATGGTCGGTTGAGCTTAGTGGGCGGGCAGTTGAGCCAATCAATGGTCGGTTGAGCTTAGTGTGCGGGCAGTTAAGCCAATCAATGGTCGGTTGAGCTTAGTGGGCGGGCAGTTGAGCCAGTCATTGGTCGATTGAACTTAGTGGGCGGGCAGTTGAGCCAATCCATGGTCGGTTGATCTTATTGGGCAGGCAGTTGAGCCAATCAATGGTCGGTTGGGCTTAGTGGGCGGGCAGTTGAGCCAATCAATAGTCGGTTGAGCTTAGTGGGCGGGCAGTTGAGCCAATCAATGGTCGGTTGAGCTTAGTGGGCGGTCAGTGGAGCCAATCAATGGTCGGTTGAGCTTAGTGGGTGGGCAGTTGAGCATACAATTGTCGGTTGAGCTTAGTGGGCGGTCAGTTCAGCCAATCAATGTTCGGTTGAGCTTAGTGGGCGAGCAGTTGAGCCAATCAATGGTGGTTGAGCTTAGTGGGCGGGCAGTTGAGCCAATCAATGGTCGGTTGATCTTAGTGGGCAGGCAGTTGAGTCAATCATTGGTCTGTTGAGCTTAGTGGGCGGGCTCTTGAGACAATCAATGGTCGATTGAGCTTAGTGGGCGGGCAGTTGAGCCAATCAATGGTCGGTTGATCGTAGTGGGCAGGCAGTTGAGCCAATCAATGGTCGGTTAAGCTTAATGGGCGGTCAGTTGAGCCAATCAATGGTCGGTCGAGCTTAGTGGGCGGGCAGTTGAGCCAATCATTGGTTGGTTGAGTTTAGTGGGCGGTCAGTGGAGCCAATCAATGGTCTTTGAGCTTAGTGGGCGGGCAGTTGCGCCAATCAATGGTCTATTGAGCTTAGTGGGCGGGCTGTTGAGCCAATCAATGGTCGGTTGAGCTTAGTGGTCGGGTAGTTGAAATAATGAATGGTCGGTTGAGCTTATTGGGAGGTCAGTTGAGCCAATCAATAGTCGGTTGAGCTTAGTGGTCGGGCAGTTGAGCCAATCAAAGGTCGGGTGAGCTTAGTGGGCGGGCAGTTGCGCCAATCAAAGGTCGGTTGAGTTTAGTGGGCAGGCAGTTGAGCCAAACAAAGGCCGGTTTAGCTTAGTGGGCGGGGGTTGAGCCAATCAAAGATCGGTTGAGCTTAGTGGGCGGGCAGTTGAGCCAATCAAAGGTCGGTTGAGCTTAGTGGGCGGTCAATGGAGCCAATCAATGGTCGGTTGAGCTTAGTGGGCGGGCAGTTTAGCATAACAATGGTCGGTTGAACTTAGTGGGCGGTCAGTTGAGCAAATCAGTAGTCGGTTGAGCTTAGTGGGCGGTCAGTTGTGCCAATCAATGGTCGGTTGAGCTTAGTGGGCGGTCAGTTCAGCCAATCAAAGGTCGGTTGAGCTTAGTGGGCGGGCAGTTGAGCCAATCAAAAGTCGGTTGGCTTAGTGGGCTGTCAGTTGAGCCAATCAAAGGTCGGTTGAGCTTAGTGAGCGGTCAATGGAGCCAATCAATGGTCGGTTGAGCTTAGTGGGCGGGCAGTTTAGCATAACAATGGTCGGTTGAGCTTAGTGGGCGGTCAGTTGAGCAAATCAATAGTCGGTTGAGCTTAGTGGGCGGTCAGTTGTGCCAATCAAAGGTCGGTTGAGCTTAGTGGGCGGGCAGTTGAGCCAATCAATGGTCGGTTGAGCTTATTGGGCGGACAGTTGAGCCAATCAATGGTCGGTTAAGCTTAGTGGGCGGGCAGTTGAGCCAATCAATGGTCGGTTGAGCTTAGTGGGTGGTCAAATGAGCCAGTCATTGGTCGATTGAGCTTAGTGGGCGGGCAGTTGAGCCAATCCATGGTCGGTTGATCTTATTGGGCAAGCAGTTGATCCAATCAATGGTCGGTTGGGCTTAGTGGGCGGGCAGTTGAGCCAATCAATGGTCGGTTGAGCTTAGTGGGCGGGCAGTTGAGCCGATCAATGGTCGGTTGAGTTTAGTGGGCGGTCAATGGAGCCAATCAATGGTCGGTTGAGCTTAGTGAGCGGGCAGTTGAGCCAATCAGTGGTCGGTTGAGCTTAGTGGGCGGTCAGTGGAGCCAATCAAAGGTCGGTTGAGCTTAGTGGGCGGGCAGTTGAGCAAATCAATGGTAGGTTGAGCTTAGTGGGCGGTCAGTTGTGCCAATCAATGGTCGGTTGAGCTTAGTGGGCGGTCAGTTGAGCCAATCAATGGTCGGTTGAGCTTCGTGGACGGGCAGTTGAGCCAATCAATGGTCGGTTGAAATTAGTGGGCGGGCAGTTAAGCCAGTGAATGGTCGGTTGAGCTTAGTGGGCGGTCAGTTGAGTCAATCAATGGTCGGTTGAGCTTAGTGGGCGGGCTGTTGAGCCAATCAATAATCGGTTGAGCTTAGTGGGCGGGCAGTTGAGCCAATCAATGGTCTGTTGAGCTCAGTGGGCGGTCAGTGGAGCCAATCAATGGTCGTTTGAGCTTAGTGGGCGGGCAGTTGAGCAAATCAATTGTCTGTTCAGCGTAGTGGGCTGGCTGTTGAGCCAATCAATGGTCGGTTGAGCTTAGTGGTCAGGTAGTTGAAATAATGAATGGTCGGTTAAACTTAATGGTTGGTCAGTTGAGCCAATCAATAGTCGGTTGAGCTTAGTGGGCGGGCAGTTGAGCCAATCAAAGGTCGAGTGAGCTTAGTGGGCGGGCAGTTGAGCCAATCAATGGTCGGTTGAGCTTAGTGGGCGGGCAGTTGAGCCAATCCATGGTCGGTTGAGCTTAGTGGGCGGTCAGTTGTGCCAATCAGTGGTCGGTTGAGCTTAGTGGGCGGTCAGTTCAGCCAATCAAAGGTCGGTTGAGCTTAGTGGGCGGTCAGTTGAGCCAATCAATGGTCGGTTGAGCTTCGTGGACGGGCAGTTGAGCCAATCAATGGTCGGTTGAAATTAGTGGGCGGGCAGTTAAGCCAATTACTGGTCGGTTGAGCTTAGTGGGCGGTCAGTTGAGTCAATCAATGTTCCGTTAAGCTTAGATGGGCGGGCACTTGAGCCAATCATTGGTCGGTTGAACTTAGATGGGCGGGCATTTGAGCCTATCAGTGGTCGGTTGAGCTTAGTGCGCGGGCAGTTGAGTTATCAATGGTAGGTTGAGCTTAATGGGCGGTCAGTTGAGCCAATCAATGGTCGGTTGAGCTTAGTGGGCGGGCAGTTGAGCCAATCCAAGGTCGGTTGAGCTAAGTGGACGTGCAGTTGATCCAATCAAAGGTCGGTTGAGCTAAGTGGGCGGGCAGTTGAGTCAATCAATGGTCCGTTCAGATTAGTGGGCGGGCAGTTGAGCCAATCAATGGTCGGTTGAGCTTAGTGGGCGGGCAGTTGAGCCAATCCAAAGTTGGTTGAGCTTAGTGGGCGGGCAGTTGAGCCAATCAATGGTCGGTTGAGTTTAGTGGGCGGGCAGTTGAGCCAATCAATGGTCGGTTGAGCTTAGTGGGCGGGCAGTTGAGCCAATCAATGGTCGGTTGAGCTTAGTGGGCGGTCAGTTGTGCCAATCAGTGGTCGGTTGAGCTTAGCGGGCGGTCAGTTCAGCCAATCAAAGGTCGGTTGAGCTTAGTGGGCGGTCAGTTGAGCCAATCAATGGTCGGTTGAGCTTCGTGGACGGGCAGTTGAGCCAATCAATGGTCGGTTGAAATTAGTGGGCGGGCAGTTAAGCCAATTACTGGTCGGTTGAGCTTAGTGGGCGGTAAGTTGAGTCAATCAATGTTCCGTTAAGCATAGATGGGCGGGCATTTGAGCCAATCATTGGTCGGTTGAGCTTAGATGGGCGGGCATTTGAGCCTATCAGTGGTCAGTTGAGCTTAGTGGGCGGGCAGTTGAGTCAATCAATGGTAGGTTGAGCTTAGTGGGCGGGCAGTTTAGCATAACAATGGTCGGTTGAGCTTAGTGGGCGGTCAGTTGAGCAAATCAATGGTCGGTTGAGCTTAGTGGGCGGTCAGTTGTGCCAATCAATGGTCGGTTGAGCTTAGTGGGCGGTCAGTTCAGCCAATCAAAGGTCGGTTGAGCTTAGTGGGCGGGCAGTTGAGCCAATCAAAAGTCGTTTGGCTTAGTGGGCGGTCAGTTGAGATAATCAATGATCAGTTGAGCTTCGTGGACGGGCAGTTAAGCCAATCAATGGTCGGTTGAGCTTAGTGGGCGGTCAGTTGAGTCAATCAATGGTCGGTTGAGCTTAGTGGGCGGGCTGTTGAGCCAATCAATGGTCGGTTGAGCTTAGTGGGCGGGCAGTTGAGCCAATCAATGGTCTGTTGAGCTCAGTGGGCGGTCAGTGGAGCCAATCAATGGTCGTTTGAGCTTAGTGGGCGGGCAGTTGAGTCAATCAATTGTCTGTTCAGCGTAGTGGGCGGGCTGTTGAGCCAATCAATGGTCGGTTGAGCTTAGTGGTCGGGTAGTTGAAATAATGAATGGTCGGTTAAAATTAATGGTCGGTCAGTTGAGCCAATCAATAGTCGGTTGAGCTTAGTGGGCGGGCAGTTGAGCCAATCAAAGGTCGGGTGAGCTTAGTGGGCGGGCAGTTGGGTCAATCAAAGGTCGGTTGAGCTTAGTGGGAAGGCAGTTGAGCCAAACAAAGGCCGGTTGAGCTTAGTGGGCGTTCAGTTGAGCTAATCCAAGGTCGGTTGAGCTTAGTGGGCGTGCAGTTGAGCCAATGCAAAGTTGGTTGAGCTTAGTGGGCGGGCAGTTGAGCCAATCAATGGTCGGTTGAGCTTAGTGGGAGGGCAGTTGAGCCAATCAATGGTCGGTTGAGCTTATTGGGCGGGCAGTTGAGCCAATCAATGGTCGGTTGAGCTTAGTGGGCGGTCAGTTGAGCCAATCAGTGGTCGGTTGAGCTTAGTGGGCGGTCAGTGGAGCCAATCAATGGTCGGTTGAGCTTAGTGGGCGGGCAGTTGAGCATAACAATGGTCGGTTGAGCTTAGTGTGCGGTCAGTTGAGCAAATCCATGGTCGGTTGATCTTACTGGACAGGCAGTTGAGCCAATCAATGGTCGGTTGGGCTTAGTGGGCGGGCAGTTGAGCCAATCAATGGTCGGTTGAGCTTAGTGGGCGGGCAGTTGAGCCAATCAATGGTCGGTTGAGCTTAGTGGGCGGGCAGTTGAGCCAGTGATTGGTCGATTGAGCTTAGTGGGCGGGCAGTTGAGCCAATCCATGGTCGGTTGATCTTATTGGGCAGGCAGTTGATCCAATCAAAGGTCGGTTGGGCTTAGTGGGCGGGCAGTTGAGCCAATCAATGGTCCGTTCAGATTAGTGGGCGGGCAGTTGAGTCAATCAATGGTTGGTTGAGCTTAGTGGGCGGGCAGTTGAGCCAATCAATGGTCGGTTGAGCTTAGTGGGCGGGCAGTTGAGCCAGTCATTGGTCGATTGAGCTTAGTGGGCGGGCAGTTGAGCCAATCCATGGTCGGTTGATCTTATTGGGCAGGCAGTTGATCCAATCAAAGGTCGGTTGAGCTAAGTGGGCGGGCAGTTGAGTCAATCAATGGTCCTTTCAGATTAGTGGGCGGGCAGTTGAGTCAATCAATGGTCGGTTGAGCTTAGTGGGCGGGCAGTTGAGCCAATCAATGGTCGGTTAAGCTTAGTGGGCGGGCAGTTGAGCCAGTCATTGGTCGATTGAGCTTAGTGGGCGGGCAGTTGAGCCAATCCATGGTCGGTTGATCTTATTGGGCAGGCAGTTGAGCCAATCAATGGTCGGTTGGGCTTAGTGGGCGGGCAGTTGAGCCAATCAATAGTCGGTTGAGCTTAGTGGGCGGGCAGTTGAGCCAATCAATGGTCGGTTGAGCTTAGTGGGCGGTCAGTGGAGCCAATCAATGGTCGGTTGAGCTTAGTGGGTGGGCAGTTGAGCATACAATTGTCGGTTGAGCTTAGTGGGCGGTCAGTTGAGCCAATCAATGTTCGGTTGAGCTTAGTGGGCGAGCAGTTGAGCCAATCAATGGTCGGTTGAGCTTAGTGGGCGGGCAGTTGAGTCAATCAATGGTCGGTTGATCTTAGTGGGCAGGCAGTTGAGTCAATCATTGGTCTGTTGAGCTTAGTGGGCGGGCTGTTGAGCCAATCAATGGTCGATTGAGCTTAGTGGGCGGGCAGTTGAGCCAATCAATGGTCGGTTGATCGTAGTGGGCAGGCAGTTGAGCCAATCAATGGTCGGTTAAGCTTAATGGGCGGTCAGTTGAGCCAATCAATGGTCGGTCGAGCTTAGTGGGCGGGCAGTTGAGCCAATCATTGGTTGGTTGAGTTTAGTGGGCGGTCAGTGGAGCCAATCAATGGTCTTTGAGCTTAGTGGGCGGGCAGTTGCGCCAATCAATGGTCTATTGAGCTTAGTGGGCGGGCTGTTGAGCCAATCAATGGTCGGTTGAGCTTAGTGGTCGGGTAGTTGAAATAATGAATGGTCGGTTGAGCTTATTGGGCGGTCAGTTGAGCCAATCAATAGTCGGTTGAGCTTAGTGGTCGGGCAGTTGAGCCAATCAAAGGTCGGGTGAGCTTAGTGGGCGGGCAGTTGCGCCAATCAAAGGTCGGTTGAGCTTAGTGGGCAGGCAGTTGAGCCAAACAAAGGCCGGTTTAGCTTAGTGGGCGGGCAGTTGAGCCAATCAAAGATCGGTTGAGCTTAGTGGGCGGGCAGTTGAGCCAATCAAAGGTCGGTTGAGCTTAGTGGGCGGTCAATGGAGCCAATCAATGGTCGGTTGAGCTTAGTGGGCGGGCAGTTTAGCATAACAATGGTCGGTTGAACTTAGTGGGCGGTCAGTTGAGCAAATCAGTAGTCGGTTGAGCTTAGTGGGCGGTCAGTTGTGCCAATCAATGGTCGGTTGAGCTTAGTGGGCGGTCAGTTCAGCCAATCAAAGGTCGGTTGAGCTTAGTGGGTGGGCAGTTGAGCCAATCAAAAGTCGGTTGGCTTAGTGGGCTGTCAGTTGAGCCAATCAAAGGTCGGTTGAGCTTAGTGAGCGGTCAATGGAGCCAATCAATGGTCGGTTGAGCTTAGTGGGCGGGCAGTTTAGCATAACAATGGTCGTTTGAGCTTAGTGGGCGGTCAGTTGAGCAAATCAATAGTCGGTTGAGCTTAGTGGGCGGTCAGTTGTGCCAATCAAAGGTCGGTTGAGCTTAGTGGGCGGGCAGTTGAGCCAATCAATGGTCGGTTGAGCTTATTGGGCGGACAGTTGAGCCAATCAATGGTCGGTTAAGCTTAGTGGGCGGGCAGTTGAGCCAATCAATGGTCGGTTGAGCTTAGTGGGTGGTCAAGTGAGCCAGTCATTGGTCGATTGAGCTTAGTGGGCGGGCAGTTGAGCCAATCCATGGTCGGTTGATCTTATTGGGCAAGCAGTTGAGCCAATCAATGGTCGGTTGGGCTTAGTGGGCGGGCAGTTGACCCAATCAATGGTCGGTTGAGCTTAGTGGGCGGGCAGTTGAGCCGATCAATGGTCGGTTGAGTTTAGTGGGCGGTCAATGGAGCCAATCAATGGTCGGTTGAGCTTAGTGAGCGGGCAGTTGAGCCAATCAGTGGTCGGTTGAGCTTAGTGGGCGGTCAGTGGAGCCAATCAAAGGTCGGTTGAGCTTAGTGGGCGGGCAGTTGAGCATAACAATGGTCGGTTGAGCTTAGTGGGCGGTCAGTTGAGCAAATCCATGGTCGGTTGATCTTATTGGGCATGCAGTTGAGCCAATCAATGGTCGGTTGGGCTTAGTGGGCGGGCAGTTGAGCCAATCAATGGTCGGTTGAGCTTAGTGGGCGGGCAGTTGAGCCAATCAATGGTCGGTTGAGCTTAGTGGGCAGGCAGTTGAGCCAGTTATTGGTCGATTGAGCTTAGTGGGCGGGCACTTGAGCCAATCCATGGTCGGTTGATCTTATTGGGCAGGCAAATGATCCAATCAAAGGTCGGTTGGGCTTAGTGGGCGGGCAGTTGAGCCAATCAATGGTCCGTTCAGATTAGTGGGCGGGCAGTTGAGTCAATCAATGGTCGGTTGAGCTTAGTGGGCGGGCAGTTGAGTCAATCAATGGTCGGTTGAGCTTAGTGGGCGGGCAGTTGAGCCAGTCATTGGTCGATTGAGCTTAGTGGGCGGGCAGTTGAGCCAATCCATGGTCGGTTGATCTTATTGGGCAGGCAGTTGATCCAATCAAAGGTCGGTTGAGCTAAGTGGGCGGGCAGTTGAGTCAATCAATGGTCCGTTCAGATTAGTGGGCGGGCAGTTGAGTCAATCAATGGTCGGTCGAGCTTAGTGGGCGGGCAGTTGAGCCAATCAATGGTCGATTGAGCTTAGTGGGCGGGCAGTTGAGCCAATCCATGGTCGGTTGATCTTATTGGGCAGGCAGTTGAGCCAATCAATGGTCGGTTGGGCTTAGTGGGCGGGCAGTTGAGCCAATCAATAGTCGGTTGAGCTTAGTGGGCGGGCAGTTGAGCCAATCAATGGTCGGTTGAGCTTAGTGGTCGGTCAGTGGAGCCAATCAATGGTCGGTTGAGCTTAGTGGGTGGGCAGTTGAGCATACAATTGTCGGTTGAGCTTAGTGGGCGGTCAGTTGAGCCAATCAATGGTCGGTTGAGCTTAGTGGGCGGGCAGTTGAGCCAATCAATGGTCGGTTGAGCTTAGTGGGCGGGCAGTTGAGCCAATCAATGGTCGGTTGATCTTAGTGGGCACGCAGTTGAGTCAATCATTGGTCTGTTGAGCTTAGTGGGCGGTCTGTTGAGCCAATCAATGGTCGATTGAGCTTAGTGGGCGGGAATTTGAGCCAATCAATGGTCGGTTGATCGTAGTGGGCAGGCAGTTGAGCCAATCAATGGTCGGTTAAGCTTAATGGGCGGTCAGTTGAGCCAATCAATGGTCGGTCGAGCTTAGTGGGCGGGCAGTTGAGCCAATCATTGGTTGGTTGAGCTTAGTGGGCGGTCAGTGGAGCCAATCAATGGTCTTTGAGCTTAGTGGGCGGGCAGTTGCGCCAATCAATGGTCTATTGAGCTTAGTGGGCGGGCTGTTGAGCCAATAAATGGTCGGTTGAGCTTAGTGGTCGGGTAGTTGAGCCAATCGAAGGTCGGGTGAGCTTAGTGGGCGGGCAGTTGAGCCAATCAAAGGTCGGTTGAGCTTAGTGGGCGGTCAATGGAGCCAATTAATGGTCGGTTGAGCTTAGTGGGCGGGCAGTTTAGCATAACAATGGTCGGTTGAGCTTAGTGGGCGGTCAGTTGAGCAAATCAATAGTCGGTTGAGCTTAGTGGGCGGTCAGTTGTGCCAATCAATGGTCGGTTGAGCTTAGTGGGCGGTCAGTTCAGCCAATCAAAGGTCGGTTGAGCTTAGTGGGCGGGCAGTTGAGCCAATCAATGGTCGGTTGAGATTAGTGGGCGGGCAGTTGAGCCAATCAATGGTCGGTTAAGCTTAGTGGGCGGGCAGTTGAGCCAATCAATGGTCGGTTGAGCTTAGTGGGCGGTCAGTTGAGCCAGTCATTGGTCGATTGAGCTTAGTGGGCGGGCAGTTGAGCCAATCCATGGTCGGTTGATCTTATTGGGCAGGCAGTTGAGCCAATCAATGGTCGGTTGGGCTTAGTGGGCGGGGAGTTGAGCCAATCAATGGTCGGTTGAGCTTAGTGGGCGGGCAGTTAAGCCGATCAATGGTCGGTTGAGTTTAATGGGCGGTCAATGGAGCCAATCAACGGTCGATTGAGCTTAGTGAGCGGGCAGTTGAGCCAATCAGTGGTCGGTTGAGCTTAGTGGGCGGGCAGTTTAGCATAACAATGGTCGGTTGAGCTTAGTGGGCGGTCAGTTGAGCAAATCAATAGTCGGTTGAGCTTAGTGGGCGGTCAGTTGTGCCAATCAATGGTCGGTTGAGCTTAGTGGGCGGTCAGTTCAGCCAATCAATGGTCGGTTGAGCTTAGTGGGCGGGCAGTTGAGCCGATCAATGGTCGGTTGAGTTTAGTGGGCGGTCAATGGAGCCAATCAATGGTCGGTTGAGCTTAGTGAGCGGGCAGTTGAGACAATCAGTGGTCGGTTGAGCTTAGTGGGCGGTCAGTGGAGCCAATCAAAGGTCGGTTGAGCTTAGTGGGCGGGCAGTTGAGCATAACAATGGTCGGTTGAGCTTAGTGGGCGGTCAGTTGAGCAAATCCATGGTCGGTTGATCTTATTGGGCAGGCAGTTGAACCAATCAATGGTCGGTTGGGCTTAGTGTGCGGGCAGTTGAGCCAATCAATGGTCGGTTGAGCTTAGTGGGCGGGCAGTTGAGCCAATCCATGGTCGGTTGATCTTATTGGGCAGGCAGTTGATCCAATCAAAGGTCGGTTGGGCTTAGTGGGCGGGCAGTTGAGCCAATCAATGGTCCGTTCAGATTAGTGGGCGGGCAGTTGAGTCAATCAGTGGTCTGTTGAGCTTAGTGGGCGGGCAGTTGAGCCAATCAATGGTCGGTTGAGCTTAGTGGGCGGGCAGTTGAGCCAGTCATTGGTCGATTGAGCTTAGTGGGCGGGCAGTTGAGCCAATCCATGGTCGGTTGATCTTATTGGGCAGGCAGTTGATCCAATGAAAGGTCGGTTGAGCTAAGTGGGCGGGCAGTTGAGTCAATCAATGGTCCGCTCAGATTAGTGGGCGGGCAGTTGAGTCAATCAATGGTCGGTTGAGCTTAGTGGGCGGGCAGTTGAGCCAATCAATGGTCGGTTGAGCTTAGTGGGCGGGCAGTTGAGCCAATCAATGGTCGGTTGAGCTTAGTGGGCGGGCAGTTGAGCCAGTCATTGGTCGATTGAGCTTAGTGGGCGGGCAGTTGAGCCAATCCATGGTCGGTTGATCTTATTGGGCAGGCAGTTGAGCCAATCAATGGTCGGTTGGGCTTAGTGGGCGGGCAGTTGAGCCAGTCATTGGTCGATTGAGCTTAGTGGGCGGGCAGTTGAGCCAATCCATGGTCGGTTGATCTTATTGGGCAGGCAGTTGAGCATATCAATGGTCGGTTGGGCTTAGTGGGCGGGCAGTTGAGCCAATCAATAGTCGGTTGAGCTTAGTGGGCGGGCAGTTGAGTCAATCATTGGTCTGTTGAGCTTAGTGGGCGGGCTGTTGAGCCAATCAATGGTCGATTGAGCTTAGTGGGCGGTCAGTTGAGCCAATCAATGTTCGGTTGAGCTTTGTGGGCGGGCAGTTGAGCCAATCAATGGTCGGTTGAGCTTAGTGGGCGGGCAGTTGAGCCAATCAATGGTCGGTTGATCTTAGTGGGCAGGCAGTTGAGTCAATCATTGGTCTGTTGAGCTTAGTGGGCGGGCTGTTGAGCCAATCAATGGTCGATTGAGCTTAGTGGGCGGGCAGTTGAGCCAATCAATGGTCGGTTGATCGTAGTGGGCAGGCAGTTGAGCCAATCAATGGTCGGTTAAGCTTAATGGGCGGTCAGTTGAGCCAATCAATGGTCGGTCGAGCTTAGTGGGCGGGCAGTTGAGCCAATCATTGGTTGGTTGAGCTTAGTGGGCGGTCAGTGGAGCCAATCAATGGTCTTTGAGCTTAGTGGGCGGGCAGTTGCGCCAATCAATGGTCTATTGAGCTTAGTGGGCGGGCTGTTGAGCCAATCAATGGTCGGTTGAGCTTAGTGGTCGGGTAGTTGAAATAATGAATGGTCGGTTGAGCTTATTGGGCGGTCAGTTGAGCCAATCAATAGTTGGTTGAGCTTAGTGGTCGGGCAGTTGAGCCAATCGAAGGTCGGGTGAGCTTAGTGGGCGGGCAGTTGAGCCAATCAAAGGTCGGTTGAGCTTAGTGGGCAGGCAGTTGAGCCAAACAAAGGCCGGTTGAGCTTAGTGGGCGGGCAGTTGAGCCAATCAAAGGTCGGTTGAGCTTAGTGGGCGGGCAGTTGTGCCAATCAAAGGTCGGTTGAGCTTAGTGGGCGGTCAATGGAGCCAATCAATGGTCGGTTGAGCTTAGTGGGCGGGCAGTTTAGCATAACAATGGTCGGTTGAGCTTAGTGGGCGGTCAGTTGAGCAAATCAATAGTCGGTTGAGCTTAGTGGGCGGTCAGTTGTGCCAATCAATGGTCGGTTGAGCTTAGTGGGCGGTCAGTTCAGCCAATCAAAGGTCGGTTGAGCTTAGTGGGCGGGCAGTTGAGCCAATCAATGGTCGGTTGAGCTTAGTGGGCGGGCAGTTGAGCCAATCAATGGTCGGTTATGCTTAGTGGGCGGGCAGTTGAGCCAATCAATGGTCGGTTGAGCTTAGTGGTCGGTCAGTTGAGCCAGTCATTGGTCGATTGAGCTTAGTGGGCGGGCAGTTGAGCCAATCCATGGTCGGTTGATCTTATTGGGCAGGCAGTTGAGCCTATCAATGGTCGGTTGGGCTTAGTGAGCGGGCAGTTGAGCCGATCAATGGTCGGTTGAGTTTAATGGGCGGTCAATGGAGCCAATCAATGGTCGGTTGAGCTTAGTGAGCGGGCAGTTGAGCCAATCAGTGGTCAGTTGAGCTTAGTGGGCGGTCAATGGAGCCAACCAATAATCGGTTGAGCTTAGTGGGCGGGCAGTTTAGCATAACAATGGTCGGTTGAGCTTAGTGGGCGGTCAGTTGAGCAAATCAATAGTCGGTTGAGCTTAGTGGGCGGTCAGTTGTGCCAATCAATGGTCGGTTGAGCTTAGTGGGCGGTCAGTTCAGCCAATCAATGGTCGGTTGAGCTTAGTGGGCGGGCAGTTGAGCCGATCAATGGTCGGTTGAGTTTAGTGGGCGGTCAATGGAGCCAATCAATGGTCGGTTGAGCTTAGTGAGCGGGCAGTTGAGCCAATCAGTGGTCGGTTGAGCTTAGTGGGCGGTCAGTGGAGCCAATCAAAGGTCGGTTGAGCTTAGTGGGCGGGCAGTTGAGCATAACAATGGTCGGTTGAGCTTAGTGGGCGGTCAGTTGAGCAAATCCATGGTCGGTTGATCTTATTGGGCATGCAGTTGAGCCAATCAATGGTCGGTTGGGCTTAGTGGGCGGGCAGTTGAGCCAATCAATGGTCGGTTGAGCTTAGTGGGCGGGCAGTTGAGCCAATCAATGGTCGGTTGAGCTTAGTGGGCAGGCAGTTGAGCCAGTTATTGGTCGATTGAGCTTAGTGGGCGGGCACTTGAGCCAATCCATGGTCGGTTGATCTTATTGGGCAGGCAAATGATCCAATCAAAGGTCGGTTGGGCTTAGTGGGCGGGCAGTTGAGCCAATCAATGGTCCGTTCAGATTAGTGGGCGGGCAGTTGAGTCAATCAATGGTCGGTTGAGCTTAGTGGGCGGGCAGTTGAGTCAATCAATGGTCGGTTGAGCTTAGTGGGCGGGCAGTTGAGCCAGTCATTGGTCGATTGAGCTTAGTGGGCGGGCAGTTGAGCCAATCCATGGTCGGTTGATCTTATTGGGCAGGCAGTTGATCCAATCAAAGGTCGGTTGAGCTAAGTGGGCGGGCAGTTGAGTCAATCAATGGTCCGTTCAGATTAGTGGGCGGGCAGTTGAGTCAATCAATGGTCGGTCGAGCTTAGTGGGCGGGCAGTTGAGCCAATCAATGGTCGATTGAGCTTAGTGGGCGGGCAGTTGAGCCAATCCATGGTCGGTTGATCTTATTGGGCAGGCAGTTGAGCCAATCAATGGTCGGTTGGGCTTAGTGGGCGGGCAGTTGAGCCAATCAATAGTCGGTTGAGCTTAGTGGGCGGGCAGTTGAGCCAATCAATGGTCGGTTGAGCTTAGTGGGCGGTCAGTGGAGCCAATCAATGGTCGGTTGAGCTTAGTGGGTGGGCAGTTGAGCATACAATTGTCGGTTGAGCTTAGTGGGCGGTCAGTTGAGCCAATCAATGGTCGGTTGAGCTTAGTGGGCGGGCAGTTGAGCCAATCAATGGTCGGTTGAGCTTAGTGGGCGGGCAGTTGAGCCAATCAATGGTCGGTTGATCTTAGTGGGCACGCAGTTGAGTCAATCATTGGTCTGTTGAGCTTAGTGGGCGGTCTGTTGAGCCAATCAATGGTCGATTGAGCTTAGTGGGCGGGAATTTGAGCCAATCAATGGTCGGTTGATCGTAGTGGGCAGGCAGTTGAGCCAATCAATGGTCGGTTAAGCTTAATGGGCGGTCAGTTGAGCCAATCAATGGTCGGTCGAGCTTAGTGGGCGGGCAGTTGAGCCAATCATTGGTTGGTTGAGCTTAGTGGGCGGTCAGTGGAGCCAATCAATGGTCTTTGAGCTTAGTGGGCGGGCAACTGCGCCAATCAATGGTCTATTGAGCTTAGTGGGCGGGCTGTTGAGCCAATAAATGGTCGGTTGAGCTTAGTGGTCGGGTAGTTGAGCCAATCGAAGGTCGGGTGAGCTTAGTGGGCGGGCAGTTGAGCCAATCAAAGGTCGGTTGAGCTTAGTGGGCGGTCAATGGAGCCAATTAATGGTCGGTTGAGCTTAGTGGGCGGGCAGTTTAGCATAACAATGGTCGGTTGAGCTTAGTGGGCGGTCAGTTGAGCAAATCAATAGTCGGTTGAGCTTAGTGGGCGGTCAGTTGTGCCAATCAATGGTCGGTTGAGCTTAGTGGGCGGTCAGTTCAGCCAATCAAAGGTCGGTTGAGCTTAGTGGGCGGGCAGTTGAGCCAATCAATGGTCGGTTGAGATTAGTGGGCGGGCAGTTGAGCCAATCAATGGTCGGTTAAGCTTAGTGGGCGGGCAGTTGAGCCAATCAATGGTCGGTTGAGCTTAGTGGGCGGTCAGTTGAGCCAGTCATTGGTCGATTGAGCTTAGTGGGCGGGCAGTTGAGCCAATCCATGGTCGGTTGATCTTATTGGGCAGGCAGTTGAGCCAATCAATGGTCGGTTGGGCTTAGTGGGCGGGGAGTTGAGCCAATCAATGGTCGGTTGAGCTTAGTGGGCGGGCAGTTAAGCCGATCAATGGTCGGTTGAGTTTAATGGGCGGTCAATGGAGCCAATCAACGGTCGATTGAGCTTAGTGAGCGGGCAGTTGAGCCAATCAGTGGTCGGTTGAGCTTAGTGGGCGGGCAGTTTAGCATAACAATGGTCGGTTGAGCTTAGTGGGCGGTCAGTTGAGCAAATCAATAGTCGGTTGAGCTTAGTGGGCGGTCAGTTGTGCCAATCAATGGTCGGTTGAGCTTAGTGGGCGGTCAGTTCAGCCAATCAATGGTCGGTTGAGCTTAGTGGGCGGGCAGTTGAGTCAATCAATGGTCCGCTCAGATTAGTGGGCGGGCAGTTGAGTCAATCAATGGTCGGTTGAGCTTAGTGGGCGGGCAGTTGAGCCAATCAATGGTCGGTTGAGCTTAGTGGGCGGGCAGTTGAGCCAATCAATGGTCGGTTGAGCTTAGTGGGCGGGCAGTTGAGCCAGTCATTGGTCGATTGAGCTTAGTGGGCGGGCAGTTGAGCCAATCCATGGTCGGTTGATCTTATTGGGCAGGCAGTTGAGCCAATCAATGGTCGGTTGGGCTTAGTGGGCGGGCAGTTGAGCCAGTCATTGGTCGATTGAGCTTAGTGGGCGGGCAGTTGAGCCAATCCATGGTCGGTTGATCTTATTGGGCAGGCAGTTGAGCATATCAATGGTCGGTTGGGCTTAGTGGGCGGGCAGTTGAGCCAATCAATAGTCGGTTGAGCTTAGTGGGCGGGCAGTTGAGTCAATCATTGGTCTGTTGAGCTTAGTGGGCGGGCTGTTGAGCCAATCAATGGTCGATTGAGCTTAGTGGGCGGTCAGTTGAGCCAATCAATGTTCGGTTGAGCTTTGTGGGCGGGCAGTTGAGCCAATCAATGGTCGGTTGAGCTTAGTGGGCGGGCAGTTGAGCCAATCAATGGTCGGTTGATCTTAGTGGGCAGGCAGTTGAGTCAATCATTGGTCTGTTGAGCTTAGTGGGCGGGCTGTTGAGCCAATCAATGGTCGATTGAGCTTAGTGGGCGGGCAGTTGAGCCAATCAATGGTCGGTTGATCGTAGTGGGCAGGCAGTTGAGCCAATCAATGGTCGGTTAAGCTTAATGGGCGGTCAGTTGAGCCAATCAATGGTCGGTCGAGCTTAGTGGGCGGGCAGTTGAGCCAATCATTGGTTGGTTGAGCTTAGTGGGCGGTCAGTGGAGCCAATCAATGGTCTTTGAGCTTAGTGGGCGGGCAGTTGCGCCAATCAATGGTCTATTGAGCTTAGTGGGCGGGCTGTTGAGCCAATCAATGGTCGGTTGAGCTTAGTGGTCGGGTAGTTGAAATAATGAATGGTCGGTTGAGCTTATTGGGCGGTCAGTTGAGCCAATCAATAGTTGGTTGAGCTTAGTGGTCGGGCAGTTGAGCCAATCGAAGGTCGGGTGAGCTTAGTGGGCGGGCAGTTGAGCCAATCAAAGGTCGGTTGAGCTTAGTGGGCAGGCAGTTGAGCCAAACAAAGGCCGGTTGAGCTTAGTGGGCGGGCAGTTGAGCCAATCAAAGGTCGGTTGAGCTTAGTGGGCGGGCAGTTGTGCCAATCAAAGGTCGGTTGAGCTTAGTGGGCGGTCAATGGAGCCAATCAATGGTCGGTTGAGCTTAGTGGGCGGGCAGTTTAGCATAACAATGGTCGGTTGAGCTTAGTGGGCGGTCAGTTGAGCAAATCAATAGTCGGTTGAGCTTAGTGGGCGGTCAGTTGTGCCAATCAATGGTCGGTTGAGCTTAGTGGGCGGTCAGTTCAGCCAATCAAAGGTCGGTTGAGCTTAGTGGGCGGGCAGTTGAGCCAATCAATGGTCGGTTGAGCTTAGTGGGCGGGCAGTTGAGCCAATCAATGGTCGGTTATGCTTAGTGGGCGGGCAGTTGAGCCAATCAATGGTCGGTTGAGCTTAGTGGTCGGTCAGTTGAGCCAGTCATTGGTCGATTGAGCTTAGTGGGCGGGCAGTTGAGCCAATCCATGGTCGGTTGATCTTATTGGGCAGGCAGTTGAGCCTATCAATGGTCGGTTGGGCTTAGTGAGCGGGCAGTTGAGCCGATCAATGGTCGGTTGAGTTTAATGGGCGGTCAATGGAGCCAATCAATGGTCGGTTGAGCTTAGTGAGCGGGCAGTTGAGCCAATCAGTGGTCAGTTGAGCTTAGTGGGCGGTCAATGGAGCCAACCAATAATCGGTTGAGCTTAGTGGGCGGGCAGTTTAGCATAACAATGGTCGGTTGAGCTTAGTGGGCGGTCAGTTGAGCAAATCAATAGTCGGTTGAGCTTAGTGGGCGGTCAGTTGTGCCAATCAATGGTCGGTTGAGCTTAGTGGGCGGGCAGTTGAGCCGATCAATGGTCGGTTGAGTTTAGTGGGCGGTCAATGGAGCCAATCAATGGTCGGTTGAGCTTAGTGAGCGGGCAGTTGAGCCAATCAGTGGTCGGTTGAGCTTAGTGGGCGGTCAGTGGAGCCAATCAAAGGTCGGTTGAGCTTAGTGGGCGGGCAGTTGAGCATAACAATGGTCGGTTGAGCTTAGTGGGCGGTCAGTTGAGCAAATCCATGGTCGGTTGATCTTATTGGGCATGCAGTTGAGCCAATCAATGGTCGGTTGGGCTTAGTGGGCGGGCAGTTGAGCCAATCAATGGTCGGTTGAGCTTAGTGGGCGGGCAGTTGAGCCAATCAATGGTCGGTTGAGCTTAGTGGGCAGGCAGTTGAGCCAGTTATTGGTCGATTGAGCTTAGTGGGCGGGCACTTGAACCAATCCATGGTCGGTTGATCTTATTGGGCAGGCAAATGATCCAATCAAAGGTCGGTTGGGCTTAGTGGGCGGGCAGTTGAGCCAATCAATGGTCCGTTCAGATTAGTGGGCGGGCAGTTGAGTCAATCAATGGTCGGTTGAGCTTAGTGGGCGGGCAGTTGAGTCAATCAATGGTCGGTTGAGCTTAGTGGGCGGGCAGTTGAGCCAGTCATTGGTCGATTGAGCTTAGTGGGCGGGCAGTTGAGCCAATCCATGGTCGGTTGATCTTATTGGGCAGGCAGTTGATCCAATCAAAGGTCGGTTGAGCTAAGTGGGCGGGCAGTTGAGTCAATCAATGGTCCGTTCAGATTAGTGGGCGGGCAGTTGAGTCAATCAATGGTCGGTCGAGCTTAGTGGGCGGGCAGTTGAGCCAATCAATGGTCGATTGAGCTTAGTGGGCGGGCAGTTGAGCCAATCCATGGTCGGTTGATCTTATTGGGCAGGCAGTTGAGCCAATCAATGGTCGGTTGGGCTTAGTGGGCGGGCAGTTGAGCCAATCAATAGTCGGTTGAGCTTAGTGGGCGGGCAGTTGAGCCAATCAATGGTCGGTTGAGCTTAGTGGGCGGTCAGTGGAGCCAATCAATGGTCGGTTGAGCTTAGTGGGTGGGCAGTTGAGCATACAATTGTCGGTTGAGCTTAGTGGGCGGTCAGTTGAGCCAATCAATGGTCGGTTGAGCTTAGTGGGCGGGCAGTTGAGCCAATCAATGGTCGGTTGAGCTTAGTGGGCGGGCAGTTGAGCCAATCAATGGTCGGTTGATCTTAGTGGGCACGCAGTTGAGTCAATCATTGGTCTGTTGAGCTTAGTGGGCGGTCTGTTGAGCCAATCAATGGTCGATTGAGCTTAGTGGGCGGGAATTTGAGCCAATCAATGGTCGGTTGATCGTAGTGGGCAGGCAGTTGAGCCAATCAATGGTCGGTTAAGCTTAATGGGCGGTCAGTTGAGCCAATCAATGGTCGGTCGAGCTTAGTGGGCGGGCAGTTGAGCCAATCATTGGTTGGTTGAGCTTAGTGGGCGGTCAGTGGAGCCAATCAATGGTCTTTGAGCTTAGTGGGCGGGCAACTGCGCCAATCAATGGTCTATTGAGCTTAGTGGGCGGGCTGTTGAGCCAATAAATGGTCGGTTGAGATTAGTGGTCGGGTAGTTGAGCCAATCGAAGGTCGGGTGAGCTTAGTGGGCGGGCAGTTGAGCCAATCAAAGGTCGGTTGAGCTTAGTGGGCGGTCAATGGAGCCAATTAATGGTCGGTTGAGCTTAGTGGGCGGGCAGTTTAGCATAACAATGGTCGGTTGAGCTTAGTGGGCGGTCAGTTGAGCAAATCAATAGTCGGTTGAGCTTAGTGGGCGGTCAGTTGTGCCAATCAATGGTCGGTTGAGCTTAGTGGGCGGTCAGTTCAGCCAATCAAAGGTCGGTTGAGCTTAGTGGGCGGGCAGTTGAGCCAATCAATGGTCGGTTGAGATTAGTGGGCGGGCAGTTGAGCCAATCAATGGTCGGTTAAGCTTAGTGGGCGGGCAGTTGAGCCAATCAATGGTCGGTTGAGCTTAGTGGGCGGTCAGTTGAGCCAGTCATTGGTCGATTGAGCTTAGTGGGCGGGCAGTTGAGCCAATCCATGGTCGGTTGATCTTATTGGGCAGGCAGTTGAGCCAATCAATGGTCGGTTGGGCTTAGTGGGCGGGGAGTTGAGCCAATCAATGGTCGGTTGAGCTTAGTGGGCGGGCAGTTAAGCCGATCAATGGTCGGTTGAGTTTAATGGGCGGTCAATGGAGCCAATCAACGGTCGATTGAGCTTAGTGAGCGGGCAGTTGAGCCAATCAGCGGTCGGTTGAGCTTAGTGGGCGGGCAGTTTAGCATAACAATGGTCGGTTGAGCTTAGTGGGCGGTCAGTTGAGCAAATCAATAGTCGGTTGAGCTTAGTGGGCGGTCAGTTGTGCCAATCAATGGTCGGTTGAGCTTAGTGGGCGGTCAGTTCAGCCAATCAATGGTCGGTTGAGCTTAGTGGGCGGGCAGTTGAGCCGATCAATGGTCGGTTGAGTTTAGTGGGCGGTCAATTTAGCCAATCAATGGTCGGTTGAGCTTAGTGAGCGGGCAGTTGAGACAATCAGTGGTCGGTTGAGCTTAGTGGGCGGTCAGTGGAGCCAATCAAAGGTCGGTTGAGCTTAGTGGGCGGGCAGTTGAGCATAACAATGGTCGGTTGAGCTTAGTGGGCGGTCAGTTGAGCAAATCCATGGTCGGTTGATCTTATTGGGCGGGCAGTTGAACTAATCAATGGTCGGTTGGGCTTAGTGTGCGGGCAGTTGAGCCAATCAATGGTCGGTTGAGCTTAGTGGGCGGGCAGTTGAGCCAATCCATGGTCGGTTGATCTTATTGGGCAGGCAGTTGATCCAATCAAAGGTCGGTTGGGCTTAGTGGGCGGGCAGTTGAGCCAATCAATGGTCCGTTCAGATTAGTGGGCGGGCAGTTGAGTCAATCAATGGTCTGTTGAGCTTAGTGGGCGGGCAGTTGAGCCAATCAATGGTCGGTTGAGCTTAGTGGGCGGGCAGTTGAGCCAGTCATTGGTCGATTGAGCTTAGTGGGCGGGCAGTTGAGCCAATCCATGGTCGGTTGATCTTATTGGGCAGGCAGTTGATCCAATGAAAGGTCGGTTGAGCTAAGTGGGCGGGCAGTTGAGTCAATCAATGGTCCGTTCAAATTAGTGGGCGGGCAGTTGAGTCAATCAATGGTCGGTTGAGCTTAGTGGGCGGGCAGTTGAGCCAATCAATGGTCGGTTGAGCTTAGTGGGCGGGCAGTTGAGCCAATCAATGGTCGGTTGAGCTTAGTGGGCGGGCAGTTGAGCCAGTCATTGGTCGATTGAGCTTAGTGGGCGGGCAGTTGAGCCAATCCATGGTCGGTTGATCTTATTGGGCAGGCAGTTGAGCCAATCAATGGTCGGTTGGGCTTAGTGGGCGGGCAGTTGAGCCAGTCATTGGTCGATTGAGCTTAGTGGGCGGGCAGTTGAGCCAATCCATGGTCGGTTGATCTTATTGGGCAGGCAGTTGAGCATATCAATGGTCGGTTGGGCTTAGTGGGCGGGCAGTTGAGCCAATCAATAGTCGGTTGAGCTTAGTGGGCGGGCAGTTGAGCCAATCAATGGTCGGTTGAGCTTAGTGGGCGGTCAGTGGAGCCAATCAATGGTCGGTTGAGCTTAGTGAGTGGGCAGTTGAGCATACAATTGTCGGTTGAGCTTAGTGGGCGGTCAGTTGAGCCAATCAATGTTCGGTTGAGCTTTGTGGGCGGGCAGTTGAGCCAATCAATGGTCGGTTGAGCTTAGTGGGCGGGCAGTTGAGCCAATCAATGGTCGGTTGATCTTAGTGGGCAGGCAGTTGAGTCAATCATTGGTCTGTTGAGCTTAGTGGGCGGGCTGTTGAGCCAATCAATGGTCGATTGAGCTTAGTGGGCGGGCAGTTGAGCCAATCAATGGTCGGTTGATCGTAGTGGGCAGGCAGTTGAGCCAATCAATGGTCGGTTAAGCTTAATGGGCGGTCAGTTGAGCCAATCAATGGTCGGTCGAGCTTAGTGGGCGGGCAGTTGAGCCAATCATTGGTTGGTTGAGCTTAATGGGCGGTCAGTGGAGCCAATCAATGGTCTTTGAGCTTAGTGGGCGGGCAGTTGCGCCAATCAATGGTCTATTGAGCTTAGTGGGCGGGCTGTTGAGCCAATCAATGGTCGGTTGAGCTTAGTGGTCGGGTAGTTGAAATAATGAATGGTCGGTTGAGCTTATTGGGCGGTCAGTTGAGCCAATCAATGGTCGGTTGGGCTTAGTGGGCGGGCAGTTGAGCCAGTCATTGGTCGATTGAGCTTAGTGGGCGGGCAGTTGAGCCAATCCATGGTCGGTTGATCTTATTGGGCAGGCAGTTGAGCATATCAATGGTCGGTTGGGCTTAGTGGGCGGGCAGTTGAGCCAATCAATAGTCGGTTGAGCTTAGTGGGCGGTCAGTTGTGCCAATCAATGGTCGGTTGAGCTTAGTGGGCGGTCAGTTCAGCCAATCAAAGGTCGGTTGAGCTTAGTGGGCGGGCAGTTGAGCCAATCAATGGTCGGTTGAGCTTAGTGGGCGGGCAGTTGAGCCAATCAATGGTCGGTTATGCTTAGTGGGCGGGCAGTTGAGCCAATCAATGGTCGGTTGAGCTTAGTGGGCGGTCAGTTGAGCCAGTCATTGGTCGATTGAGCTTAGTGGGCGGGCAGTTGAGCCAATCCATGGTCGGTTGATCTTATTGGGCAGGCAGTTGAGCCTATCAATGGTCGGTTGGGCTTAGTGGGCGGGCAGTTGAGCCAATCAATGGTCGGTTGAGCTTAGTGAGCGGGCAGTTGAGCCGATCAATGGTCGGTTGAGTTTAATGGGCGGTCAATGGAGCCAATCAATGGTCGGTTGAGCTTAGTGAGCGGGCAGTTGAGCCAATCAGTGGTCAGTTGAGCTTAGTGGGCGGTCAATGGAGCCAACCAATAATCGGTTGAGCTTAGTGGGCGGGCAGTTTAGCATAACAATGGTCGGTTGAGCTTAGTGGGCGGTCAGTTGAGCAAATCAATAGTCGGTTGAGCTTAGTGGGCGGTCAGTTGTGCCAATCAATGGTCGGTTGAGCTTAGTGGGCGGGCAGTTGAGCCAATCAATGGTCGGTTATGCTTAGTGGGCGGGCAGTTGAGCCAATCAATGGTCGGTTGAGCTTAGTGGGCGGTCAGTTGAGCCAGTCATTGGTCGATTGAGCTTAGTGGGCGGTCAGTTGAGCAAATCAATAGTCGGTTGAGCTTAGTGGGCGGTCAGTTGTGCCAATCAATGGTCGGTTGAGCTTAGTGGGCGGTCAGTTCAGCCAATCAAAGGTCGGTTGAGCTTAGTGGGCGGGCAGTTGAGCCAATCAATGGTCGGTTGAGCTTAGTGGGCGGGCAGTTGAGCCAATCAATGGTCGGTTATGCTTAGTGGGCGGGCAGTTGAGCCAATCAATGGTCGGTTGAGCTTAGTGGGCGGTCAGTTGAGCCAGTCATTGGTCGATTGAGCTTAGTGGGCGGGCAGTTGAGCCAATCCATGGTCGGTTGATCTTATTGGGCAGGCAGTTGAGCCTATCAATGGTCGGTTGGGCTTAGTGGGCGGGCAGTTGAGCCAATCAATGGTCGGTTGAGCTTAGTGAGCGGGCAGTTGAGCCGATCAATGGTCGGTTGAGTTTAATGGGCGGTCAATGGAGCCAATCAATGGTCGGTTGAGCTTAGTGAGCGGGCAGTTGAGCCAATCAGTGGTCAGTTGAGCTTAGTGGGCGGTCAATGGAGCCAACCAATAATCGGTTGAGCTTAGTGGGCGGGCAGTTTAGCATAACAATGGTCGGTTGAGCTTAGTGGGCGGTCAGTTGAGCAAATCAATAGTCGGTTGAGCTTAGTGGGCGGTCAGTTGTGCCAATCAATGGTCGGTTGAGCTTAGTGGGCGGTCAGTTCAGCCAATCAATGGTCGGTTGAGCTTAGTGGGCGGGCAGTTGAGCCGATCAATGGTCGGTTGAGTTTAGTGGGCGGTCAATGGAGCCAATCAATGGTCGGTTGAGCTTAGTGAGCGGGCAGTTGAGCCAATCAGTGGTCGGTTGAGCTTAGTGGGCGGTCATCGGAGCCAATCAAAGGTCGGTTGAGCTTAGTGGGCGGGCAGTTGAGTCAATCAATGGTCGGTTGAGCTTAGTGGGCGGGCAGTTGAGCCAATCCATGGTCGGTTGATCTTATTGGGCAGGCAGTTGAGCCAATCAATGGTCGGTTGGGCTTAGTGGGAGGGCAGTTGAGCCAATCAATGGTCGGTTGAGCTTAGTGGGCGTGCAGTTGAGCCGATCAATGGTCGGTTGAGTTTAGTGGGCGGTCAATGGAGCCAATCAATCGTCGGTTGAGCTTAGTGAGCGGGCAGTTGAGCCAATCAATGGTCGGTTGAGCTTAGTGGGCGGTCAGTGGAGCCAATCAAAGGTCGGTTGAGCTTAGTGGGCGGGCAGTTGAGCATAACAATTGTCGGTTGAGCTTAGTGGGCGGTCAGTTGACCAAATCCATGGTCGGTTGATCTTATTGGGCAGGGAGTTGAGCCAATCAATGGTCGGTTGGGCTTAGTGTGCGGGCAGTTGAGCCAATCAATGGTCGGTTGAGCTTAGTGGGCGGGCAGTTGATCCAATCAAAGGTCGGTTGGGCTTAGTGGGCGGGCAGTTGAGCCAATCAATGGTCCGTTCAGATTAGTGGGCGGGCAGTTGAGTCAATCAATGGTCGGTTGAGCTTAGTGGGCGGGGAGTTGAGCCGATCATTTGTCGGTTGAGCTTAGTGGGCGGGCAGTTGAGCCAGTCATTGGTCGATTGAGCTTAGTGGGCGGGCAGTTGAGCCAATCCATGGTCGGTTGATCTTATTGGGCAGGCAGTTGATCCAATGAAAGGTCGGTTGAGCTAAGTGGGCGGGCAGTTGAGTCAATCAATGGTCCGTTCAGATTAGTGGGCGGGCAGTTGAGTCAATCAATGGTCGGTTGAGCTTAGTGGGCGGGTAGTTGCGCCAATCAGTGGTGGGTTGATCTTAAAGGGTGGGCAGTTGAGCCAATCAATGGTCGGTTGAGCTTAGTGGGCGGGCAGTTGAGCCAATCAATGGTCGGTTGAGCTTAGTGGGCGGGCAGTTGAGCCAGTCATTGGTCGATTGAGCTTAGTGGGCGGGCACTTGAGCCAATCCATGGTCGGTTGATCTTATTGGGCAGGCAGTTGAGCCAATCAATGGTCGGTTGGGCTTAGTGGGCGGGCAGTTCAGCCAATCAATAGTCGGTTGAGCTTAGTGGGCGGGCACTTGAGCCAATCAATGGTCGGTTGAGCTTAGTGGGCGGTCAGGGGAGTCAATCAATGGTCGGTTGAGCTTAGTGGGTGGGCAGTTGAGCATACAATTGTCGGTTGAGCTTAGTGGGCGGTCAGTTGAGCCAATCAATGTTCGGTTGAGCTTAGTGGGCGGGAAGTTGAGCCAATCAATGGTCGGTTGATCTTAGTGGGCAGGCAGTTGAGTCAATCATTGGTCTGTTGAGCTTAGTGGGCGGGCTGTTGAGCCAATCAATGGTCGATTGAGCTTAGTGGGCGGGCAGTTGAGCCAATCAATGGTCGGTTGATCGTAGTGGGCAGGCAGTTGAGCCAATCAATGGTCGGTTAAGCTTAATGGGCGGTCAGTTGAGCCAATCAATGGTCGGTCGAGCTTAGTGGGCGGGCAGTTGAGCCAATCATTGGTTGGTTGAGCTTAGTGGGCTGTCAGTGGAGCCAATCAATGGTCTTTGAGCTTAGTGGGCGGGCAGTTGCACCAATCAATGCTATATTGAGCTTAGTGGGCGGGCTGTTGAGCCAATCAATGGTCGGTTGAGCTTAGTGGGCGGGCAGTTGAGCCAATCAATGGTCGGTTGATCGTAGTGGGCAGGCAGTTGAGCCAATCAATGGTCGGTTAAGCTTAATGGGCGGTCAGTGGAGCCAATCAATGGTCTTTGAGCTTAGTGGGCGGGCAGTTGCGCCAATCAATGGTCCATTGAGCTTAGTGGGCGGGCTGTTGAGCCAATCAATGGTCGGTTGAGCTTAGTGGTCGGGTAGTTGAAATAATGAATGGTCGGTTGAGCTTATTGGGCGGTCAGTTGAGCCAGTCATTGGTCGATTGAGCTTAGTGGTCGGGCAGTTGAGCCAATCAAAGGTCGGGTGAGCTTAGTGGGCGGTCAGTTGAGCCAATCAAAGGTCGGTTGAGCTTAGTGGGCAGGCAGATGAGCCAAACAAAGGCCGGTTGAGCTTAGTGGGCGGGCAGTTGAGCCAATCAAAGGTCGGTTGAGCTTAGTGGGCGGGCAGATGAGCCAATCAAAGGTCGGTTGAGCTTAGTGGGCGGTCAATGGTGCCAATCAATGGTCGGTTGAGCTTAGTGGGCGGGCAGTTTACCATAACAATGGTCGGTTGAGCTTAGTGGGCGGTCAGTTGTGCCAATCAATGGTCGGTTGAGCTTAGTGGGCGGTCAGTTCAGCCAATCAAAGGTCGGTTGAGCTTAGTGGGCGGGCAGTTGAGCCAATCAATGGTCGGTTGAGCTTAGTGGGCGGGCAGTTGAGCCAATCAATGGTCGGTTAAGCTTAGTGGGCGGGCAGTTGAGCCAATCAATGGTCGGTTGAGCTTAGTGGGCGGTCAGTTGAGCCAGTCATTGGTCGATTGAGCTTAGTGGGCGGGCAGTTGAGTCAATCCATGGTCGGTTCATCTTATTGGGCAGGCAGTTGAGCCAATCAATGGTCGGTTGGGCATAGTGGGCGGGCAGTTGAGCCAATCAATGGTCGGTTGAGCTTAGTGGTCGGGCAGTTGAGCCGATCAATGGTCGGTTGAGTTTAGTGGGCGGTCAATGGAGCCAATCAATGGTCGGTTGAGCTTAGTGAGCGGGCAGTTGAGCCAATCAGTGGTCGGTTGAGCTTAGTGGGCGGTCAATGGAGCCAATCAATGGTCGGTTGAGCTTAGTGGGCGGGCAGTTTAGCATAACAATGGTCGGTTGAGCTTAGTGGGCGGTCAGTTGAGCAAATCAATAGTCGGTTGAGCTTAGTGGGCGGTCAGTTGTGCCAATCAATGGTCGGTTGAGCTTAGTGGTCGGTCAGTTCAGCCAATCAAAGGTCGGTTGAGCTTAGTGGGCGGGCAGTTGAGCCAATCAATGGTCGGTTGAGCTTAGTGGGCGGGCAGTTGAACCAATCAATGGTCGGTTAAGCTTAGTGGGCGGGCAGTTGAGCCAATCAATGGTCGGTTGAGCTTAGTGGGCGGGCAGTTGAGCCAATCAATGGTCGGTTGAGCTTAGTGGGCGGGCAGTTGAGCCAATCATTGGTCGGTTGAGCTTAGTGGGCGGGCAGTTGAGCCAGTCATTGGTCGATTGAGCTTAGTGGGCAGGCAGTTGAGCCAATCCATGGTCGGTTGATCTTATTGGGCAGGCAGTTGAGCCAATCAATGGTCGGTTGGGCTTAGTGGGCGGGCAGTTGAGCCAATCAATAGTCGGTTGAGCTTAGTGGGCGGGCAGTTGAGCCAATCAATTGTCGGTTGAGCTTAGTGGGCAGTCAGTGGAGCCAATCAATGGTCGGTTGAGCTTAGTGGGTGGGCAGTTGAGCTTACAATAGTCGGTTGAGCTTAGTGGGCGGGCAGTTGAGCCAATCAATTGTCGGTTGAGCTTAGTGGGCGGTCAGTGGAGCCAATCAATGGTCGGTTGAGCTTAGTGGGTGGGCAGTTGAGCTTACAATTGTCGGTTGAGCTTAGTGGGCGGTCAGTTGAGCCAATCAATGTTCGGTTGAGCTTAGTGGGCGGGCAGTTCAGCCAATCAATGGTCGGTTGATCTTAGTGGGCAGGCAGTTGAGTCAATCATTGGACTGTTGAGCTTAGTGGGCGGGCTGTTGAGCCAATCAATGGTCGACTGAGCTTAGTGGGCGGGCAGTTGAGCCAATCAATGGTCGGTTGATCGTAGTGGGCAGGCAGTTGAGCCAATCAATGGTCGGTTAAGCTTAATGGGCGGGCAGTTGCGCCAATCAATGGTCCATTGAGCTTAGTGGGCGGGCTGTTGAGCCAATCAATGGTCGGTTGAGCTTAGTGGTCGGGTAGTTGAAATAATGAATGGTCGGTTGAGCTTATTGAGCGGTCAGTTGAGCCAATCAATAGTCGGTTGAGCTTAGTGGTCGGGCAGTTGAGCCAATCAAAGGTCGGGTGAGCTTAGTGGGCGGGCAGTTGAGCCAATCAAAGGTCGGTTGAACTTAGTGGGCAGGCAGTTGAGCCAAACAAAGGCCGGTTGAGCTTAGTGGGCGGGCAGTTGAGCCAATCAAAGGTCGGTTGAGCTTAGTGGGCGGTCAATGGAGCCAATCAATGGTCGGTTGAGCTTAGTGGGCGGGCAGTTTAGCATAACAATGGTCGGTTGAGTTTAGTGGGCGGTCAGTTGAGCAAATCAGTAGTCGGTTGAGCTTAGTGGGCGGTCAGTTGTGCCAATCAATGGTCGGTTGAGCATAGTGGGCGGTCAGTTCAGCCAATCAAAGGTCGGTTGAGCTTAGTGGGCGGGCAGTTGAGCCAATCAAAAGTCGGTTGGCTTAGTGGGCTGTCAGCTGAGCCAATCAAAGGTCGGTTGAGCTTAGTGAGCGGTCAATGGAGCCAATCAATGGTCGGTTGAGCTTAGTGGGCGGGCAGTTTAGCATAACAATGGTCGGTTGAGCTTAGTGGGCGGTCAGTTGAGCAAATCAATAGTCGGTTGAGCTTAGTGGGCGGTCAGTTGTGCCAATCAATGGTCGGTTTAGCTTAGTGGGCGGTCAGTTCAGCCAATCAAAGGACGGTTGAGCTTAGTGGGCGGGCAGTTGAGCCAATCAAAAGTCGGTTGGCTTAGTGGGCTGTCAGTTGAGCCAATCAATGGTCGGTTGAGTTTCGTGGACGGGCAGTTGAGCCAATCAATGGTCGGTTGAAATTAGTGGGCGGGCAGTTAAGCCAATCAATAGTCGGTTGAGCTTAGTGGGCTCGCTGTTGAGCCAATCAATGGTCGGTTGAGCTTAGTGGGCGGGTAGTTGAGCCAATCAATAGTCGGTTGAGCTTAATGGGCGGTCAGTTGAGCCAATCAATGGTCGGTTGAGCTTAGTGGGCGGGTAGTTGAGTCAATCAATAGTCGGTTGAGCTTAATGGGCGGTCAGTTGAGCCAATCAATGGTCGGTTGAGCTTAGTGGGCGGGCAGTTGAGCCAATCAATGGTCGGTTGAGCTCAGTAAGCGGTCAGTGGAGCCAATCAATGGTCGTTTGAGCTTAGTGGGCGGGCAGTTGAGCCAATCAATGGTCTGTTGAGCTTAGTGGGCGGGCTGTTGAGCCAATCAATGGTCGGTTGAGGTTAGTGGTCGGGTAGTTGAAATAATGAATGGTCGGTTAAACTTAATGATCGGTCATTTGAGCCAATCAATAGTCGGTTGAGCTTAGTGGGCGGGCAGTTGAGCCAATCAAAGGTCGGGTGAGCTTAGTGGGCGGGCAGTTGGGCCAATCAAAGGTCGGTTGAGCTTAATGGGCAGGCAGTTGAGCCACACAAAGGCCGGCTTAGTGGGCGGTCAGTTGAGCAAATCAATTCTCCGTTGAGCTTAGTGGGCGGTCAGTTGAGCCAGTCATTGGTCGATTGAGCTTAGTGGGCGGGCAGTTGAGCCAATCCATGGTCGGTTGATCTTAGTGGGCAGGCAGTTGAGCCAAACAAAGGCCGGTTGAGCTTAGTGGGCGGTCAGTTGAGCCAATCAAAGGTCGGTTGAGCTTAGTGGGCGGTCAGTGGAGCCAATCAATGGTCGGTTGAGCTTAGTGGGCGGGCAGTTGAGCATAACAATGGTCGTTTGAGCTTATTGGGCGGTCAGTTGAGCCAATCAATAGTCGGTTGAGCTTAGTGGTCGGGCAGTTGAGCCAATCAAAGGTCGGGTGAGCTTAGTGGGCGGGCAGTTGAGCCAATCAAAAGTCGGTTGAGCTTAGTGGGCAGGCAGTTGAGCCAAACAAAGGCCGGTTGAGCTTAGTGGGCGGGCAGTTGAGCCAATCAAAGGTCGGTTGAGCTTAGTGGGCGGGCAGTTGAGCCAATCAAAGGTCGGTTGAGCTTAGTGCGCGGTCAATGGAGCCATTCAATGGTCGGTTGAGCTTAGTGGGCGGGCAGTTTAGCATAACAATGGTCGGTTGGGCTTAGTGGGCGGGCAGTTGAGCCAATCAATAGTCGGTTGAGCTTAGTGGGCGGCCAGTTGAGCCAATCAATGGTCGGTTGAGCTTAGTGGGCGGTCAGTGGAGCCAATCAATGGTCGGTTGAGCTTACTGGGTGGGCAGTTGAGCATAAATTTGTCGGTTTAGCTTAGTGGGCGGTCAGTTGAGCCAATCAATGTTCGGTTGAGCTTAGTGGGCGGGCAGTTGAGCCAATCAATGGTCGGTTGAGCTTAGTGGGCGGGCAGTTGAGCCAATCAATGGTCGGTTGATCTTAGTGGGCAGGCAGTTGAGTCAATCATTGGTCTGTTGAGCTTAGTGGGCGGGCTGGTCAGCCAATCAATGGTCGATTGAGCTTAGTGGGCGGGAAGTTGAGCCAATCAATGGTGGGTCGAGCTTAGTGTGCGGGCAGTTGAGCCAATCAATAGTCGGTTGAGCTTAGTGGTCGGGCAGTTGAGCCAATCAAAGGTCGGGTGAGCTTAGTGGGTGGGCCGTTGAGCCAATCAAAGGTCGGTTCAGCTTAGTGGGCAGGCAGTTGAGCCAAACAAAGGCCGGTTGAGCTTAGTGGGCGGGCAGTTGAGCCAATCAAAGGTCGGTTGAGCTTAGTGGGCGGGCAGTTGAGCCAATCAAAGGTCGTTTGAGCTTAGTGGGCGGTCAATGGAGCCAATCAATGGTCGGTTGAGCTTAGTGGGCGGGCAGTTGAGCCAATCAATGGTCGGTTGAGCTTAGTGGGCGGGCAGTTCAGCCAATCAAAGGTCGGTTGAGCTTAGTGGGCGGGCAGTTGAGCCAATCAATGGTCTGTTGAGCTTAATGGGCGGGCTGTTGAGCCAATCAATGGTCGGTGGAGCTTAATGGGCGGTGAGTTGAGCGAATCAATGGTCGGTTGAGCTTAGTGGGCGGGCAGTTGAGCTAATCCAAGGTCGGTTGAGCTTAGTGGGCTTGCAGTTGAGCCAATCAAAAGTCGGTTGGCTTAGTGGGCTCTCAGCTGAGCCAATCAAAGGTCGGTTGAGCTTAGTGAGCGGTCAATGGAGCCAATCAATGGTCGGTTGAGCTTAGTGGGCGGGCAGTTTAGCATAACAATGGTCGGTTGAAATTAGTGGGCGGGCAGTTAAGCCAATCAATAGTCGGTTGAGCTTAGTGGGCTCGCTGTTGAGCCAATCAATGGTCGGTTGAGCTTAGTGGGCGGGTAGTTGAGCCAATCAATAGTCGGTTGAGCTTAATGGGCGGTCAGTTGAGCCAATCAATGGTCGGTTGAGCTTAGTGGGCGGGTAGTTGAGTCAATCAATAGTCGGTTGAGCTTAATGGGCGGTCAGTTGAGCCAATCAATGGTCGGTTGAGCTTAGTGGGCGGGCAGTTGAGCCAATCAATGGTCGGTTGAGCTCAGTAAGCGGTCAGTGGAGCCAATCAATGGTCGTTTGAGCTTAGTGGCCGGGCAGTTGAGCCAATCAATGGTCTGTTGAGCTTAGTGGGCGGGCTGTTGAGCCAATCAATGGTCGGTTGAGGTTAGTGGTCGCGTAGTTGAAATAATGAATGGTCGGTTAAACTTAATGATCGGTCATTTGAGCCAATCAATAGTCGGTTGAGCTTAGTGGGCGGGCAGTTGAGCCAATCAAAGGTCGGGTGAGCTTAGTGGGCGGGCAGTTGGGCCAATCAAAGGTCGGTTGAGCTTAATGGGCAGGCAGTTGAGACACACAAAGGCCGGCTTAGTGGGCGGTCAGTTGAGCAAATCAATTCTCCGTTGAGCTTAGTGGGCGGTCAGTTGAGCCAGTCATTGGTCGATTGAGCTTAGTGGGCGGGCAGTTGAGCCAATCCATGGTCGGTTGAGCTTAGTGGGCAGGCAGTTGAGCCAAACAAAGGCCGGTTGAGCTTAGTGGGCGGGCAGTTGAGCCAATCAAAGGTCGGTTGAGCTTAGTGGGCGGTCAGTGGAGCCAATCAATGGTCGGTTGAGCTTAGTGGGCGGGCAGTTGAGCATAACAATGGTCGTTTGAGCTTATTGGGCGGTCAGCTGAGCCAGTCAATAGTCGGTTGAGCTTAGTGGTCGGGCAGTTGAGCCAATCAAAGGTCGGGTGAGCTTAGTGGGCGGGCAGTTGAGCCAATCAAAAGTCGGTTGAGCTTAGTGGGCAGGCAGTTGAGCCAAACAAAGGCCGGTTGAGCTTAGTGGGCGGGCAGTTGAGCCAATCAAAGGTCGGTTGAGCTTAGTGGGCGGGCAGTTGAGCCAATCAAAGGTCGGTTGAGCTTAGTGCGCGGTCAATGGAGCCAGTCAATGGTCGGTTGAGCTTAGTGGGCGGGCAGTTTAGCATAACAATGGTCGGTTGGGCTTAGTGGGCGGGCAGTTGAGCCAATCAATAGTCGGTTGAGCTTAGTGGGCGGCCAGTTGAGCCAATCAATGGTCGGTTGAGCTTAGTGGGCGGTCAGTGGAGCCAATCAATGGTCGGTTGAGCTTACTGGGTGGGCAGTTGAGCATAAAATTGTCGGTTTAGCTTAGTGGGCGGTCAGTTGAGCCAATCAATGTTCGGTTGAGCTTAGTGGGCGGGCAGTTGAGCCAATCAATGGTCGGTTGAGCTTAGTGGGCGGGCAGTTGAGCCAATCAATGGTCGGTTGATCTTAGTGGGCAGGCAGTTGAGTCAATCATTGGTCTGTTGAGCTTAGTGGGCGGGCTGGTCAGCCAATCAATGGTCGATTGAGCTTAGTGGGCGGGCAGTTGAGCCAATCAATGGTCGGTTGATCGTAGTGGGCAGGCAGTTGAGCCAATCAATGGTCGGTTAAGCTTAATGGGCGGTCAGTTGAGCCAATCAATGGTGGGTCGAGCTTAGTGTGCGGGCAGTTGAGCCAATCAATAGTCGGTTGAGCTTAGTGGTCGGGCAGTTGAGCCAATCAAAGGTCGGGTGAGCTTAGTGGGTGGGCCGTTGAGCCAATCAAAGGTCGGTTGAGCTTAGTGGGCAGGCAGTTGAGCCAAACAAAGGCCGGTTGAGCTTAGTGGGCGGGCAGTTGAGCCAATCAAAGGTCGGTTGAGCTTAGTGGGCGGGCAGTTGAGCCAATCAAAGGTCGGTTGAGCTTAGTGGGCGGTCAATGGAGCCAATCAATGGTCGGTTGAGCTTAGTGGGCGGGCAGTTGAGCCAATCAATGGTCGGTTGAGCTTAGTGGGCGGGCAGTTCAGCCAATCAAAGGTCGGTTGAGCTTAGTGGGCGGGCAGTTGAGCCAATCAATGGTCTGTTGAGCTTAATGGGCGGGCTGTTGAGCCAATCAATGGTCGGTGGAGCTTAATGGGCGGTGAGTTGAGCGAATCAATGGTCGGTTGAGCTTAGTGGGCGGGCAGTTGAGCTAATCCAAGGTCGGTTGAGCTTAGTGGGCTTGCAGTTGAGCCAATCCAAGGTTGGTTGAGCTTAGTGGGCGGGCAGTTGAGCCAATCAGTGGTCGGTTGGGCTTAGTTTTCGGGCAGTTGAGCCAATCAATGGTCGGTTGAGCTTATTGGGCAGGCAGTTGAGCCAATCAATGGTCGGTTGGGCTTAGTGGGCGGGTAGTTGAGCCAATCAATGGTCGGTTGAGCTTAGTGGGCGGGCAGTTGAGCTAATCCAAGGTCGGTTGAGCTTAGTGGGCTTGCAGTTGAGCCAATCCAAGGTTGGTTGAGCTTAGTGGGCGGGCAGTTGAGCCAATCAGTGGTCGGTTGAGCTTAGTTTTCGGGCAGTTGAGCCAATCAATGGTCGGTTGAGCTTATTGGGCAGGCAGTTGAGCCAATCAATGGTCGGTTGGGCTTAGTGGGCGGGCAGTTGAGCCAATCAATGGTCGGTTGAGCTTAGTGGGCGGGCAGTTGAGTCAATCAATGGTCGGTTGAGCTTAGTGGGCGGTCAGCAGAGCCAATCAATGGTCGGTTGAGCTTAATGGCAGGCAGTTGAGCCACACAAAGGCCGGTTGAGCTTAGTGGGCGGGCAGTTGAGCCAATCAAAGGTCGGTTGAGCTTAGTGGGCGGGCAGTTGAGCCAATCAAAGGTCGGTTGAGCTTAGTGGGCGGTCAATGGAGTCAATCAACGGTCGGTTGAGCTTAGTGGGCGGGCAGTTGAGCATATCAATGGTCGGTTGAGCTTAGTGGGCGGTCAGTTGCGCCAATCAATGGTCGGTTGAGCTTAGTGGGCGGTCAGTTAAGCCAATCAAATGTCGGTTGAGCTTAGTGGGCGGGCAGTTGAGCCAATCAATGGTCTGTTGAGCTTAATGGGCGGGCAGTTGAGCCAATCAATGGTCCGTTCAGATTAGTGGGCGTGCAGTTGAGTCAATCAATGGTCGGTTGAGCTTAGTGGGCGGGCAGTTGAGCCAATCAATGGTCGGTTGAGCTTAGTGGTCGGGTAATTGAAATAATGAATGGTCGGTTGAGCTTATTGGGCGGTCAGTTGAGCCAATCAATAGTCGGTTGAGCTTAGTGGTCGGGCAGTTGAGCCAATCAAAGGTCGGGTGAGCTTAGTGGGCGGGCAGTTGAGCCAATCAAAGGTCGGTTGAGCTTAGTGGGCAGGCAGTTGAGCCAAACAAAGGCCGGTTGAGCTTAGTGGGCGGGCAGTTGAGCCAATCAAAGGTCGGTTGAGCTAAGTGGGCGGGCAGTTGAGCCAATCAATGGTCGGTTGAGCTTAGTGGGCGGTCAGTTGAGCCAGTCATTGGTCGATTGAGCTTAGTGGGCGGGCAGTTGAGCCAATCCATGGTCGGTTGATCTTATTTGGCAGGCAGTTGAGCCAATCAATGGTCGGTTGAGCTTAGTGGGCGGGCAGTTGAGCCGATCAATGGTCGGTTGAGTTTAGTGGGCGGTCAATGGAGCCAATCAATGGTCGGTTGAGCTTAGTGAGCGGGCAGTTGAGCCAATCAGTGGTCGGTTGAGCTTAGTGGGCGGTCAATGGAGACAATCAATGGTCGGTTGAGCTTAGTGTGCGGGCAGTTTAGCATAACAATGGTCGGTTGAGCTTAGTGGGCGGTCAGTTGAGCAAATCATTGGTCGATTGAGCTTAGTGGGCGGGCAGTTGAGCCAATCCATGGTAGGTTGATCTTTTTGGGCAGGCAGTTGAGCCAATCAATTGTCGGTTGGACTTAGTGGGCGGGCAGTTGAGCCAATCAATGGTCGGTTGAGCTTAGTAGGCGGGCAGTTGAGCCAGTTATTGGTCGATTGAGCATAGTGGGCGGGCAGTTGAGCCAATCCATGGTCGGTTGATCTTATTGGGCAGGCAGTTGATCCAATCAAATGTCGGTTGGGCTTAGTGGGCGGGCAGTTGAGCCAATCAATGGTCCGTTCAGATTAGTGGGCGGGCAGTTGAGTCAATCAATGTTCGGTTGAGCTTAGTGGGCGGGCAGTTGAGCCAATCAATGGTCGGTTGAGCTTAGTGGGCGGGCAATTGAGCCAGTCATTGGTCGATTGAGCTTAGTGGGCGGGCAGTTGAGCCAATCCATGGTCGGTTAATCTTATTGGGCAGGCAGTTGATCCAATCAAAGGTCGGTTGAGCTAAGTGGGCGGGCAGTTGAGTCAATCAATGGTCCGTTCAGATTAGTGGGCGGGCAGTTGAGTCAATCAATGGTCGGTTGAGCTTAGTGGGCGGGCAGTTGAGCCAATCAATTCTCGGTTGAGTTTAGTGGGCGGGCAGTTGAGCCAATCAATTCTCGGTTGAGCTTAGTGGGCAGGCAGTTGAGCCAAACAAAGGCCGGTTGAGCTTAGTGGGCGGGCAGTTGAGCCAATCAAAGGTCGGTTGAGCTAAGTGGGCGGGCAGTTGAGCCAATCAATGGTCGGTTGAGCTTAGTGGGCGGTCAGTTGAGCCAGTCATTGGTCGATTGAGCTTAGTGGGCGGGCAGTTGAGCCAATCCATGGTCGGTTGATCTTATTTGGCAGGCAGTTGAGCCAATCAATGGTCGGTTGAGCTTAGCGGGCGGGCAGTTGAGCCGATCAATGGTCGGTTGAGTTTAGTGGGCGGTCAATGGAGCCAATCAATGGTCGGTTGAGCTTAGTGAGCGGGCAGTTGAGCCAATCAGTGGTCGGTTGAGCTTAGTGGGCGGTCAATGGAGACAATCAATGGTCGGTTGAGCTTAGTGTGCGGGCAGTTTAGCATAACAATGGTCGGTTGAGCTTAGTGGGCGGTCAGTTGAGCAAATCATTGGTCGATTGAGCTTAGTGGGCGGGCAGTTGAGCCAATCCATGGTAGGTTGATCTTTTTGGGCAGGCAGTTGAGCCAATCAATTGTCGGTTGGACTTAGTGGGCGGGCAGTTGAGCCAATCAATGGTCGGTTGAGCTTAGTAGGCGGGCAGTTGAGCCAGTTATTGGTCGATTGAGCATAGTGGGCGGGCAGTTGAGCCAATCCATGGTCGGTTGATCTTATTGGGCAGGCAGTTGATCCAATCAAATGTCGGTTGGGCTTAGTGGGCGGGCAGTTGAGCCAATCAATGGTCCGTTCAGATTAGTGGGCGGGCAGTTGAGTCAATCAATGTTCGGTTGAGCTTAGTGGGCGGGCAGTTGAGCCAATCAATGGTCGGTTGAGCTTAGTGGGCGGGCAATTGAGCCAGTCATTGGTCGATTGAGCTTAGTGGGCGGGCAGTTGAGCCAATCCATGGTCGGTTAATCTTATTGGGCAGGCAGTTGATCCAATCAAAGGTCGGTTGAGCTAAGTGGGCGGGCAGTTGAGTCAATCAATGGTCCGTTCAGATTAGTGGGCGGGCAGTTGAGTCAATCAATGGTCGGTTGAGCTTAGTGGGCGGGCAGTTGAGCCAATCAATTCTCGGTTGAGCTTAGTGGGCGGGCAGTTGAGCCAATCAATTCTCGGTTGAGCTTAGTGGGCGGGCAGTTGAGCCAGTCATTGGTCGGTTGAGCTTAGTGGGCGGGCAGTTGAGCCAATCCTTGGTCGGTTGATCTTATTGGGCAGGCAGTTGAGCCAATCAATGGTCGGTTGGGCTTAGTGGGCGGGCAGTTGAGCCAATCAATAGTCGGTTGAGCTTAGTGGGCGGGCAGTTGAGCCAATCAATGGTCGGTTGAGCTTAGTGGGCGGTCAGTGGAGCCAATCAATGGTCGGTTGAGCTTAGTGGGTGGGCAGTTGAGCATACAATTGTCGGTTGAGCTTAGTGGGTGGTCAGTTGAGCCAATCAATGTTCGGTTGAGCTTAGTGGGCGGGCAGTTGAGCCAATCAATGGTCGGTTGAGCTTAGTGGGCGGGCAGTTGAGCCAATCAATGGTCGGTTGATCTTAGTGGGCAGGCAGTTGAGTCAATCATTGGTCTGTTGAGCTTAGTGGGCGGGCTGTTGAGCCAATCAATGGTCGATTGAGCTTAGTGGGCGGGCAGTTGAAACAATCAATAGTCGGTTGATCGTAGTGGGCAGGCAGTTGAGCCAATCAATGGTCGGTTAAGCTTAATGGGCGGTCAGTTGAGCCAATCAATGGTCGGTCGAGCTTAGTGGGCGGGCAGTTGAGCCAATCATTGGTTGGTTGAGCTTAGTGGGCGGTCAGTGGAGCCAATCAATGGTCTTTGAGCTTAGTGGGCGGGCAGTTGCGCCAATCAATGGTCTATTGAGCTTAGTGGGCGGGCTGTCGAGCCAATCAATGGTCGGTTGAGCTTAGTGGTCGGGTAGTTGAAATAATGAATGGTCGGTTGAGCTTATTGGGCGGTCAGTTGAGCCAATCAATAGTCTGTTGAGCTTAGTGGTCGGGTAATTGAAATAATGAATGGTCGGTTGAGCTTATTGGGCGGTCAGTTGAGCCAATCAATAGTCGGTTGAGCTTAGTGGTCGGGCAGTTGAGCCAATCAAAGGTCGGGTGAGCTTAGTGGGCGGGCAGTTGAGCCAATCAAAGGTCGGTTGAGCTTAGTGGGCAGGCAGTTGAGCCAAACAAAGGCCGGTTGAGCTTAGTGGGCGGGCAGTTTAGCATAACAATGGTCGGTTGAGTTTAGTGGGCGGTCAGTTGAGCAAATCAATAGTCGGTTGAGCTTAGTGGGCGGTCAGTTGTGCCAATCAATGTTCGGTTGAGCTTAGTGGGCGGTCAGTTCAGCCAATCAAAGGTCGGTTGAGCTTCGTGGGCGGGCAGGTGAGCCAATCAATGGTCGGTTGAGCTTAGTGGGCGGGCAGTTGAGCCAATCAATGGTCGGTTAAGCTTAGTGGGCGGGCAGTTGAGCCAATCAATGGTCGGTTGAGCTTAGTGGGCGGTCAGTTGAGCCAGTTATTGGTCGATTGAGCTTAGTGGGCGGGCCGTTGAGCCAATCCATGGTCGGTTGATCTTATTGGGCAGGCAGTTGAGCCAATCAATGGTCGGTTGAGCTTAGTGGGCGGGCAGTTGAGCCGATCAATGGTCGGTTGAGTTTAGTGGGCGGTCAATGGAGCCAATCAATGGTCGGTTGAGCTTAGTGAGCGGGCAGTTGAGCCAATCAGTTGTAGGTTGAGCTTAGTGGGCGGTCAATGGAGACAATCAATGGTCGGTTGAGCTTAGTGGGCGGGCAGTTTAGCATAACAATGGTCGGTTGAGCTTAGTGGGCGGTCAGTTGAGCAAATCATTGGTCGATTGAGCTTAGTGGGCGGGCAGTTGAGCCAATCCATGGTAGGTTGATCTTTTTGGGCAGGCAGTTGAGCCAATCAATGTTCGGTTGGACTTAGTGGGCGGGCAGTTGAGCCAATCAATGGTCGGTTGAGCTTAGTAGGCGGGCAGTTGAGCCAGTTATTGGTCGATTGAGCATAGTGGGCGGGCAGTTGAGCCAATCCATGGTCGGTTGATCTTATTGGGCAGGCAGTTGATCCTATCAAATGTCGGTTGGGCTTAGTGGGCGGGCAGTTGAGCCAATCAATGGTCCGTTCAGATTAGTGGGCGGGCAGTTGAGTCAATCAATGTTCGGTTGAGCTTAGTGGGCGGGCAGTTGAGCCAATCAATGGTCGGTTGAGCTTAGTGGGCGGGCAATTGAGCCAGTCATTGGTCGATTGAGCTTAGTGGGCGGGCAGTTGAGCCAATCCATGGTCGGTTGATCTTATTGGGCAGGCAGTTGATCCAATCAAAGGTCGGTTGAGCTAAGTGGGCGGGCAGTTGAGTCAATCAATGGTCCGTTCAGATTAGTGGGCGGGCAGTTGAGTCAATCAATGGTCGGTTGAGCTTAGTGGGCGGGCAGTTGAGCCAATCAATTCTCGGTTGAGCTTAGTGGGCGGGCAGTTGAGCCAATCAATTCTCGGTTGAGCTTAGTGGGCGGGCAGTTGAGCCAGTCATTGGTCGGTTGAGCTTAGTGGGCGGGCAGTTGAGCCAATCCTTGGTCGGTTGATCTTATTGGGCAGGCAGTTGAGCCAATCAATGGTCGGTTGGGCTTAGTGGGCGGGCAGTTGAGCCAATCAATAGTCGGTTGAGCTTAGTGGGCGGGCAGTTGAGCCAATCAATGGTCGGTTGAGCTTAGTGGGCGGTCAGTGGAGCCAATCAATGGTCGGTTGAGCTTAGTGGGTGGGCAGTTGAGCATACAATTGTCGGTTGAGCTTAGTGGGCGGTCAGTTGAGCCAATCAATGTTCGGTTGAGCTTAGTGGGCGGGCAGTTGAGCCAATCAATGGTCGGTTGAGCTTAGTGGGCGGGCAGTTGAGCCAATCAATGGTCGGTTGATCTTAGTGGGCAGGCAGTTGAGTCAATCATTGGTCTGTTGAGCTTAGTGGGCGGGCTGTTGAGCCAATCAATGGTCGATTGAGCTTAGTGGGCGGGCAGTTGAGCCAATCAATAGTCGGTTGATCGTAGTGGGCAGGCAGTTGAGCCAATCAATGGTCGGTTAAGCTTAATGGGCGGTCAGTTGAGCCAATCAATGGTCGGTCGAGCTTAGTGGGCGGGCAGTTGAGCCAATCATTGGTTGGTTGAGCTTAGTGGGCGGTCAGTGGAGCCAATCAATGGTCTTTGAGCTTAGTGGGCGGGCAGTTGCGCCAATCAATGGTCTATTGAGCTTAGTGGGCGGGCTGTCGAGCCAATCAATGGTCGGTCGAGCTTAGTGGTCGGGTAGTTGAAATAATGAATGGTCGGTTGAGCTTATTGGGCGGTCAGTTGAGCCAATCAATAGTCTGTTGAGCTTAGTGGTCGGGCAGTTGAGCCAATCAAAGGTCGGGTGAGCTTAGTGGGCGGGCAGTTAGCCAATCAAAGGTCGGTTGAGCTTAGTGGGCAGGCAGTTGAGCCAAACAAAGGCCGGTTGAGCTTAGTGGGCGGGCAGTTGAGCCAATCAAATGTCGGTTGAACTTAGTGGGCGGTCAATGGAGCCAATCAATGGTCGGTTGAGCTTAGAGTGCGGGCAGTTTAGCATAACAATGGTCGGTTGAGCTTAGTGGGCGGTCAGTTGAGCAAATCAGTAGTCGGTTGAGCTTAGTGGGCGGTCAATTGTGCCAATCAATGGTCGGTTGAGCTTAGTGGGCGGGCAGTTGAGCCAATCAATGGTCGGTTGATCTTAGTGGGCAGGCAGTTGAGTCAATCATTGGTCTGTTGAGCTTAGTGGGCGGGCTGTTGAGCCAATCAATGGTCGATTGAGCTTAGTGGGCGGGCAGTTGAGCCAATCAATAGTCGGTTGATCGTAGTGGGCAGGCAGTTGAGCCAATCAATGGTCGGTTAAGCTTAATGGGCGGTCAGTTGAGCCAATCAATGGTCGGTCGAGCTTAGTGGGCGGGCAGTTGAGCCAATCATTGGTTGGTTGAGCTTAGTGGGCGGTCAGTGGAGCCAATCAATGGTCTTTGAGCTTAGTGGGCGGGCAGTTGCGCCAATCAATGGTCTATTGAGCTTAGTGGGCGGGCTGTCGAGCCAATCAATGGTCGGTTGAGCTTAGTGGTCGGGTAGTTGAAATAATGAATGGTCGGTTGAGCTTATTGGGCGGTCAGTTGAGCCAATCAATAGTCTGTTGAGCTTAGTGGTCGGGTAATTGAAATAATGAATGGTCGGTTGAGCTTATTGGGCGGTCAGTTGAGCCAATCAATAGTCGGTTGAGCTTAGTGGTCGGGCAGTTGAGCCAATCAAAGGTCGGGTGAGCTTAGTGGGCGGGCAGTTGAGCCAATCAAAGGTCGGTTGAGCTTAGTGGGCAGGCAGTTGAGCCAAACAAAGGCCGGTTGAGCTTAGTGGGCGGGCAGTTGAGCCAATCAAAGGTCGGTTGAGCTAAGTGGGCGGGCAGTTGAGCCAATCAAAGGTCGGTTGAGCTTAGTGGGCGGTCAATGGAGCCAATCAATGGTCGGTTGAGCTTAGTGGGCGGGCAGTTTAGCATAACAATCGTCGGTTGAGCTTAGTGGGCGGTCAGTTGAGCAAATCAATAGTCGGTTGAGCTTAGTGGGCGGTCAGTTGTGCCAATCAATGTTCGGTTGAGCTTAGTGGGCGGTCAGTTCAGCCAATCAAAGGTCGGTTGAGCTTCGTGGGCGGGCAGGTGAGCCAATCAATGGTCGGTTGAGCTTAGTGGGCGGGCAGTTGAGCCAATCAATGGTCGGTTAAGCTTAGTGGGCGGGCAGTTGAGCCAATCAATGGTCGGTTGAGCTTAGTGGGCGGTCAGTTGAGCCAGTCATTGGTCGATTGAGCTTAGTGGGCGGGCAGTTGAGCCAATCCATGGTCGGTTGATCTTATTGGGCAGGCAGTTGAGCCAATCAATGGTCGGTTGAGCTTAGTGGGCGGGCAGTTGAGCCGATCAATGGTCGGTTGAGTTTAGTGGGCGGTCAATGGAGCCAATCAATGGTCGGTTGAGCTTAGTGAGCGGGCAGTTGAGCCAATCAGTGGTCGGTTGAGCTTAGTGGGCGGTCAATGGAGACAATCAATGGTCGGTTGAGCTTAGTGGGCGGGCAGTTTAGCATAACAATGGTCGGTTGAGCTTAGTGGGCGGTCAGTTGAGCAAATCATTGGTCGATTGAGCTTAGTGGGCGGGCAGTTGAGCCAATCCATGGTAGGTTGATCTTTTTGGGCAGGCAGTTGAGCCAATCAATGGTCGGTTGGACTTAGTGGGCGGGCAGTTGAGCCAATCAATGGTCGGTTGAGCTTAGTAGGCGGGCAGTTGAGCCAGTTATTGGTCGATTGAGCATAGTGGGCGGGCAGTTGAGCCAATCCATGGTCGGTTGATCTTATTGGGCAGGCAGTTGATCCAATCAAATGTCGGTTGGGCTTAGTGGGCGGGCAGTTGAGCCAATCAATGGTCCGTTCAGATTAGTGGGCGGGCAGTTGAGTCAATCAATGTTCGGTTGAGCTTAGTGGGCGGGCAGTTGAGCCAATCAATGGTCGGTTGAGCTTAGTGGGCGGGCAATTGAGCCAGTCATTGGTCGATTGAGCTTAGTGGGCGGGCAGTTGAGCCAATCCATGGTCGGTTGATCTTATTGGGCAGGCAGTTGATCCAATCAAAGGTCGGTTGAGCTAAGTGGGCGGGCAGTTGAGTCAATCAATGGTCCGTTCAGATTAGTGGGCGGGCAGTTGAGTCAATCAATGGTCGGTTGAGCTTAGTGGGCGGGCAGTTGAGCCAATCAATTCTCGGTTGAGCTTAGTGGGCGGGCAGTTGAGCCAATCAATTCTCGGTTGAGCTTAGTGGGCGGGCAGTTGAGCCAGTCATTGGTCGGTTGAGCTTAGTGGGCGGGCAGTTGAGCCAATCCTTGGTCGGTTGATCTTATTGGGCAGGCAGTTGAGCCAATCAATGGTCGGTTGGGCTTAGTGGGCGGGCAGTTGAGCCAATCAATAGTCGGTTGAGCTTAGTGGGCGGGCAGTTGAGCCAATCAATGGTCGGTTGAGCTTAGTGGGCGGTCAGTGGAGCCAATCAATGGTCGGTTGAGCTTAGTGGGTGGGCAGTTGAGCATACAATTGTCGGTTGAGCTTAGTGGGCGGTCAGTTGAGCCAATCAATGTTCGGTTGAGCTTAGTGGGCGGGCAGTTGAGCCAATCAATGGTCGGTTGAGCTTAGTGGGCGGGCAGTTGAGCCAATCAATGGTCGGTTGATCTTAGTGGGCAGGCAGTTGAGTCAATCATTGGTCTGTTGAGCTTAGTGGGCGGGCTGTTGAGCCAATCAATGGTCGATTGAGCTTAGTGGGCGGGCAGTTGAGCCAATCAATAGTCAGTTGATCGTAGTGGGCAGGCAGTTGAGCCAATCAATGGTCGGTTAAGCTTAATGGGCGGTCAGTTGAGCCAATCAATGGTCGGTCGAGCTTAGTGGGCGGGCAGTTGAGCCAATCATTGGTTGGTTGAGCTTAGTGGGCGGTCAGTGGAGCCAATCAATGGTCTTTGAGCTTAGTGGGCGGGCAGTTGCGCCAATCAATGGTCTATTGAGCTTAGTGGGCGGGCTGTCGAGCCAATCAATGGTCGGTTGAGCTTAGTGGTCGGGTAGTTGAAATAATGAATGGTCGGTTGAGCTTATTGGGCGGTCAGTTGAGCCAATCAATAGTCTGTTGAGCTTAGTGGTCGGGCAGTTGAGCCAATCAAAGGTCGGGTGAGCTTAGTGGGCGGGCAGTTAGCCAATCAAAGGTCGGTTGAGCTTAGTGGGCAGGCAGTTGAGCCAAACAAAGGCCGGTTGAGCTTAGTGGCCGGGCAGTTGAGCCAATCAAAGGTGGGTTGAGCTTAGTGGGCGGGCAGTTGAGCCAATCAAATGTCGGTTGAACTTAGTGGGCGGTCAATGGAGCCAATCAATGGTCGGTTGAGCTTAGAGGGCGGGCAGTTTAGCATAACAATGGTCGGTTGAGCTTAGTTGGCGGTCAGTTGAGCAAATCAGTAGTCGGTTGAGCTTAGTGGGCGGTCAATTGTGCCAATCAATGGTCGGTTGAGCTTAGTGGACGGTCAGTTCAGCCAATCAAAGGTCGGTTGAGCTTAGTGGGCGGGCAGTTGAGCCAATCAAAAGTCGGCTGGCTTAGTGGGCTGTCAGTTGAGCCAATCAATAGTCGGTTGAGCTTAGTGGGCGGTCAGTTGTGCCAATCAATGGTCGGTTGAGCTTAGTGAGCGGTCAATGGAGCCAATCAATGGTCGGTTGAGCTTAGTGGGCGGGCAGTTTAGCATAACAATGGCCGGTTGAGCTTAGTGGGCGGTCAGTTGAGCAAATCAATAGTCGGCAACCTTTGATTGGCTCAACTGCCCGCCCACTAAGCTCACCCGACCTTTGATTGGCTCAACTGCCCGACCACTAAGCTCAATCTACTATTTATTGGCTCAACTGACCGCCCAATAAGCTCAACCGACCATTCATTATTTCAACTACCCGACCACTAAGCTCAACCGACCATTGATTGGCTCAACGGCCCGCCCACTAAGCTCAACCGACCATTGATTAGCTCAACAGCCCGCCCACTAAGTTCAACAGACCAATGATTGACTCAACTGCCTGCCCACTAAGATCAACCGACCATTGATTGGCTCAACTGCCCGCCCACTAAGCTCAACCGAACATTGACTGGCTCAACTGCCCGCCCACTAAGCTCAACCGACCATTGATTAGCTCAACAGCCCGCCCACTAAGTTCAACAGACCAATGATTGACTCAACTGCCTGCCCACTAAGATCAACAGACCATTGATTGGCTCAACTGCCCGCTCACTAAGCTCAACCGACCATTGATTGGCTCAACTGACCACCCACTAAGCCAACCGACTTCTGATTGGCTCAACTGCCCGCCCACTAAGCTCAACCAACTTTGATTGGCTGAACTGACCGCCCACTAAGCGCAACCGACCTTTGATTGGCACAACTGACCGCCCACTAAGCTCAACCGACCATTGAGATGCTCAACTGACCGCCCACTAAGCTCAACCGACCATTGTTATGCTAAACTGCCCGCCCACTAAGCTCAACCGACCATTGATTGACTCCATTGACCGCCCACTAAGCTCAACCGACCTTTGATTGGCTCAACTGCCCGCCCACTAAGCTCAACCGACCTTTGATTGGCTCAACTGCCCGCCCACTAAGCTCAACCGGCCTTTGTTTGGCTCAACTGCCTGCCCATTAAGCTCAACCGACCTTTGATTGGCTCAACTGCCCGCCCACTAAGCTCACCCGACCTTTGATTGGCTCAACTGCCCGCCCACTAAGCTCACCCGACCTTTGATTGGCTCAACTGCCCGACCACTAAGCTCAATCGACTATTTATTGGCTCAACTGACCGCCCAATAAGCTCAACCGACCATTCATTATTTCAACTACCCGACCACTAAGCTCAACCGACCATTGATTGGCTCAACGGCCCGCCCACTAAGCTCAACCGACCATTGATTAGCTCAACAGCCCGCCCACTAAGTTCAACAGACCAATGATTGACTCAACTGCCTGCCCACTAAGATCAACCGACCATTGATTGGCTCAACTGCCCGCCCACTAAGCTCAACCGAACATTGACTGGCTCAACTGCCCGCCCACTAAGCTCAACCGACCATTGATTAGCTCAACAGCCCGCCCACTAAGTTCAACAGACCAATGAATGACTCAACTGCCTGCCCACTAAGATCAACCGACCATTGATTGGCTCAACTGCCCGCCCACTAAGCTCAACCGACCTTTGATTGGCTGAACTGACCGCCCACTAAGCGCAACCGACCTTTGATTGGCACAACTGACCGCCCACTAAGCTCAACCGACCATTGAGATGCTCAACTGACCGCCCACTAAGCTCAACCGACCATTGTTATGCTAAACTGCCCGCCCACTAAGATCAACCGACCATTGATTGACTCCATTGACCGCCCACTAAGCTCAACCGACCTTTGATTGGCTCAACTGCCCGCCCACTAAGCTCAACCGACCTTTGATTGGCTCAACTGCCCGCCCACTAAGCTCAACCGGCCTTTGTTTGGCTCAACTGCCTGCCCATTAAGCTCAACCGACCTTTGATTGGCTCAACTGCCCGCCCACTAAGCTCACCCGACCTTTGATTGGCTCAACTGCCCGCCCACTAAGCTCACCCGACCTTTGATTGGCTCAACTGCCCGACCACTAAGCTCAATCGACTATTTATTGGCTCAACTGACCGCCCAATAAGCTCAACCGACCATTCATTATTTCAACTACCCGACCACTAAGCTCAACCGACCATTGATTGGCTCAACGGCCCGCCCACTAAGCTCAACCGACCATTGATTAGCTCAACAGCCCGCCCACTAAGTTCAACAGACCAATGATTGACTCAACTGCCTGCCCACTAAGATCAACCGACCATTGATTGGCTCAACTGCCCGCCCACTAAGCTCAACCGAACATTGACTGGCTCAACTGCCCGCCCACTAAGCTCAACCGACCATTGATTAGCTCAACAGCCCGCCCACTAAGTTCAACAGACCAATGATTGACTCAACTGCCTGCCCACTAAGATCAACAGACCATTGATTGGCACAACTGCCCGCTCACTAAGCTCAACCGACCATTGATTGGCTCAACTGACCACCCACTAAGCCAACCGACTTCTGATTGGCTCAACTGCCCGCCCACTAAGCTCAACCGACCTTTGATTGGCTGAACTGACCGCCCACTAAGCGCAACCGACCTTTGATTGGCACAACTGACCGCCCACTAAGCTCAACCGACCATTGAGATGCTCAACTGACCGCCCACTAAGCTCAACCGACCATTGTTATGCTAAACTGCCCGCCCACTAAGCTCAACCGACCATTGATTGACTCCATTGACCGCCCACTAAGCTCAACAGACCTTTGATTGGCTCAACTGCCCGCCCACTAAGCTCAACCGACCTTTGATTGGCTCAACTGCCCGCCCACTAAGCTCAACCGGCCTTTGTTTGGCTCAACTGCCTGCCCATTAAGCTCAACCGACCTTTGATTGGCTCAACTGCCCGCCCACTAAGCTCACCCGACCTTTGATTGGCTCAACTGCCCGCCCACTAAGCTCACCCGACCTTTGATTGGCTCAACTGCCCGACCACTAAGCTCAATCGACTATTTATTGGCTCAACTGACCGCCCAATAAGCTCAACCGACCATTCATTATTTCAACTACCCGACCACTAAGCTCAACCGACCATTGATTGGCTCAACGGCCCGCCCACTAAGCTCAACCGACCATTGATTAGCTCAACAGCCCGCCCACTAAGTTCAACAGACCAATGATTGACTCAACTGCCTGCCCACTAAGATCAACCGACCATTGATTGGCTCAACTGCCCGCCCACTAAGCTCAACCGAACATTGACTGGCTCAACTGCCCGCCCACTAAGCTCAACCGACCATTGATTAGCTCAACAGCCCGCCCACTAAGTTCAACAGACCAATGATTGACTCAACTGCCTGCCCACTAAGATCAACAGACCATTGATTGGCTCAACTGCCCGCTCACTAAGCTCAACCGACCATTGATTGGCTCAACTGACCACCCACTAAGCCAACCGACTTCTGATTGGCTCAACTGCCCGCCCACTAAGCTCAACCAACTTTGATTGGCTGAACTGACCGCCCACTAAGCGCAACCGACCTTTGATTGGCACAACTGACCGCCCACTAAGCTCAACCGACCATTGAGATGCTCAACTGACCGCCCACTAAGCTCAACCGACCATTGTTATGCTAAACTGCCCGACCACTAAGCTCAACCGACCATTGATTGACTCCATTGACCGCCCACTAAGCTCAACCGACCTTTGATTGGCTCAACTGCCCGCCCACTAAGCTCAACCGACCTTTGATTGGCTCAACTGCCCGCCCACTAAGCTCAACCGGCCTTTGTTTGGCTCAACTGCCTGCCCATTAAGCTCAACCGACCTTTGATTGGCTCAACTGCCCGCCCACTAAGCTCACCCGACCTTTGATTGGCTCAACTGCCCGCCCACTAAGCTCACCCGACCTTTCATTGGCTCAACTGCCCGACCACTAAGCTCAATCGACTATTTATTGGCTCAACTGACCGCCCAATAAGCTCAACCGACCATTCATTATTTCAACTACCCGACCACTAAGCTCAACCGACCATTGATTGGCTCAACGGCCCGCCCACTAAGCTCAACCGACCATTGATTAGCTCAACAGCCCGCCCACTAAGTTCAACAGACCAATGATTGACTCAACTGCCTGCCCACTAAGATCAACCGACCATTGATTGGCTCAACTGCCCGCCCACTAAGCTCAACCGAACATTGACTGGCTCAACTGCCCGCCCACTAAGCTCAACCGACCATTGATTAGCTCAACAGCCCGCCCACTAAGTTCAACAGACCAATGAATGACTCAACTGCCTGCCCACTAAGATCAACCGACCATTGATTGGCTCAACTGCCCGCCCACTAAGCTCAACCGACCTTTGATTGGCTGAACTGACCGCCCACTAAGCGCAACCGACCTTTGATTGGCACAACTGACCGCCCACTAAGCTCAACCGACCATTGAGATGCTCAACTGACCGCCCACTAAGCTCAACCGACCATTGTTATGCTAAACTGCCCGCCCACTAAGATCAACCGACCATTGATTGACTCCATTGACCGCCCACTAAGCTCAACCGACCTTTGATTGGCTCAACTGCCCGCCCACTAAGCTCAACCGACCTTTGATTGGCTCAACTGCCCGCCCACTAAGCTCAACCGGCCTTTGTTTGGCTCAACTGCCTGCCCATTAAGCTCAACCGACCTTTGATTGGCTCAACTGCCCGCCCACTAAGCTCACCCGACCTTTGATTGGCTCAACTGCCCGCCCACTAAGCTCACCCGACCTTTGATTGGCTCAACTGCCCGACCACTAAGCTCAATCGACTATTTATTGGCTCAACTGACCGCCCAATAAGCTCAACCGACCATTCATTATTTCAACTACCCGACCACTAAGCTCAACCGACCATTGATTGGCTCAACGGCCCGCCCACTAAGCTCAACCGACCATTGATTAGCTCAACAGCCCGCCCACTAAGTTCAACAGACCAATGATTGACTCAACTGCCTGCCCACTAAGATCAACCGACCATTGATTGGCTCAACTGCCCGCCCACTAAGCTCAACCGAACATTGACTGGCTCAACTGCCCGCCCACTAAGCTCAACCGACCATTGATTAGCTCAACAGCCCGCCCACTAAGTTCAACAGACCAATGATTGACTCAACTGCCTGCCCACTAAGATCAACAGACCATTGATTGGCTCAACTGCCCGCTCACTAAGCTCAACCGACCATTGATTGGCTCAACTGACCACCCACTAAGCCAACCGACTTCTGATTGGCTCAACTGCCCGCCCACTAAGCTCAACCGACCTTTGATTGGCTGAACTGACCGCCCACTAAGCGCAACCGACCTTTGATTGGCACAACTGACCGCCCACTAAGCTCAACCGACCATTGAGATGCTCAACTGACCGCCCACTAAGCTCAACCGACCATTGTTATGCTAAACTGCCCGCCCACTAAGCTCAACCGACCATTGATTGACTCCATTGACCGCCCACTAAGCTCAACAGACCTTTGATTGGCTCAACTGCCCGCCCACTAAGCTCAACCGACCTTTGATTGGCTCAACTGCCCCGCCCACTAAGCTCAACCGGCCTTTGTTTGGCTCAACTGCCTGCCCATTAAGCTCAACCGACCTTTGATTGGCTCAACTGCCCGCCCACTAAGCTCACCCGACCTTTGATTGGCTCAACTGCCCGCCCACTAAGCTCACCCGACCTTTGATTGGCTCAACTGCCCGACCACTAAGCTCAATCGACTATTTATTGGCTCAACTGACCGCCCAATAAGCTCAACCGACCATTCATTATTTCAACTACCCGACCACTAAGCTCAACCGACCATTGATTGGCTCAACGGCCCGCCCACTAAGCTCAACCGACCATTGATTAGCTCAACAGCCCGCCCACTAAGTTCAACAGACCAATGATTGACTCAACTGCCTGCCCACTAAGATCAACCGACCATTGATTGGCTCAACTGCCCGCCCACTAAGCTCAACCGAACATTGACTGGCTCAACTGCCCGCCCACTAAGCTCAACCGACCATTGATTAGCTCAACAGCCCGCCCACTAAGTTCAACAGACCAATGATTGACTCAACTGCCTGCCCACTAAGATCAACCGACCATTGATTGGCTCAACTGCCCGCCCACTAAGCTTAACCGACCATTGACTGGCTCAACTGCCCGCCCACTAAGCTCAACCGACCATTGATTGGCTCAACTGCCGGCCCACTAAGCTCAACCGACCATTAATTCGCTCAACTCACCGCCCATTAAGCTCCCCCGACCATTGATTGGCTCAACTACCCGCCCACAAAGCTCAGCCGACCATTGATTGGCTCAACAGCCCGCCCATTAAGCTCAACAGACCATTGATATGCTCAACTGCTTGCCCACTAAGCTCAACCGACTATTGATTGGCTCAACTGCCCGCCCACTAAGCTCAACGGACCATTGATTGACTCAACTGCTTGCCCACTAAGCTCAACCGACCTTTGATTGGATCAACTGCATGCCCACTTAGCTCAACCGACCTTTGATTGACTCAACTGCCCGCCCACTAAGCTCACCCGACCATGGATTGGCTCAACTGACCGCGAATTAAGCTCAACCGACCAATGATTTGCTCAACTAACCGCCCACTAAGCTCAACCGACCATTGATTGGCTCAACTGCCCGCCCACTAAGCTCAACCGACCATTGATTGGCTCAACTGCCCGCCCACTAAGCCCAACCGACCATTGATTGGCTCAACTGCCTGCCCAATAAGATCAACCGACCATGGATTGGCTCACCTGCCCGCCCACTAAGCTCAACCGACCATTGACTGGCTCAACTGCCCGCCCACTAAGCTCAACCGACCATTGATTGGCTCAACTTCCCGCCCACTAAGCTCAACCGACCATTGATTGGCTCAACTGCCCGCCCACTAAGCTCAACCGACCATTGATTGGCTCAACTGCCCGCCCACTAAGCTCAACCAACCTTGGATTGGCTCAACTGCACGCCCACTAAGCTCAACCGACCTTGGATTAGCTCAACGGCCCGCCCACTAAGCTCAACCGACCATTGATTCGCTCAACTCACCGCCCATTAAGCTCCACCGACCATTGATTGGCTCGACAGCCCGCCCATTAAGCTCAACAGACCATTGATTGGCTCAACTGCCCGCCCACTAAGCTCAAACGACCATTGATTGGCTCAACTGCCCGCCCACTAATCTGAACGGACCATTGATTGACTCAACTGCCCGCCCACTTAGCTCAACCGACCTTTGATTGGATCAACTGCACGACCACTTAGCTCAACCGACCTTGGTATGGCTCAACTGCCCGCCCACTAAGCTCAACCGACCATTGATTGGCTCAACTGACCGCCCATTAAGCTCAACCTACCATTGATTGACTCAACTGCCCGCCCACTAAAATCAACCGACCACTGATTGGCTCAAATGCCCGCCCATCTAAGCTCAACCGACCAATGATTGGCTCAAATGCCCGCCCATCTAAGCTTAACGGAACATTGATTGACTCAACTGACCGCCCACTAAGCTCAACCGACCAGTAATTGGCTTAACTGCCCGCCCACTAATTTCAACCGACCATTGATTGGCTCAACTGCCCGTCCACGAAGCTCAACCGACCATTGATTGGCTCAACTGACCGCCCACTAAGCTCAACCGACCTTTGATTGGCTGAACTGACCGCCCACTAAGCTCAACCGACCACTGATTGGCACAACTGACCGCCCACTAAGCTCAACCGACCATTGATTGGCTCAACTGCCCGCCCACTAAGCTCAACCGACCATTGATTGGCTCAACTGCCCGCTCACTAAGATCAACCGACCATTGATTGGCTCAACCGCCCGCCCACTAAGCTCAACCAACCTTGGATTGGCTCAACTGCACGCCCACTAAGCTCAACCGACCTTGGATTAGCTCAACTGAACGCCCACTAAGCTCAACCGGCCTTTGTTTGGCTCAACTGCCTGCCCACTAAGCTCAACCGACCTTTGATTGGCCCAACTGCCCGCCCACTAAGTTTACCCGACCTTTGATTGGCTCAAGTGCCCGCCCACTAAGCTCAACCGACTATTGATTGGCTCAACTGACCGACCATTAAGTTTAACCGACCATTCATTATTTCAACTACCCGCCCACTAAGCTCAACCGACCATTGATTGGCTCAACAGCCCGCCCACTAAGCTGAACAGACAATTGATTGGCTCAACTGCCCGCCCACTAAGCTCAAACGACCATTGATTGGCTCCACTGACCGCCCACTGAGCTCAACAGACTATTGATTGGCTCAACTGCCCGCTCACTAAGCTCAACCGACCATTGATTGGCTCAACTGACCACCCACTAAGCCAACCGACTTCTGATTGGCTCAACTGCCCGCCCACTAAGCTCAACCGACCTTTGATTGGCTGAACTGACCGCCCACTAAGCGCAACCGACCTTTGATTGGCACAACTGACCGCCCACTAAGCTCAACCGACCATTGAGATTCTCAACTGACCGCCCACTAAGCTCAACCGACCATTGTTATGCTAAACTGCCCGCCCACTAAGCTCAACCGACCATTGATTGACTCCATTGACCGCCCACTAAGCTCAACCGACCTTTGATTGGGCTCAACTGCCCGCCCCACTAAGCTCAACCGACCTTTGATTGGCTCAACTGCCCGCCCACTAAGCTCAACCGGGCCTTTGTTTGGCTCAACTGCCTGCCCATTAAGCTCAACCGACCTTTGATTGGCTCAACTGCCCGCCCACGAAGCTCACCCGACCTTTGATTGGCTCAACTGCCCGCCCACTAAGCTCACCCGACCTTTGATTGGCTCAACTGCCCGACCACTAAGCTCAATCGACTATTTATTGGCTCAACTGACCGCCCAATAAGCTCAACCGACCATTCATTATTTCAACTACCCGACCACTAAGTTCAACCGACCATTGATTGGCTCAACGGCCCGCCCACTAAGCTCAACCGACCATTGATTAGCTCAACAGCCCGCCCACTAAGTTCAACAGACCAATGATTGACTCAACTGCCTGCCCACTAAGATCAACCGACCATTGATTGGCTCAACTGCCCGCCCACTAAGCTCAACCGAACATTGACTGGCTCAACTGCCCGCCCACTAAGCTCAACCGACCATTGATTAGCTCAACGGCCCGCCCACTAAGTTCAACAGACCAATGATTGACTCAACTGCCTGCCCACTAAGATCAACCGACCATTGATTGGCTCAACTGCCCGCCCACTAAGCTTAACCGACCATTGACTGGCTCAACTGCCCGCCCACTAAGCTCAACCGACCATTGATTGGCTCAACTGCCGGCCCACTAAGCTCAACCGACCATTAATTCGCTCAACTCACCGCCCATTAAGCTCCCCCGACCATTGATTGGCTCAACTACCCGCCCACAAAGCTCAGCCGACCATTGATTGGCTCAACAGCCCGCCCATTAAGCTCAACAGACCATTGATATGCTCAACTGCTTGCCCACTAAGCTCAACCGACTATTGATTGGCTCAACTGCCCGCCCACTAAGCTTAACGGACCATTGATTGACTCAACTGCTTGCCCACTAAGCTCAACCGACCTTTGATTGGATCAACTGCATGCCCACTTAGCTCAACCGACCTTTGATTGACTCAACTGCCCGCCCACTAAGCTCACCCGACCATGGATTGGCTCAACTGACCGCGAATTAAGCTCAACCGACCATTGATTGACTCAACTGCCCGCCCACTAAGCTCAACCGACCACTGATAGGCTCAAATGCCCGCCCATCTAAGCTTAACCGAACATTGATTGGCTCAACTGACCGCTCACTAAGCTCAACCGACCATTGATTGGCTCAACTGCACTTCCACTAAGCTCAACCGACCTAGGATTGGCCCAACTGCCCCCCCCACTAAGCTCAACCGACCATTGATTGACTCAACTGACCGCCCACTAAGCTGAACCGACCATTGATTAGCTCAACAGCCCGCCCACTAAGTTCAACAGACCAATGATTGACTCAACTGCCTGCCCACTAAGATCAACCGACCATTGATTGGCTCAACTGCCCGCCCACTAAGCTCAACCGACCATTGACTGGCTCAACTGCCGGCCCACTAAGCTCAACCGACCATTGATTGGCTCAACTGCCCGCCCACTAAGCTCAACCGACCATTGATTGGCTCAACTGCCCACGCACTAAGCTCAACCTGCCTTGGATTGGCTCAACTGCAAGCCCACTAAGCTCAACCGACCTTGGATTAGCTCAACTGCCCGCCCACTAAGCTCAACCGACCATTGATTGGCTCAACTGCCCGCCCACTAAGCTCAACCGACCATTGATTGGCTCAACTGCCCGCTCACTAAGCTCAACCGATCATTGATTGGCTCAACTGCCCGCCCACTAAGCTCAACCAACCTTGGATTGGCTCAACTGCACGCATACTAAGCTCAACCGACCTTGGATTAGCTCAACTGAACGCCCACTAAGCTCAACCGGCCTTTGTTTGGCTCAACTTCCTGCCCACTAAGCTCAACCGACCTTTGATTGGCCCAACTGCCCGCCCACTAAGCTCACCCGACCTTTGATTGGCTCAAGTGCCCGCCCACTAAGCTCAACCGACTATTGATTGGCTCAACTGACCGACCATTAAGTTTAACCGACCATTCATTATTTCAACTACCCGACCACTAAGCTCAACCGACCATTGATTGGCTCAACAGCCCGCCCACTAAGCTGAACAGACAATTGATTGGCTCAACTGCCCGCCCACTAAGCTCAAACGACCATTGATTGGCTCCACTGACCGCCCACTGAGCTCAACAGACCATTGATTGGCTCAACTGCCCGCTCACTAAGCTCAACCGACCATTGATTGGCTCAACTGACCACCCACTAAGCCAACCGACTTCTGATTGGCTCAACTGCCCGCCCACTAAGCTCAACCGACCTTTGATTGGCTGAACTGACCGCCCACTAAGCACAACCGACCTTTGATTGGCACAACTGACCGCCCACTAAGCTCAACCGACCATTGAGATGCTCAACTGACCGCCCACTAAGCTCAACCAACCATTGTTATGCTAAACTGCCCGCCCACTAAGCTCAACCGACCATTGATTGACTCCATTGACCGCCCACTAAGCTCAACCGACCTTTGATTGGCTCAACTGCCCGCCCACTAAGCTCAACCGACCTTTGATTGGCTCAACTGCCCGCCCACTAAGCTCAACCGGCCTTTGTTTGGCTCAACTGCCTGCCCATTAAGCTCAACCGACCTTTGATTGGCTCAACTGCCCGCCCACTAAGCTCACCCGACCTTTGATTGGCTCAACTGCCCGCCCACTAAGCTCACCCGACCTTTGATTGGCTCAACTGCCCGACCACTAAGCTCAATCGACTATTTATTGGCTCAACTGACCGCCCAATAAGCTCAACCGACCATTCATTATTTCAACTACCCGACCACTAAGCTCAACCGACCATTGATTGGCTCAACGGCCCGCCCACTAAGCTCAACCGACCATTGATTAGCTCAACAGCCCGCCCACTAAGTTCAACAGACCAATGATTGACTCAACTGCCTGCCCACTAAGATCAACCGACCATTGATTGGCTCAACTGCCCGCCCACTAAGCTCAACCGAACATTGACTGGCTCAACTGCCCGCCCACTAAGCTCAACCGACCATTGATTAGCTCAACAGCCCGCCCACTAAGTTCAACAGACCAATGATTGACTCAACTGCCTGCCCACTAAGATCAACCGACCATTGATTGGCTCAACTGCCCGCCCACTAAGCTTAACCGACCATTGACTGGCTCAACTGCCCGCCCACTAAGCTCAACCGACCATTGACTGGCTCAACTGCCGGCCCACTAAGCTCAACCGACCATTGATTGGCTCAACTGCCGGCCCACTAAGCTCAACCGACCATTAATTCGCTCAACTCACCGCCCATTAAGCTCCCCCGACAATTGATTGGCTCAACTACCCGCCCACAAAGCTCAGCCGACCATTGATTGGCTCAACAGCCCGCCCATTAAGCTCAACAGACCATTGATATGCTCAACTGCTTGCCCACTAAGCTCAACCGACTATTGATTGGCTCAACTGCCCGCCCACTAAGCTCAACGGACCATTGATTGACTCAACTGCTTGCCCACTAAGCTCAACCGACCTTTGATTGGATCAACTGCATGCCCACTTAGCTCAACCGACCTTTGATTGACTCAACTGCCCGCCCACTAAGCTCACCCGACCATGGATTGGCTCAACTGACCGCGAATTAAGCTCAACCGACCATTGATTGACTCAACTTCCCGCCCACTAAGCTCAACCGACCACTGATAGGCTCAAATGCCCGCCCATCTAAGCTTAACCGAACATTGATTGGCTCAACTGACCGCTCACTAAGCTCAACCGACCATTAAATGGCTCAACTGCCCGCCCACTAAGCTCAACCGACCTAGGATTGGCCCAACTGCCCCCCCCACTAAGCTCAACCGACCATTGATTGACTCAACTGACCGCCCACTAAGCTGAACCGACCATTGATTAGCTCAACAGCCCGCCCACTAAGTTCAACAGACCAATGATTGACTCAACTGCCTGCCCACTAAGATCAACCGACCATTGATTGGCTCAACTGCCCACCCACTAAGCTTAACCGACCATTGACTGGCTCAACTGCCGGCCCACTAAGCTCAACCGACCATTGATTGGCTCAACTGCCCGCCCACTAAGCTCAACCGACCATTGATTGGCTCAACTGCCCACGCACTAAGCTCAACCTACCTTGGATTGGCTCAACTGCAAGCCCACTAAGCTCAACCGACCTTGGATTAGCTCAACTGCCCGCCCACTAAGCTCAACCGACCATTGATTTGCTCAACTCACCGCCCATTAAGCTCCACCGACCATTGATTTGCTCAACTAACCGCCCACTAAGCTCAACCGACCATTTTTTGGCTCAACTGACCGCCCACTAAGCTCAACCGACCATTGATTGGCTCTACTGACCGCCCACTAAGCTCAACCGACCATTGATTGGCTCAACTGCCCGCCCACTAAGCTCAACCGACCATTGATTGGCTCAACTGCCCGCCCACTAAGCCCAACCGACCATTGATTGGCTCAACTGCCTGCCCAATAAGATTAACCGACCATGGATTGGCTCACCTGCCCGCCCACTAAGCTCAACCGACCATTGACTGGCTCAACTGCCCGCCCACTAAGCTCAACCGACCATTGATTGGCTCAACTGCCCGCCCACTAAGCTCAACCGACCATTGATTGGCTCAACTGCCCGCCCACTAAGCTCAACCGACCATTGATTGGCTCAACTGCCCGCCCACTAAGCTCAACCAACCTTGGATTGGCTCAACTGCACGCCCACTAAGCTCAACCGACCTTGGATTAGCTCAACGGCCCGCCCACTAAGCTCAACCGACCATTGATTCGCTCAACTCACCGCCCATTAAGCTCCACCGACCATTGATTGGCTCGACAGCCCGCCCATTAAGCTCAACAGACCATTGATTGGCTCAACTGCCCGCCCACTAAGCTCAAACGACCATTGATTGGCTCAACTGCCCGCCCACTAATCTGAACGGACCATTGATTGACTCAACTGCCCGCCCACTTAGCTCAACCGACCTTTGATTGGATCAACTGCACGACCACTTAGCTCAACCGACCTTGGTATGGCTCAACTGCCCGCCCACTAAGCTCAACCGACCATTGATTGGCTCAACTGACCGCCCATTAAGCTCAACCTACCATTGATTGACTCAACTGCCCGCCCACTAAAATCAACCGACCACTGATAGGCTCAAATGCCCGCCCATCTAAGCTACCGACCAATGATTGGCTCAAATGCCCGCCCATCTAAGCTTAACGGAACATTGATTGACTCAACTGACCGCCCACTAAGCTCAACCGACCAGTAATTGGCTTAACTGCCCGCCCACTAATTTCAACCGACCATTGATTGGCTCAACTGCCCGTCCACGAAGCTCAACCGACCATTGATTGGCTCAACTGACCGCCCACTAAGCTCAACCGACCTTTGATTGGCTGAACTGACCGCCCACTAAGCTCAACCGACCACTGATTGGCACAACTGACCGCCCACTAAGCTCAACCGACCATTGATTGGCTCAACTGCCCGCCCACTAAGCTCAACCGACCATTGATTGGCTCAACTGCCCGCTCACTAAGCTCAACCGACCATTGATTGGATCAACTGCCCGCCCACTAAGCTCAACCAACCTTGGATTGGCTCAACTGCACGCCCACTAAGCTCAACCGACCTTGGATTAGCTCAACTGAACGCCCACTAAGCTCAACTGGCCTTTGTTTGGCTCAACTGCCTGCCCACTAAGCTCAACCGACCTTTGATTGGCCCAACTGCCCGCCCACTAAGCTCACCCGACCTTTGATTGGCTCAAGTGCCCGCCCACTAAGCTCAACCGACTATTGATTGGCTCAACTGACCGACCATTAAGTTTAACCGACCATTCATTATTTCAACTACCCGACCACTAAGCTCAACCGACCATTGATTGGCTCAACAGCCCGCCCACTAAGCTGAACAGACAACTGATTGGCTCAACTGCCCGCCCACTAAGCTCAAACGACCATTGATTGGCTCCACTGACCGCCCACTGAGCTCAACAGACCATTGATTGGCTCAACTGCCCGCCCACTAAGCTCAACCGACCATTGATTGGCTCAACTGACCGCCCATTAAGCTCAACCGACCATTGATTGGCTCAACTACACGCCCACTAAGTGCAACCGACCATTGATTGGCTCAACAGCCCGCCCACTAAGCTCAACCGACCATTGATTGACTCAACTGACCGCCCACTAAGCTCAACCGACCATTGATTGGCTTAACTGCCCGCCCACTAATTTCAACCGACCATTGATTGGCTCAACTGCCCGTCCACGAAGCTCAACCGACCATTGATTGGCTCAACTGACCGCCCACTAAGCTCAACCGACCTTTGATTGGCTGAACTGACCACCCACTAAGCTCAACCGACCATTGATTGGCACAACTGACCGCTCACTAAGCTCAACCGACTATTGATTTGCTCAACTGACCGCCCACTAAGCTCAACCGACCATTGTTATGCTAAACTGCCCGCCCACTAAGCTCAACCGACCATTGATTGGCTCCATTGACCGCCCACTAAGCTCAACCGACCTTTGATTGGCTCAACTGCCCGCCCACTAAGCTCAACCGACTATTGATTGGCTGAACTGACCGACCATTAAGTTTAACCAACTATTCATTATTTCAACTACCCGACCACTAAGCTCAACCGACCATTGATTGGCTCAACAGCCCGCCCACTAAGCTGAACAGACAATTGATTGGCTCAACTGCCCGCCCACTAAGCTCAAACGACCATTGATTGGCTCCACTGACCGCCCACTGAGCTCAACAGACCATTGATTGGCTCAACTGCCCGCCCACTAAGCTCAACCGACCATTGATTGGCTCAACTGACCGCCCATTAAGCTCAACCGACCATTGATTGGCTCAACTACCCGCCCACTAAGCTCACCCGACCTTTGATTGGCTCAACTGCCCGACCACTAAGCTCAACCGACTATTTATTGGCTCAACTGACCGCCCAATGAGCTCAACCGACCATTCGTTATTTCAACTACCCGACCACTAAGCTCAACCGACCATTGATTGGCTCAACGGCCCGCCCACTAAGCTCAACAGACCATTGATTGGCTCAACTGCCCGCCCACTAAGCTCAAACGACCATTGATTGGCTCCACTGACCGCCCACTGAGCTCAACAGACCATTGATTGGCTCAACTGCCCGCCCACTAAGCTCAACCGACCATTGATTGGCTAAACAGCCCGCTCACTAAGCTCAACCGACCATTGATTGACTCAACTGACCGCCCACTAAGCTCAACCGACCACTGATTGGCTTAACTGCCCGCCCACTAATTTCAACCGACCATTGATTGGCTCAACTGCCCGTCCACGCAGCTCAACCGACCATTGATTGGCTCAACTGACCGCCCACTAAGCCGACCGACATTTGATTGTTTCAACTGCCCGCCCACTAAGCTCAACCGACCTTTGATTGGCTGAACTGACCGCATACTAAGCTCAACCGACCTTTGATTAGCTCAACTGCCCGCCCACTAAGCTCAACCGGCCTTTGTTTGGCTCAACTGCCTGCCCATTAAGCTCAACCGACCTTTGATTGGCTCAACTGCCTGCCCACTAAGCTCACCCGACCTTTGATTGGCTCAACTGCCCGACCACTAAGCTCAACCGACTATTTATTGGCTCAACTGACCGCCCAATAAGCTCAACCGACCATTCATTATTTCAACTACCCGACCACTAAGCTCAACCGACCATTGATTGGCTCAACGGCCCACCCACTAAACTCAACCGACCATTGATTAGCTCAACAGCCCGCCCACTAAGTTCAACAGGCCAATGATTGACTCAACTGCCTGCGCACTAAGATCAACCGACCATTGATTGGCTCAACTGCCCGCCCACTAAGCTCAACCGACCATTGACTGGCTCAACTGCCCGCCCACTAAGCTCAACCGACCATTGATTAGCTCAACAGCCCGGCCACTAAATTCAACAGACCAATGATTGACTCAACTGCCTGCCCACTAAGATCAACCGACCATTGATTGGCTCAACTGCCCGCCCACTAAGCTTAACCGACCATTGACTGGCTCAACTGCCCGCCCACTAAGCTCAACCGACCATTGACTGGCTCAACTGCCGGCCCACTAAGCTCAACCGACCATTGATTGGCTCAACTGCCGGCCCACTAAGCTCAACCGACCATTAATTCGCTCAACTCACCGCCCATTAAGCTCCCCCGACAATTGATTGGCTCAACTACCCGCCCACAAAGCTCAGCCGACCATTGATTGGCTCAACAGCCCGCCCATTAAGCTCAACAGACCATTGATATGCTCAACTGCTTGCCCACTAAGCTCAACCGACTATTGATTGGCTCAACTGCCCGCCCACTAAGCTCAACGGACCATTGATTGACTCAACTGCTTGCCCACTATGCTCAACCGACCTTTGATTGGATCAACTGCATGCCCACTTAGCTCAACCGACCTTTGATTGACTCAACTGCCCGCCCACTAAGCTCACCCGACCATGGATTGGCTCAACTGACCGCGAATTAAGCTCAACCGACCATTGATTGACTCAACTTCCCGCCCACTAAGCTCAACCGACCACTGATAGGCTCAAATGCCCGCCCATCTAAGCTTAACCGAACATTGATTGGCTCAACTGACCGCTCACTAAGCTCAACCGACCATTAAATGGCTCAACTGCCCGCCCACTAAGCTCAACCGACCTAGGATTGGCCCAACTGCCCCCCCCCCCACTAAGCTCAACCGACCATTGATTGACTCAACTGACCGCCCACTAAGCTGAACCGACCATTGATTAGCTCAACAGCCCGCCCACTAAGTTCAACAGACCAATGATTGACTCAACTGCCTGCCCACTAAGATCAACCGACCATTGATTGGCTCAACTGCCCACCCACTAAGCTCAACCGACCATTGACTGGCTCAACTGCCGGCCCACTAAGCTCAACCGACCATTGATTGGCTCAACTGCCCGCCCACTAAGCTCAACCGACCATTGATTGGCTCAACTGCCCACGCACTAAGCTCAACCTACCTTGGATTGGCTCAACTGCAAGCCCACTAAGCTCAACCGACCTTGGATTAGCTCAACTGCCCGCCCACTAAGCTCAACCGACCATTGATTTGCTCAACTCACCGCCCATTAAGCTCCACCGACCATTGATTTGCTCAACTAACCGCCCACTAAGCTCAACCGACCATTTTTTGGCTCAACTGACCGCCCACTAAGCTCAACCGACCATTGATTGGCTCTACTGACCGCCCACTAAGCTCAACCGACCATTGATTGGCTCAACTGCCCGCCCACTAAGCTCAACCGACCATTGATTGGCTCAACTGCCCGCCCACTAAGCCCAACCGACCATTGATTGGCTCAACTGCCTGCCCAATAAGATTAACCGACCATGGATTGGCTCACCTGCCCGCCCACTAAGCTCAACCGACCATTGACTGGCTCAACTGCCCGCCCACTAAGCTCAACCGACCATTGATTGGCTCAACTGCCCGCAAACTAAGCTCAACCGACCATTGATTGGCTCAACTGCCCGCCCACTAAGCTCAACCGACCATTGATTGGCTCAACTGCCCGCCCACTAAGCTCAACCAACCTTGGATTGGCTCAACTGCACGCCCACTAAGCTCAACCGACCTTGGATTAGCTCAACGGCCCGCCCACTAAGCTCAACCGACCATTGATTCGCTCAACTCACCGCCCATTAAGCTCCACCGACCATTGATTGGCTCGACAGCCCGCCCATTAAGCTCAACAGACCATTGATTGGCTCAACTGCCCGCCCACTAAGCTCAAACGACCATTGATTGGCTCAACTGCCCGCCCACTAATCTGAACGGACCATTGATTGACTCAACTGCCCGCCCACTTAGCTCAACCGACCTTTGATTGGATCAACTGCACGACCACTTAGCTCAACCGACCTTGGTATGGCTCAACTGCCCGCCCACTAAGCTCAACCGACCATTGATTGGCTCAACTGACCGCCCATTAAGCTCAACCTACCATTGATTGACTCAACTGCCCGCCCACTAAAATCAACCGACCACTGATAGGCTCAAATGCCCACCCATCTAAGCTACCGACCAATGATTGGCTCAAATGCCCGCCCATCTAAGCTTAACGGAACATTGATTGACTCAACTGACCGCCCACTAAGCTCAACCGACCAGTAATTGGCTTAACTGCCCGCCCACTAATTTCAACCGACCATTGATTGGCTCAACTGCCCGTCCACGCAGCTCAACCGACCATTGATTGGCTCAACTGACCGCCCACTAAGCCGACCGACATTTTATTGTTTCAACTGCCCGCCCACTAAGCTCAACCGACCTTTGATTGGCTGAACTGACCGCCCACTAAGCTCAACCGACCTTTGATTAGCTCAACTGCCCGCCCACTAAGCTCAACCGGCCTTTGTTTGGCTCAACTGCCTGCCCATTAAGCTCAACCGACCTTTGATTGGCTCAACTGCCTGCCCACTAAGCTCACCCGACCTTTGATTGGCTCAACTGCCCGACCACTAAGCTCAACCGACTATTTATTGGCTCAACTGACCGCCCAATAAGCTCAACCGACCATTCATTATTTCAACTACCCGACCACTAAGCTCAACCGACCATTGATTGGCTCAACGGCCCGCCCACTAAACTCAACCGACCATTGATTAGCTCAACAGCCCGCCCACTAAGTTCAACAGGCCAATGATTGACTCAACTGCCTGCGCACTAAGATCAACCGACCATTGATTGGCTCAACTGCCCGCCCACTAAGCTCAACCGACCATTGACTGGCTCAACTGCCCGCCCACTAAGCTCAACCGACCATTGATTAGCTCAACAGCCCGGCCACTAAATTCAACAGACCAATGATTGACTCAACTGCCTGCCCACTAAGATCAACCGACCATTGACTGGCTCAACTGCCCGCCCAGTAAGCTCAACCGACCATTGATTGGCTCAACTGCCGGCCCACTAAGCTCAACCGACCATTGATTGGCTCAACTGCCCGCCCACTAAGCTCAACCCACCATTGATTGGCTCAACTGCGCGCCCACTAAGCTCAACCTACCTTGGATTGGCTCAACTGCAAGCCCACTAAGCTCAACCGACCTTGCATTAGCTCAACTGCCCGCCCACAAAGCTCAACCGACCATTGATTTGCTCAACTCACCGCCCATTAAGCTCCACCGACCATTTATTTGCTCAACTAACCGCCCACTAAGCTCAACCGACCATTGATTTGCTCAACTGACCGCCCACTAAGCTCAACCGACCATTGTATGCTCAACTGCCCACCCACTAAGCTCAACCGACCATTGATTGGCTCTACTGACCGCCGACTAAGCTCAACCGACCATTGATTGGCTCAACTGCCTGCCCAATAAGATCAACCGACCATGGATTGGCTCACCTGCCCGCCCACTAAGCTCAACCGACCATTGACTGGCTCAACTGCCCGCCCACTAAGCTCAACCGACCATTGATTGGCTCAACTGAACGCCCACTAAGCTCAACCGACCATTGATTGGCTCAACTGCCCGCCCACTAAGCTCAACCGACCATTGATTGGCTCAACTGCCCGCCCAATAAGCTCAACCTACCTTGGATTGGCTCAACTGCACGCCCACTAAGCTCAACCGACCTTGGATTACAACTGCCCGCCCACTAAGCTCAACCGACCATTGATTGGCTCAACTGCCCGCCCATTAAGCTCCACCGACCATTGATTGGCTCAACAGCCCGCCCATTAAGCTCAACAGACCATTGATTGGCTCAACTGCCCGCCCACTAAGCTCAAACGACCATTGATTGGCTCAACTGCCCGCCCACTAATCTGAACGGACCATTGATTGACTCAACTGCCCGCCCACTTAGCTCAACCGACCTTTGATTGGATCAACTGCACGACCACTTAGCTCAACCGACCTTGGTATGGCTCAACTGCCCGCCCACTAAGCTCAACCGACCATTGATTGGCTCAACTGACCGCCCATTAAGCTCAACCTACCATTGATTGACTCAACTGCCCGCCCACTAAAATCAACCGACCACTGATAGGCTCAAATGCCCACCCATCTAAGCTACCGACCAATGATTGGCTCAAATGCCCGCCCATCTAAGCTTAACGGAACATTGATTGACTCAACTGACCGCCCACTAAGCTCAACCGACCAGTAATTGGCTTAACTGCCCGCCCACTAATTTCAACCGACCATTGATTGGCTCAACTGCCCGTCCACGAAGCTCAACCGACCATTGATTGGCTCAACTGACCGCCCACTAAGCTCAACCGACCTTTAATTGGCTGAACTGACCGCCCACTAAGCTCAACCGACCACTGATTGGCACAACTGACCGCACACTAAGCTCAACCGACCATTGATTGGCTCAACTGCCCGCCCACTAAGCTCAACCGACCATTGATTGGCTCAACTGCCCGCTCACTAAGCTCAACCGACCATTGATTGGATCAACTGCCCGCCCACTAAGCTCAACCAACCTTGGATTGGCTCAACTGCACGCCCACTAAGCTCAACCGACCTTGGATTAGCTCAACTGAACGCCCACTAAGCTCAACTGGCCTTTGTTTGGCTCAACTGCCTGCCCACTAAGCTCAACCGACCTTTGATTGGCCCAACTGCCCGCCCACTAAGCTCACCCGACCTTTGATTGGCTCAAGTGCCCGCCCACTAAGCTCAACCGACTATTGATTGGCTCAACTGACCGACCATTAAGTTTAACCGACCATTCATTATTTCAACTACCCGACCACTAAGCTCAACCGACCATTGATTGGCTCAACAGCCCGCCCACTAAGCTGAACAGACAACTAATTGGCTCAACTGCCCGCCCACTAAGCTCAAACGACCATTGATTGGCTCCACTGACCGCCCACTGAGCTCAACAGACCATTGATTGGCTCAACTGCCCGCCCACTAAGCTCAACCGACCATTGATTGGCTCAACTGACCGCCCATTAAGCTCAACCGACCATTGATTGGCTCAACTACACGCCCACTAAGTGCAACCGACCATTGATTGGCTCAACAGCCCGCCCACTAAGCTCAACCGACCATTGATTGACTCAACTGACCGCCCACTAAGCTCAACCGACCATTGATTGGCTTAACTGCCCGCCCACTAATTTCAACCGACCATTGATTGGCTCAACTGCCCGTCCACGAAGCTCAACCGACCATTGATTGGCTCAACTGACCGCCCACTAAGCTCAACCGACCTTTGATTGGCTGAACTGACCACCCACTAAGCTCAACCGACCATTGATTGGCACAACTGACCGCTCACTAAGCTCAACCGACTATTGATTTGCTCAACTGACCGCCCACTAAGCTCAACCGACCATTGTTATGCTAAACTGCCCGCCCACTAAGCTCAACCGACCATTGATTGGCTCCATTGACCGCCACTAAGCTCAACCGACCTTTGATTGGCTCAACTGCCCGCCCACTAAGCTCAACCGACTATTGATTGCCTGAACTGACCGACCATTAAGTTTAACCAACCATTCATTATTTCAACTACCCGACCACTAAGCTCAACCGACCATTGATTGGCTCAACAGCCCGCCCACTAAGCTGAACAGACAATTGATTGGCTCAACTGCCCGCCCACTAAGCTCAAACGACCATTGATTGGCTCCACTGACCGCCCACTGAGCTCAACAGACCATTGATTGGCTCAACTGCCCGCCCACTAAGCTCAACCGACCATTGATTGGCTCAACTGACCGCCCATTAAGCTCAACCGACCATTGATTGGCTCAACTACCCGCCCACTAAGCTCACCCGACCTTTGATTGGCTCAACTGCCCGACCACTAAGCTCAACCGACTATTTATTGGCTCAACTGACCGCCCAATGAGCTCAACCGACCATTCGCTATTTCAACTACCCGACCACTAAGCTCAACCGACCATTGATTGGCTCAACGGCCCGCCCACTAAGCTCAACAGACCATTGATTGGCTCAACTGCCCGCCCACTAAGCTCAAACGACCATTGATTGGCTCCACTGACCGCCCACTGAGCTCAACAGACCATTGATTGGCTCAACTGCCCGCCCACTAAGCTCAACCGACCATTGATTGGCTAAACAGCCCGCTCACTAAGCTCAACCGACCATTGATTGACTCAACTGACCGCCCACTAAGCTCAACCGACCACTGATTGGCTTAACTGCCCGCCCACTAATTTCAACCGACCATTGATTGGCTCAACTGCCCGTCCACGCAGCTCAACCGACCATTGATTGGCTCAACTGACCGCCCACTAAGCCGACCGACATTTGATTGTTTCAACTGCCCGCCCACTAAGCTCAACCGACCTTTGATTGGCTGAACTGACCGCCCACTAAGCTCAACCGACCTTTGATTAGCTCAACTGCCCGCCCACTAAGCTCAACCGGCCTTTGTTTGGCTCAACTGCCTGCCCATTAAGCTCAACCGACCTTTGATTGGCTCAACTGCCTGCCCACTAAGCTCACCCGACCTTTGATTGGCTCAACTGCCCGACCACTAAGCTCAACCGACTATTTATTGGCTCAACTGACCGCCCAATAAGCTCAACCGACCATTCATTATTTCAACTACCCGACCACTAAGCTCAACCGACCATTGATTGGCTCAACGGCCCGCCCACTAAACTCAACCGACCATTGATTAGCTCAACAGCCCGCCCACTAAGTTCAACAGGCCAATGATTGACTCAACTGCCTGCCCACTAAGATCAACCGACCATTGATTGGCTCAACTGCCCGCCCACTAAGCTCAACCGACCATTGACTGGCTCAACTGCCCGCCCACTAAGCTCAACCGACCATTGATTAGCTCAACAGCCCGGCCACTAAATTCAACAGACCAATGATTGACTCAACTGCCTGCCCACTAAGATCAACCGACCATTGACTGGCTCAACTGCCCGCCCAGTAAGCTCAACCGACCATTGATTGGCTCAACTGCCGGCCCACTAAGCTCAACCGACCATTGATTGGCTCAACTGCCCGCCCACTAAGCTCAACCCACCATTGATTGGCTCAACTGCGCGCCCACTAAGCTCAACCTACCTTGGATTGGCTCAACTGCAAGCCCACTAAGCTCAACCGACCTTGCATTAGCTCAACTGCCCGCCCTCAAAGCTCAACCGACCATTGATTTGCTCAACTCACCGCCCATTAAGCTCCACCGACCATTGATTTGCTCAACTAACCGCCCACTAAGCTCAACCGACCATTGATTGGCTCAACTGACCGCCCACTAAGCTCAACCGACCATTGTATGCTCAACTGCCCACCCACTAAGCTCAACCGACCATTGATTGGCTCTACTGACCGCCGACTAAGCTCAACCGACCATTGATTGGCTCAACTGCCTGCCCAATAAGATCAACCGACCATGGATTGGCTCACCTGCCCGCCCACTAAGCTCAACCGACCATTGACTGGCTCAACTGCCCGCCCACTAAGCTCAACCGACCATTGATTGGCTCAACTGAACGCCCACTAAGCTCAACCGACCATTGATTGGCTCAACTGCCCGCCCACTAAGCTCAACCGACCATTGATTGGATCAACTGCCCGCCCAATAAGCTCAACCTACCTTGGATTGGCTCAACTGCACGCCCACTAAGCTCAACCGACCTTGGATTACAACTGCCCGCCCACTAAGCTCAACCGACCATTGATTGGCTCAACTGCCCGCCCATTAAGCTCCACCGACCATTGATTGGCTCAACTGCCCGCCCACTAAGCTCAACCGACCATTGATTGGCTCAACTGCCCGCCCACTAATCTGAACGGACCATTGATTGACTCAACTGCCCGCCCACTTAGCTCAACCGACCTTTGATTGGATCAACTGCACGACCACTTAGCTCAACCGACCTTGGATTGGCTCAACTGCCCGCCCACTAAGCTCAACCGACCATTGATTGGCTCAACTGACCGCCCATTAAGCTCAACCTACCATTGATTGACTCAACTGCCCGCCCACTAAGCTCAACCGACCACTGATAGGCTCAAATGCCCGCCCATCTAAGCTCAACCGACCAATGATTGGCTCAAATGCCCGCCCATCTAAGCTTAACGGAACATTGATTGACTCAACTGACCGCCCACTAAGCTCAACCGACCAGTAATTGGCTTAACTGCCCGCCCACTAATTTCAACCGACCATTGATTGGCTCAACTTCCCGTCCACGAAGCTCAACCGACCATTGATTGGCTCAACTGACCGCCCACTAAGCTCAACCGACCTTTGATTGGCTGAACTGACCGCCCACTAAGCTCAACCGACCTCTGATTGGCTCAACTGCCCGCCCACTAAGCTCAACCGACCATTGATTGGCTCAACTGCCCGCCCACTAAGCTCAACCAACCTTGGATTGGCTCAACTGCCCGCCCACTAAGCTCAACCGACCATTGATTGGCACAACTGACCGCTCACTAAGCTCAACCGACTATTGATTTGCTCAACTGACCGCCCACTAAGCTCAACCGACCATTGTTATGCTAAACTGCCCGCCCACTAAGCTCAACCGACCATTGATTGGCTCCATTGACCGCCCACTAAGCTCAACCGACCTTTGATTGGCTCAACTGCCCGCCCACTAAGCTCAACCGACTATTGATTGCCTGAACTGACCGACCATTAAGTTTAACCAACCATTCATTATTTCAACTACCCGACCACTAAGCTCAACCGACCATTGATTGGCTCAACAGCCCGCCCACTAAGCTGAACAGACAATTGATTGGCTCAACTGCCCGCCCACTAAGCTCAAACGACCATTGATTGGCTCCACTGACCGCCCAATGAGCTCAACAGACCATTGATTGGCTCAACTGCCCGCCCACTAAGCTCAACCGACCATTGATGGGCTCAACTGACCGCCCATTAAGCTCAACCGACCATTGATTGGCTCAACTACCCGCCCACTAAGCTCACCCGACCTTTGATTGGCTCAACTGCCCGACCACTAAGCTCAACCGACTATTTATTGGCTCAACTGACCGCCCAATGAGCTCAACCGACCATTCGTTATTTCAACTACCCGACCACTAAGCTCAACCGACCATTGATTGGCTCAACGGCCCGCCCACTAAGCTCAACAGACCATTGATTGGCTCAACTGCCCGCCCACTAAGCTCAAACGACCATTGATTGGCTCCACTGACCGCCCACTGAGCTCAACAGACCATTGATTGGCTCAACTGCCCGCCCACTAAGCTCAACCGACCATTGATTGGCTAAACAGCCCGCTCACTAAGCTCAACCGACCATTGATTGACTCAACTGACCGCCCACTAAGCTCAACCGACCACTGATTGGCTTAACTGCCCGCCCACTAATTTCAACCGACCATTGATTGGCTCAACTGCCCGTCCACGCAGCTCAACCGACCATTGATTGGCTCAACTGACCGCCCACTAAGCCGACCGACATTTGATTGTTTCAACTGCCCGCCCACTAAGCTCAACCGACCTTTGATTGGCTGAACTGACCGCCCACTAAGCTCAACCGACCTTTGATTAGCTCAACTGCCCGCCCACTAAGCTCAACCGGCCTTTGTTTGGCTCAACTGCCAGCCCATTAAGCTCAACCGACCTTTGATTGGCTCAACTGCCTGCCCACTAAGCTCACCCGACCTTTGATTGGCTCAACTGCCCGACCACTAAGCTCAACCGACTATTTATTGGCTCAACTGACCGCCCAATAAGCTCAACCGACCATTCATTATTTCAACTACCCGACCACTAAGCTCAACCGACCATTGATTGGCTCAACGGCCCGCCCACTAAACTCAACCGACCATTGATTAGCTCAACAGCCCGCCCACTAAGTTCAACAGGCCAATGATTGACTCAACTGCCTGCCCACTAAGATCAACCGACCATTGATTGGCTCAACTGCCCGCCCACTAAGCTCAACCGACCATTGACTGGCTCAACTGCCCGCCCACTAAGCTCAACCGACCATTGATTAGCTCAACAGCCCGGCCACTAAATTCAACAGACCAATGATTGACTCAACTGCCTGCCCACTAAGATCAACCGACCATTGACTGGCTCAACTGCCCGCCCAGTAAGCTCAACCGACCATTGATTGGCTCAACTGCCGGCCCACTAAGCTCAACCGACCATTGATTGGCTCAACTGCCCGCCCACTAAGCTCAACCCACCATTGATTGGCTCAACTGCGCGCCCACTAAGCTCAACCTACCTTGGATTGGCTCAACTGCAAGCCCACTAAGCTCAACCGACCTTGCATTAGCTCAACTGCCCGCCCTCAAAGCTCAACCGACCATTGATTTGCTCAACTCACCGCCCATTAAGCTCCACCGACCATTGATTTGCTCAACTAACCGCCCACTAAGCTCAACCGACCATTGATTGGCTCAACTGACCGCCCACTAAGCTCAACCGACCATTGTATGCTCAACTGCCCACCCACTAAGCTCAACCGACCATTGATTGGCTCTACTGACCGCCGACTAAGCTCAACCGAAAATTGATTGGCTCAACTGCCTGCCCAATAAGATCAACCGACCATGGATTGGCTCACCTGCCCGCCCACTAAGCTCAACCGACCATTGACTGGCTCAACTGCCCGCCCACTAAGCTCAACCGACCATTGATTGGCTCAACTGAACGCCCACTAAGCTCAACCGACCATTGATTGGCTCAACTGCCCGCCCACTAAGCTCAACCGACCATTGATTGGCTCAACTGCCCGCCCAATAAGCTCAACCTACCTTGGATTGGCTCAACTGCACGCCCACTAAGCTCAACCGACCTTGGATTACAACTGCCCGCCCACTAAGCTCAACCGACCATTGATTGGCTCAACTGCCCGCCCATTAAGCTCCACCGACCATTGATTGGCTCAACAGCCCGCCCATTAAGCTCAACAGACCATTGATTGGCTCAACTGCCCGCCCACTAAGCTCAACCGACCATTGATTGGCTCAACTGCCCGCCCACTAATCTGAACGGACCATTGATTGACTCAACTGCCCGCCCACTTAGCTCAACCGACCTTTGATTGGATCAACTGCACGACCACTTAGCTCAACCGACCTTGGATTTGCTCAACTGCCCGCCCACTAAGCTCAACCGACCATTGATTGGCTCAACTGACCGCCCATTAAGCTCAACCTACCATTGATTGACTCAACTGCCCGCCCACTAAGCTCAACCGACCACTGATAGGCTCAAATGCCCGCCCATCTAAGCTCAACCGACCAATGATTGGCTCAAATGCCCGCCCATCTAAGCTTAACGGAACATTGATTGACTCAACTGACCGCCCACTAAGCTCAACCGACCAGTAATTGGCTTAACTGCCCGCCCACTAATTTCAACCGACCATTGATTGGCTCAACTTCCCGTCCACGAAGCTCAACCGACCATTGATTGGCTCAACTGACCGCCCACTAAGCTCAACCGACCTTTGATTGGCTGAACTGACCGCCCACTAAGCTCAACCGACCTCTGATTGGCTCAACCGACCTCTGATTGGCTCAACTGCCCGCCCACTAAGCTCAACCGACCATTGATTGGCTCAACTGCCCGCCCACTAAGCTCAACCAACCTTGGATTGGCTCAACTGCCCGCCCACTAAGCTCAACCGACTATTGACTGGCTCAACTGACCGACCATTAAGTTTAACCGACCATTCATTATTTCAACTACCCGACCACTAAGCTCAACCGACCATTGATTGACTCAACAGCCCGCCCACTAAGCTGAACAGACAATTGATTGGCTCAACTGCCCGCCCACTAAGCTCAAACGACCATTGATTGGTTCCACTGACCACCCACTGAGCTCAACAGACCATTGATTGGCTCAACTGCCCGCCCACTAAGCTCAACCGACCATTGATTGGGTCAACTGACCGCCCATTAAGCTCAACCGACCATTGATTGGCTCGACTACCCGCCCACTAAGCTCAACCGACCATTGATTGGCTCAACAGCCCGCCCACTAAGCTCAACCGACCATTGATTGACTCAACTGAGCGCCCACTAAGCCAACCGACTTTTGATTGGCTCAACTGCCCGCCCAATAAGCTCAACCGACCATTCATTATTTCAACTACCCGACCACTAAGCTCAACCGACCATTGATTGGCTCAACAGCCCGCCCACTGAGTTCAACAGACCAATGATTGACTCAACTGCCTGCTCACTAAGATCAACCGACCATTGATTGGCTCAACTGCCCGCCCACTAAGCTCAACCGATCATTGACTGGCTCAACTGCCCGCCCACTAAGCTCAACCGACCATTGATTAGCTCAACAGCCCGCCCACTAAGTTCAACAGACCAATGATTGACTCAACTGCCTGCCCACTAAGATCAACCGACCATTGATTGGCTCAACTGCCCGCCCACTAAGCTCAACCGACCATTGACTGGCTCAACTGCCGGCCCACTAAGCTCAACCGATCATTGATTGGCTCAACTGCCGGCCCACTAAGCTCAACCGACCATTGATTGGCTCAACTGCCCGCCCACTAAGCTCAACCGACCACTGATTGGCTCAACTGCCCGCCCACTAAGCTCAACCTACCTTGGATTGGCTCAACTGCAAGCCCACTAAGCTCAACCGACCTTGGATTAGCTCAACTGCGCGCCCACTAAGCTTAACCGACCATTGATTTGCTCAACTCACCGCCCATTAAGCTCCAGTGACCATTGATTTGCTCAACTAACCGCCCACTAAGCTCAAACGACCATTGATTGGCTCAACTGACCGCCCACTAAGCTCAACCGACCATTGTATGCTCAACTGCCCACCTACTAAGCTCAACCGACCATTGATTGGCTCTACTGACCGCCCACTAAGCTCAACCGACCATTGATTGGCTCAACTGCCCGCCCACTAAGCTCAACCGACCATTGATTGGCTCAACTGCCCGCCCACTAAGCCCAACCGACCATTGATTGGCTCAACTGCCTGCCCAATAAGATCAACCGACCATGGATTGGCTCACCTGCCCGCCCACTAAGCTCAACCGACCATTGACTGGCTCAACTGCCCGCCCACTAAGCTCAACCGACCATTGATTGGCTCAACTGCCCGCCCACTAAGCTCAACCGACCATTGATTGGCTCAACTGCCCGCCCACTAAGCTCAATCGACTATTTATTGGCTCAACTGACCGCCCAATAAGCTCAACCGACCATTCATTATTTCAACTACCCGACCACTAAGCTCAACCGACCATTGATTGGCTCAACGGCCCGCCCACTAAGCTCAACCGACCATTGATTAGCTCAACAGCCCGCCCACTAAGTTCAACAGACCAATGATTGACTCAACTGCCTGCCCACTAAGATCAACCGACCATTGATTGGCTCAACTGCCCGCCCACTAAGCTCAACCGAACATTGACTGGCTCAACTGCCCGCCCACTAAGCTCAACCGACCATTGATTAGCTCAACAGCCCGCCCACTAAGTTCAACAGACCAATGATTGACTCAACTGCCTGCCCACTAAGTTCAACAGACCATTGATTGGCTCAACTGCCCGCTCACTAAGCTCAACCGACCATTGATTGGCTCAACTGACCACCCACTAAGCCAACCGACTTCTGATTGGCTCAACTGCCCGCCCACTAAGCTCAACCGACCTTTGATTGGCTGAACTGACCGCCCACTAAGCGCAACCGACCTTTGATTGGCACAACTGACCGCCCACTAAGCTCAACCGACCATTGAGATGCTCAACTGACCGCCCACTAAGCTCAACCGACCATTGTTATGCTAAACTGCCCGCCCACTAAGCTCAACCGACCATTGATTGACTCCATTGACCGCCCACTAAGCTCAACAGACCTTTGATTGGCTCAACTGCCCGCCCACTAAGCTCAACCGACCTTTGATTGGCTCAACTGCCCGCCCACTAAGCTCAACCGGCCTTTGTTTGGCTCAACTGCCTGCCCATTAAGCTCAACCGACCTTTGATTGGCTCAACTGCCCGCCCACTAAGCTCACCCGACCTTTGATTGGCTCAACTGCCCGCCCACTAAGCTCACCCGACCTTTGATTGGCTCAACTGCCCGACCACTAAGCTCAATCGACTATTTATTGGCTCAACTGACCGCCCAATAAGCTCAACCGACCATTCATTATTTCAACTACCCGACCACTAAGCTCAACCGACCATTGATTGGCTCAACGGCCCGCCCACTAAGCTCAACCGACCATTGATTAGCTCAACAGCCCGCCCACTAAGTTCAACAGACCAATGATTGACTCAACTGCCTGCCCACTAAGATCAACCGACCATTGATTGGCTCAACTGCCCGCCCACTAAGCTCAACCGAACATTGACTGGCTCAACTGCCCGCCCACTAAGCTCAACCGACCATTGATTAGCTCAACAGCCCGCCCACTAAGTTCAACAGACCAATGATTGACTCAACTGCCTGCCCACTAAGATCAACCGACCATTGATTGGCTCAACTGCCCGCCCACTAAGCTTAACCGACCATTGACTGGCTCAACTGCCCGCCCACTAAGCTCAACCGACCATTGATTGGCTCAACTGCCGGCCCACTAAGCTCAACCGACCATTAATTCGCTCAACTCACCGCCCATTAAGCTCCCCCGACCATTGATTGGCTCAACTACCCGCCCACAAAGCTCAGCCGACCATTGATTGGCTCAACAGCCCGCCCATTAAGCTCAACAGACCATTGATATGCTCAACTGCTTGCCCACTAAGCTCAACCGACTATTGATTGGCTCAACTGCCCGCCCACTAAGCTCAACGGACCATTGATTGACTCAACTGCTTGCCCACTAAGCTCAACCGACCTTTGATTGGATCAACTGCATGCCCACTTAGCTCAACCGACCTTTGATTGACTCAACTGCCCGCCCACTAAGCTCACCCGACCATGGATTGGCTCAACTGACCGCGAATTAAGCTCAACCGACCAATGATTTGCTCAACTAACCGCCCACTAAGCTCAACCGACCATTGATTGGCTCAACTGACCGCCCACTAAGCTCAACCGACCATTGATTGGCTCTACTGACCGCCCACTAAGCTCAACCGACCATTGATTGGCTCAACTGCCCGCCCACTAAGCTCAACCGACCATTGATTGGCTCAACTGCCCGCCCACTAAGCCCAACCGACCATTGATTGGCTCAACTGCCTGCCCAATAAGATCAACCGACCATGGATTGGCTCACCTGCCCGCCCACTAAGCTCAACCGACCATTGACTGGCTCAACTGCCCGCCCACTAAGCTCAACCGACCATTGATTGGCTCAACTTCCCGCCCACTAAGCTCAACCGACCATTGATTGGCTCAACTGCCCGCCCACTAAGCTCAACCGACCATTGATTGGCCCAACTGCCCGCCCACTAAGCTCAACCAACCTTGGATTGGCTCAACTGCACGCCCACTAAGCTCAACCGACCTTGGATTAGCTCAACGGCCCGCCCACTAAGCTCAACCGACCATTGATTCGCTCAACTCACCGCCCATTAAGCTCCACCGACCATTGATTGGCTCGACAGCCCGCCCATTAAGCTCAACAGACCATTGATTGGCTCAACTGCCCGCCCACTAAGCTCAAACGACCATTGATTGGCTCAACTGCCCGCCCACTAATCTGAACGGACCATTGATTGACTCAACTGCCCGCCCACTTAGCTCAACCGACCTTTGATTGGATCAACTGCACGACCACTTAGCTCAACCGACCTTGGTATGGCTCAACTGCCCGCCCACTAAGCTCAACCGACCATTGATTGGCTCAACTGACCGCCCATTAAGCTCAACCTACCATTGATTGACTCAACTGCCCGCCCACTAAAATCAACCGACCACTGATTGGCTCAAATGCCCGCCCATCTAAGCTCAACCGACCAATGATTGGCTCAAATGCCCGCCCATCTAAGCTTAACGGAACATTGATTGACTCAACTGACCGCCCACTAAGCTCAACCGACCAGTAATTGGCTTAACTGCCCGCCCACTAATTTCAACCGACCATTGATTGGCTCAACTGCCCGTCCACGAAGCTCAACCGACCATTGATTGGCTCAACTGACCGCCCACTAAGCTCAACCGACCTTTGATTGGCTGAACTGACCGCCCACTAAGCTCAACCGACCACTGATTGGCACAACTGACCGCCCACTAAGCTCAACCGACCATTGATTGGCTCAACTGCCCGCCCACTAAGCTCAACCGACCATTGATTGGCTCAACTGCCCGCTCACTAAGCTCAACCGACCATTGATTGGCTCAACTGCCCGCCCACTAAGCTCAACCAACCTTGGATTGGCTCAACTGCACGCCCACTAAGCTCAACCGACCTTGGATTAGCTCAACTGAACGCCCACTAAGCTCAACCGGCCTTTGTTTGGCTCAACTGCCTGCCAACTAAGCTCAACCGACCTTTGATTGGCCCAACTGCCCGCCCACTAAGCTCACCCGACCTTTGATTGGCTCAAGTGCCCGCCCACTAAGCTCAACCGACTATTGATTGGCTCAACTGACCGACCATTAAGTTTAACCGACCATTCATTATTTCAACTACCCGCCCACTAAGCTCAACCGACCATTGATTGGCTCAACAGCCCGCCCACTAAGCTGAACAGACAATTGATTGGCTCAACAGCCCGCCCACTAAGCTGAACAGACAATTGATTGGCTCAACTGCCCGCCCACTAAGCTCAAACGACCATTGATTGGCTCCACTGACCGCCCACTGAGCTCAACAGACCATTGATTGGCTCAACTGCCCGCTCACTAAGCTCAACCGACCATTGATTGGCTCAACTGACCACCCACTAAGCCAACCGACTTCTGATTGGCTCAACTGCCCGCCCACTAAGCTCAACCGACCTTTGATTGGCTGAACTGACCGCCCACTAAGCGCAACCGACCTTTGATTGGCACAACTGACCGCCCACTAAGCTCAACCGACCATTGAGATGCTCAACTGACCGCCCACTAAGCTCAACCGACCATTGTTATGCTAAACTGCCCGCCCACTAAGCTCAACCGACCATTGATTGACTCCATTGACCGCCTACTAAGCTCAACCGACCTTTAATTGGCTCAACTGCCCGCCCACTAAGCTCAACCGACCTTTGATTGGCTCAACTGCCCGCCCACTAAGCTCAACCGGCCTTTGTTTGGCTCAACTGCCTGCCCATTAAGCTCAACCGACCTTTGATTGGCTCAACTGCCCGCCCACGAAGCTCACCCGACCTTTGATTGGCTCAACTGCCCGCCCACTAAGCTCACCCGACCTTTGATTGGCTCAACTGCCCGACCACTAAGCTCAATCGACTATTTATTGGCTCAACTGACCGCCCAATAAGCTCAACCGACCATTCATTATTTCAACTACCCGACCACTAAGCTCAACCGACCATTGATTGGCTCAACGGCCCGCCCACTAAGCTCAACCGACCATTGATTAGCTCAACAGCCCGCCCACTAAGTTCAACAGACCAATGATTGACTCAACTGCCTGCCCACTAAGATCAACCGACCATTGATTGGCTCAACTGCCCGCCCACTAAGCTCAACCGAACATTGACTGGCTTAACTGCCCGCCCACTAAGCTCAACCGACCATTGATTAGCTCAACGGCCCGCCCACTAAGTTCAACAGACCAATGATTGACTCAACTGCCTGCCCACTAAGATCAACCGACCATTGATTGGCTCAACTGCCCGCCCACTAAGCTTAACCGACCATTGACTGGCTCAACTGCCCGCCCACTAAGCTCAACCGACCATTGATTGGCTCAACTGCCGGCCCACTAAGCTCAACCGACCATTAATTCGCTCAACTCACCGCCCATTAAGCTCCCCCGACCATTGATTGGCTCAACTACCCGCCCACAAAGCTCAGCCGACCATTGATTGGCTCAACAGCCCGCCCATTAAGCTCAACAGACCATTGATATGCTCAACTGCTTGCCCACTAAGCTCAACCGACTATTGATTGGCTCAACTGCCCGCCCACTAAGCTTAACGGACCATTGATTGACTCAACTGCTTGCCCACTAAGCTCAACCGACCTTTGATTGGATCAACTGCATGCCCACTTAGCTCAACCGACCTTTGATTGACTCAACTGCCCGCCCACTAAGCTCACCCGACCATGGATTGGCTCAACTGACCGCGAATTAAGCTCAACCGACCATTGATTGACTCAACTGCCCGCCCACTAAGCTCAACCGACCACTGATAGGCTCAAATGCCCGCCCATCTAAGCTTAACCGAACATTGATTGGCTCAACTGACCGCTCACTAAGCTCAACCGACCATTGATTGGCTCAACTGCACGCCCACTAAGCTCAACCGACCTAGGATTGGACCAACTGCCCCCCCCACTAAGCTCAACCGACCATTGATTGACTCAACTGACCGCCCACTAAGCTGAACCGACCATTGATTAGCTCAACAGCCCGCCCACTAAGTTCAACAGACCAATGATTGACTCAACTGCCTGCCCACTAAGATCAACCGACCATTGATTGGCTCAACTGCCCGCCCACTAAGCTCAACCGACCATTGACTGGCTCAACTGCCGGCCCACTAAGCTCAACCGACCATTGATTGGCTCAACTGCCCGCCCACTAAGCTCAACCGACCATTGATTGGCTCAACTGCCCACGCACTAAGCTCAACCTGCCTTGGATTGGCTCAACTGCAAGCCCACTAAGCTCAACCGACCTTGGATTAGCTCAACTGCCCGCCCACTAAGCTCAACCGACCATTGATTGGCTCAACTGCCCGCCCACTAAGCTCAACCGACCATTGATTGGCTCAACTGCCCGCTCACTAAGCTCAACCGATCATTGATTGGCTCAACTGCCCGCCCACTAAGCTCAACCAACCTTGGATTGGCTCAACTGCACGCATACTAAGCTCAACCGACCTTGGATTAGCTCAACTGAACGCCCACTAAGCTCAACCGGCCTTTGTTTGGCTCAACTTCCTGCCCACTAAGCTCAACCGACCTTTGATTGGCCCAACTGCCCGCCCACTAAGCTCACCCGACCTTTGATTGGCTCAAGTGCCCGCCCACTAAGCTCAACCGACTATTGATTGGCTCAACTGACCGACCATTAAGTTTAACCGACCATTCATTATTTCAACTACCCGACCACTAAGCTCAAACGACCATTGATTGGCTCCACTGACCGCCCACTGAGCTCAACAGACCATTGATTGGCTCAACTGCCCGCTCACTAAGCTCAACCGACCATTGATTGGCTCAACTGACCACCCACTAAGCCAACCGACTTCTGATTGGCTCAACTGCCCGCCCACTAAGCTCAACCGACCTTTGATTGGCTGAACTGACCGCCCACTAAGCGCAACCGACCTTTGATTGGCACAACTGACCGCCCACTAAGCTCAACCGACCATTGAGATGCTCAACTGACCGCCCACTAAGCTCAACCGACCATTGTTATGCTAAACTGCCCGCCCACTAAGCTCAACCGACCATTGATTGACTCCATTGACCGCCCACTAAGCTCAACCGACCTTTGATTGGCTCAACTGCCCGCCCACTAAGCTCAACCGACCTTTGATTGGCTCAACTGCCCGCCCACTAAGCTCAACCGGCCTTTGTTTGGCTCAACTGCCTGCCCATTAAGCTCAACCGACCTTTGATTGGCTCAACTGCCCGCCCACTAAGCTCACCCGACCTTTGATTGGCTCAACTGCCCGCCCACTAAGCTCACCCGACCTTTGATTGGCTCAACTGCCCGACCACTAAGCTCAATCGACTATTTATTGGCTCAACTGACCGCCCAATAAGCTCAACCGACCATTCATTATTTCAACTACCCGACCACTAAGCTCAACCGACCATTGATTGGCTCAACGGCCCGCCCACTAACCTCAACCGACCATTGATTAGCTCAACAGCCCGCCCACTAAGTTCAACAGACCAATGATTGACTCAACTGCCTGCCCACTAAGATCAACCGACCATTGATTGGCTCAACTGCCCGCCCACTAAGCTCAACCGAACATTGACTGGCTCAACTGCCCGCCCACTAAGCTCAACCGACCATTGATTAGCTCAACAGCCCGCCCACTAAGTTCAACAGACCAATGATTGACTCAACTGCCTGCCCACTAAGATCAACCGACCATTGATTGGCTCAACTGCCCGCCCACTAAGCTTAACCGACCATTGACTGGCTCAACTGCCCGCCCACTAAGCTCAACCGACCATTGACTGGCTCAACTGCCGGCCCACTAAGCTCAACCGACCATTGATTGGCTCAACTGCCGGCCCACTAAGCTCAACCGACCATTAATTCGCTCAACTCACCGCCCATTAAGCTCCCCCGACAATTGATTGGCTCAACTACCCGCCCACAAAGCTCAGCCGACCATTGATTGGCTCAACAGCCCGCCCATTAAGCTCAACAGACCATTGATATGCTCAACTGCTTGCCCACTAAGCTCAACCGACTATTGATTGGCTCAACTGCCCGCCCACTAAGCTCAACGGACCATTGATTGACTCAACTGCTTGCCCACTTAGCTCAACCGACCTTTGATTGGATCAACTGCATGCCCACTTAGCTCAACCGACCTTTGATTGACTCAACTGCCCGCCCACTAAGCTCACCCGACCATGGATTGGCTCAACTGACCGCGAATTAAGCTCAACCGACCATTGATTGACTCAACTTCCCGCCCACTAAGCTCAACCGACCACTGATAGGCTCAAATGCCCGCCCATCTAAGCTTAACCGAACATTGATTGGCTCAACTGACCGCTCACTAAGCTCAACCGACCATTGATTGGCTCAACTGCCCGCCCACTAAGCTCAACCGACCTAGGATTGGCCCAACTGCCCCCCCCCACTAAGCTCAACCGACCATTGATTGACTCAACTGACCGCCCACTAAGCTGAACCGACCATTGATTAGCTCAACAGCCCGCCCACTAAGTTCAACAGACCAATGATTGACTCAACTGCCTGCCCACTAAGATCAACCGACCATTGATTGGCTCAACTGCCCACCCACTAAGCTCAACCGACCATTGACTGGCTCAACTGCCGGCCCACTAAGCTCAACCGACCATTGATTGGCTCAACTGCCCGCCCACTAAGCTCAACCGACCATTGATTGGCTCAACTGCCCACGCACTAAGCTCAACCTACCTTGGATTGGCTCAACTGCAAGCCCACTAAGCTCAACCGACCTTGGATTAGCTCAACTGCCCGCCCACTAAGCTCAACCGACCATTGATTTGCTCAACTCACCGCCCATTAAGCTCCACCGACCATTGATTTGCTCAACTGACCGCCCACTAAGCTCAACCGACCATTGATTGGCTCTACTGACCGCCCACTAAGCTCAACCGACCATTGATTGGCTCAACTGCCCGCCCACTAAGCTCAACCGACCATTGATTGGCTCAACTGCCCGCCCACTAAGCCCAACCGACCATTGATTGGCTCAACTGCCTGCCCAATAAGATCAACCGACCATGGATTGGCTCACCTGCCCGCCCACTAAGCTCAACCGACCATTGACTGGCTCAACTGCCCGCCCACTAAGCTCAACCGACCATTGATTGGCTCAACTGCCCGCCCACTAAGCTCAACCGACCATTGATTGGCTCAACTGCCCGCCCACTAAGCTCAACCGACCATTGATTGGCTCAACTGCCCGCCCACTAAGCTCAACCAACCTTGGATTGGCTCAACTGCACGCCCACTAAGCTCAACCGACCTTGGATTAGCTCAACGGCCCGCCCACTTAGCTCAACCGACCTTTGATTGGATCAACTGCACGACCACTTAGCTCAACCGACCTTGGTATGGCTCAACTGCCCGCCCACTAAGCTCAACCGACCATTGATTGGCTCAACTGACCGCCCATTAAGCTCAACCTACCATTGATTGACTCAACTGCCCGCCCACTAAAATCAACCGACCACTGATAGGCTCAAATGCCCGCCCATCTAAGCTACCGACCAATGATTGGCTCAAATGCCCGCCCATCTAAGCTTAACGGAACATTGATTGACTCAACTGACCGCCCACTAAGCTCAACCGACCAGTAATTGGCTTAACTGCCCGCCCACTAATTTCAACCGACCATTGATTGGCTCAACTGCCCGTCCACGAAGCTCAACCGACCATTGATTGGCTCAACTGACCGCCCACTAAGCTCAACCGACCTTTGATTGGCTGAACTGACCGCCCACTAAGCTCAACCGACCACTGATTGGCACAACTGACCGCCCACTAAGCTCAACCGACCATTGATTGGCTCAACTGCCCGCCCACTAAGCTCAACCGACCATTGATTGGCTCAACTGCCCGCTCACTAAGCTCAACCGACCATTGATTGGATCAACTGCCCGCCCACTAAGCTCAACCAACCTTGGATTGGCTCAACTGCACGCCCACTAAGCTCAACCGACCTTGGATTAGCTCAACTGAACGCCCACTAAGCTCAACTGGCCTTTGTTTGGCTCAACTGCCTGCCCACTAAGCTCAACCGACCTTTGATTGGCCCAACTGCCCGCCCACTAAGCTCACCCGACCTTTGATTGGCTCAAGTGCCCGCCCACTAAGCTCAACCGACTATTGATTGGCTCAACTGACCGACCATTAAGTTTAACCGACCATTCATTATTTCAACTACCCGACCACTAAGCTCAACCGACCATTGATTGGCTCAACAGCCCGCCCACTAAGCTGAACAGACAACTGATTGGCTCAACTGCCCGCCCACTAAGCTCAAACGACCATTGATTGGCTCCACTGACCGCCCACTGAGCTCAACAGACCATTGATTGACTCAACTGCCCGCCCACTAAGCTCAACCGACCATTGATTGGCTCAACTGACCGCCCATTAAGCTCAACCGACCATTGATTGGCTCAACTACACGCCCACTAAGTGCAACCGACCATTGATTGGCTCAACAGCCCGCCCACTAAGCTCAACCGACCATTGATTGACTCAACTGACCGCCCACTAAGCTCAACCGACCATTGATTGGCTTAACTGCCCGCCCACTAATTTCAACCGACCATTGATTGGCTCAACTGCCCGTCCACGAAGCTCAACCGACCATTGATTGGCTCAACTGACCGCCCACTAAGCTCAACCGACCTTTGATTGGCTGAACTGACCACACACTAAGCTCAACCGACCATTGATTGGCACAACTGACCGCTCACTAAGCTCAACCGACTATTGATTTGCTCAACTGACCGCCCACTAAGCTCAACCGACCATTGTTATGCTAAACTGCCCGCCCACTAAGCTCAACCGACCATTGATTGGCTCCATTGACCGCCCACTAAGCTCAACCGACCTTTGATTGGCTCAACTGCCCGCCCACTAAGCTCAACCGACTATTGATTGCCTGAACTGACCGACCATTAAGTTTAACCAACCATTCATTATTTCAACTACCCGACCACTAAGCTCAACCGACCATTGATTGGCTCAACAGCCCGCCCACTAAGCTGAACAGACAATTGATTGGCTCAACTGCCCGCCCACTAAGCTCAAACGACCATTGATTGGCTCCACTGACCGCCCACTGAGCTCAACAGACCATTGATTGGCTCAACTGCCCGCCCACTAAGCTCAACCGACCATTGATTGGCTCAACTGACCGCCCATTAAGCTCAACCGACCATTGATTGGCTCAACTACCCGCCCACTAAGCTCACCCGACCTTTGATTGGCTCAACTGCCCGACCACTAAGCTCAACCGACTATTTATTGGCTCAACTGACCGCCCAATGAGCTCAACCGACCATTCGTTATTTCAACTACCCGACCACTAAGCTCAACCGACCATTGATTGGCTCAACGGCCCGCCCACTAAGCTCAACAGACCATTGATTGGCTCAACTGCCCGCCCACTAAGCTCAAACGACCATTGATTGGCTCCACTGACCGCCCACTGAGCTCAACAGACCATTGATTGGCTCAACTGCCCGCCCACTAAGCTCAACCGACCATTGATTGGCTAAACAGCCCGCTCACTAAGCTCAACCGACCATTGATTGACTCAACTGACCGCCCACTAAGCTCAACCGACCACTGATTGGCTTAACTGCCCGCCCACTAATTTCAACCGACCATTGATTGGCTCAACTGCCCGTCCACGCAGCTCAACCGACCATTGATTGGCTCAACTGACCGCCCACTAAGCCGACCGACATTTGATTGTTTCAACTGCCCGCCCACTAAGCTCAACCGACCTTTGATTGGCTGAACTGACCGCCCACTAAGCTCAACCGACCTTTGATTAGCTCAACTGCCCGCCCACTAAGCTCAACCGGCCTTTGTTTGGCTCAACTGCCTGCCCATTAAGCTCAACCGACCTTTGATTGGCTCAACTGCCTGCCCACTAAGCTCACCCGACCTTTGATTGGCTCAACTGCCCGACCACTAAGCTCAACCGACTATTTATTGGATCAACTGACCGCCCAACAAGCTCAACCGACCATTCATTATTTCATCTACCCGACCACTAAGCTCAACCGACCATTGATTGGCTCAACGGCCCGCCCACTAAACTCAACCGACCATTGATTAGCTCAACAGCCCGGCCACTAAGTTCAACAGGCCAATGATTGACTCAACTGCCTGCCCACTAAGATCAACCGACCATTGATTGGCTCAACTGCCCGCCCACTAAGCTCAACCGACCATTGACTGGCTCAACTGCCCGCCCACTAAGCTCAACCGACCATTGATTAGCTCAACAGCCCGGCCACTAAATTCAACAGACCAATGATTGACTCAACTGCCTGCCCACTAAGATCAACCGACCATTGACTGGCTCAACTGCCCGCCCAGTAAGCTCAACCGACCATTGATTGGCTCAACTGCCGGCCCACTAAGCTCAACCTACCATTGATTGGCTCAACTGCCCGCCCACTAAGCTCAACCCACCATTGATTGGCTCAACTGCGCGCCCACTAAGCTCAACCTACCTTGGATTGGCTCAACTGCAAGCCCACTAAGCTCAACCGACCTTGCATTAGCTCAACTGCCCGCCCTCAAAGCTCAACCGACCATTGATTTGCTCAACTCACCGCCCATTAAGCTCCACCGACCATTGATTTGCTCAACTAACCGCCCACTAAGCTCAACCGACCATTGATTGGCTCAACTGACCGCCCACTAAGCTCAACCGACCATTGTATGCTCAACTGCCCACCCACTAAGCTCAACCGACCATTGATTGGCTCTACTGACCGCCGACTAAGCTCAACCGACCATTGATTGGCTCAACTGCCTGCCCAATAAGATCAACCGACCATGGATTGGCTCACCTGCCCGCCCACTAAGCTCAACCGACCATTGACTGGCTCAACTGCCCGCCCACTAAGCTCAACCGACCATTGATTGGCTCAACTGAACGCCCACTAAGCTCAACCGACCATTGATTGGCTCAACTGCCCGCCCACTAAGCTCAACCGACCATTGATTGGCTCAACTGCCCGCCCAATAAGCTCAACCTACCTTGGATTGGCTCAACTGCACGCCCACTAAGCTCAACCGACCTTGGATTACAACTGCCCGCCCACTAAGCTCAACCGACCATTGATTGGCTCAACTGCCCGCCCATTAAGCTCCACCGACCATTGATTGGCTCAACAGCCCGCCCATTAAGCTCAACAGACCATTGATTGGCTCAACTGCCCGCCCACTAAGCTCAACCGACCATTGATTGGCTCAACTGCCCGCCCACTAATCTGAACGGACCATTGATTGACTCAACTGCCCGCCCACTTAGCTCAACCGACCTTTGATTGGATCAACTGCACGACCACTTAGCTCAACCGACCTTGGATTGGCTCAACTGCCCGCCCACTAAGCTCAACCGACCATTGATTGGCTCAACTGACCGCCCATTAAGCTCAACCTACCATTGATTGACTCAACTGCCCGCCCACTAAGCTCAACCGACCACTGATAGGCTCAAATGCCCGCCCATCTAAGCTCAACCGACCAATGATTGGCTCAAATGCCCGCCCATCTAAGCTTAACGGAACATTGATTGACTCAACTGACCGCCCACTAAGCTCAACCGACCAGTAATTGGCTTAACTGCCCGCCCACTAATTTCAACCGACCATTGATTGGCTCAACTGCCCGCCCATTAAGCTCCACCGACCATTGATTGGCTCAACAGCCCGCCCATTAAGCTCAACAGACCATTGATTGGCTCAACTGCCCGCCCACTAAGCTCAACCGACCATTGATTGGCTCAACTGCCCGCCCACTAATCTGAACGGACCATTGATTGACTCAACTGCCCGCCCACTTAGCTCAACCGACCTTTGATTGGATCAACTGCACGACCACTTAGCTCAACCGACCTTGGATTGGCTCAACTGCCCGCCCACTAAGCTCAACCGACCATTGATTGGCTCAACTGACCGCCCATTAAGCTCAACCTACCATTGATTGACTCAACTGCCCGCCCACTAAGCTCAGCCGACCACTGATAGGCTCAAATGCCCGCCCATCTAAGCTCAACCGACCAATGATTGGCTCAAATGCCCGCCCATCTAAGCTTAACGGAACATTGATTGACTCAACTGACCGCCCACTAAGCTCAACCGACCAGTAATTGGCTTAACTGCCCGCCCACTAATTTCAACCGACCATTGATTGGCTCAACTTCCCGTCCACGAAGCTCAACCGACCATTGATTGGCTCAACTGACCGCCCACTAAGCTCAACCGACCTTTGATTGGCTGAACTGACCGCCCACTAAGCTCAACCGACCTCTGATTGGCTCAACTGCCCGCCCACTAAGCTCAACCGACCATTGATTGGCTCAACTGCCCGCCCACGAAGCTCAACCAACCTTGGATTGGCTCAACTGCCCGCCCACTAAGCTCAACCGACTATTGACTGGCTCAACTGACCGACCATTAAGTTTAACCGACCATTCATTATTTCAACTACCCGACCACTAAGCTCAACCGACCATTGATTGACTCAACAGCCCGCCCACTAAGCTGAACAGACAATTGATTGGCTCAACTGCCCGCCCACTAAGCTCAAACGACCATTGATTGGTTCCACTGACCACCCACTGAGCTCAACAGACCATTGATTGGCTCAACTGCCCGCCCACTAAGCTCAACCGACCATTGATTGGCTCAACTGACCGCCCATTAAGCTCAACCGACCATTGATTGGCTCGACTACCCGCCCACTAAGCTCAACCGACCATTGATTGGCTCAACAGCCCGCCCACTAAGCTCAACCGACCATTGATTGACTCAACTGAGCGCCCACTAAGCTCAACCGACCATTGATTGGCTTAACCTCCCGCCCACTAATTTCAACCGACCATTGATTGGCTCAACTGCCCGTCCACGAAGCTCAACCGACCATTGATTGGCTCAACTGACCGCCCACTAAGCCAACCGACTTTTGATTGGCTCAACTGCCCGCCCAATAAGCTCAACCGACCATTCATTATTTCAACTACCCGACCACTAAGCTCAACCGACCATTGATTGGCTCAACAGCCCGCCCACTGAGTTCAACAGACCAATGATTGACTCAACTGCCTGCCCACTAAGATCAACCGACCATTGATTGGCTCAACTGCCCGCCCACTAAGCTCAACCGATCATTGACTGGCTCAACTGCCCGCCCACTAAGCTCAACCGACCATTGATTAGCTCAACAGCCCGCCCACTAAGTTCAACAGACCAATGATTGACTCAACTGCCTGCCCACTAAGATCAACCGACCATTGATTGGCTCAACTGCCCGCCCACTAAGCTCAACCGACCATTGACTGGCTCAACTGCCGGCCCACTAAGCTCAACCGATCATTGATTGGCTCAACTGCCGGCCCACTAAGCTCAACCGACCATTGATTGGCTCAATTGCCCGCCCACTAAGCTCAACCGACCACTGATTGGCTCAACTGCCCGCCCACTAAGCTCAACCTACCTTGGATTGGCTCAACTGCAAGCCCACTAAGCTCAACCGACCTTGGATTAGCTCAACTGCGCGCCCACTAAGCTTAACCGACCATTGATTTGCTCAACTCACCGCCCATTAAGCTCCAGTGACCATTGATTTGCTCAACTAACCGCCCACTAAGCTCAAACGACCATTGATTGGCTCAACTGACCGCCCACTAAGCTCAACCGACCATTGTATGCTCAACTGCCCACCCACTAAGCTCAACCGACCATTGATTGGCTCTACTGACCGCCCACTAAGCTCAACCGACCATTGATTGGCTCAACTGCCCGCCCACTAAGCTCAACCGACCATTGATTGGCTCAACTGCCCGCCCACTAAGCCCAACCGACCATTGATTGGCTCAACTGCCTGCCCAATAAGATCAACCGACCATGGATTGGCTCACCTGCCCGCCCACTAAGCTCAACCGACCATTGACTGGCTCAACTGCCCGCCCACTAAGCTCAACCGACCATTGATTGGCTCAACTGCCCGCCCACTAAGCTCAACCGACCATTGATTGGCTCAACTGCCCGCCCACTAAGCTCAACCGACCATTGATTGGCTCAACTGCCCGCCCACTAAGCTCAACCAACATTGGATTGGCTCAACTGCACGCCCTTTAAGCTCAACCGACCTTGGATTAGCTCAACTGCCCGCCCACTAAGCTCAACCGACCATTGATTCGCTCAACTCACCGCCCATTAATCTCCACCGACCATTGATTGGCTCAACAGCCCGCCCATTAAGCTCAACAGACCATTGATTGGCTCAACTGCCCACCCACTAAGCTCAACCGACCATTGATTGGCTCAACTGCCCGCCCACTAATCTGAACGGACCATTGATTGACTCAACTGCCCGCCCACTTAGCTCAACCGACCTTTGATTGGATCAACTGCACGACCACTTAGCTCAACCGACCTTGGATTGGCTCAACTGCCCGCCCACTAAGCTCAACCGACCATTGATTGGCTCAACTGACCGCCCATTAAGCTCAACCTACCATTGATTGACTCAACTGCCCGCCCACTAAGCTCAACCGACCACTGATAGGCTCAAATGCCCGCCCATCTAAGCTCAACCGACCAATGATTGGCTCAAATGCCCGCCCATCTAAGCTTAACGGAACATTGATTGACTCAACTGACAGCCCACTAAGCTCAACCGACCAGTAATTGGCTTAACTGCCCGCCCACTAATTTCAACCGACCATTGATTGGCTCAACTGCCCGGCCACGAAGCTCAACCGACCATTGATTGGCTCAACTGACCGCCCACTAAGCTCAACCGACCATTGATTGGCTCCACTGACCGCCCACTGAGCTCAACAGACCATTGATTGGCTCAACTGCCCGCCCACTAAGCTCAACCGACCATTGATTGGCTCAACTGACCGCCCATTAAACTCAACCGACCATTGATTGGCTCAACTATCGCCCACTAAGCTCAACCGACCATTGATTGGCTCAACAGCCCGCCCACTAAGCTCAACCGACCATTGATTGACTCAACTGACCGCCCACTAAGCTCAACCGACCATTGATTGGCTTAACTGCCCGCCCACTAATTTCAACCGACCATTGATTGGCTCAACTGCCCGTCCACGCAGCTTAACCGACCATTGATTGGCTCAACTGACCGCCCACTAAGCCAACAGACCTTTGATTGGCTCAACTGCCCGCCCACTAAGCTCAACCGACCTTTGATTGGCTGAACTGACCGCCCACTAAGCTCAACCGACCTTTGATTGGCTCAACTGCCCGCCCACTAAGCTCAACCGGCCTTTGTTTGGCTCAACTGCCTGCCCATTAAGCTCCACCGACCATTGATTGGCTCAACTGCCCGCCCACTAAGCTCACCCGACCTTTGATTGGCTCAACTGCCCGACCACTAAGCTCAACCGACCATTCATTATTTCAACTACCCGACCACTAAGCTCAACCGACCATTGATTGGCTCAACGGCCCGCCCACTAAACTCAACCGACCATTGATTAGCTCAACAGCCCGCCCACTAAGTTCAACAGGCCAATGAATGACTCAACTGCCTGCCCACTAAGATCAACCGACCATTGATTGGCTCAACTGCCCGCCCACTAAGCTCAACCGACCATTGACTGGCTCAACTGCCCGCCCACTAAGCTCAACCGACCATTGATTAGCTCAACAGCCCGCCCACTAAGTTCAACAGACCAATGATTGACTCAACTGCCTGCCCACTAAGATCAACCGACCATTGATTGGCTCAACTGCCCGCCCACTAAGCCCAACCGACCATTGATTGGCTCAACTGCCTGCCCAATAAGATCAACCGACCATGGATTGGCTCACCTGCCCGCCCACTAAGCTCAACCGACCATTGACTGGCTCAACTGCCCGCCCACTAAGCTCAACCGACCATTGATTGGCTCAACTGCCCGCCCACTAAGCTCAACCGACCATTGATTGGCTCAACTGCCCGCCCACTAAGCTCAACCGACCATTGATTGGCTCAACTGCCCGCCCACTAAGCTCAACCAACCTTGGATTGGCTCAACTGCACGCCCACTAAGCTCAACCGACCTTGGATTAGCTCAACGGCCCGCCCACTAAGCTCAACCGACCATTGATTCGCTCAACTCACCGCCCATTAAGCTCCACCGACCATTGATTGGCTCGACAGCCCGCCCATTAAGCTCAACAGACCATTGATTGGCTCAACTGCCCGCCCACTAAGCTCAAACGACCATTGATTGGCTCAACTGCCCGCCCACTAATCTGAACGGACCATTGATTGACTCAACTGCCCGCCCACTTAGCTCAACCGACCTTTGATTGGATCAACTGCACGACCACTTAGCTCAACCGACCTTGGTATGGCTCAACTGCCCGCCCACTAAGCTCAACCGACCATTGATTGGCTCAACTGACCGCCCATTAAGCTCAACCTACCATTGATTGACTCAACTGCCCGCCCACTAAAATCAACCGACCACTGATAGGCTCAAATGCCCGCCCATCTAAGCTCAACCGACCAATGATTGGCTCAAATGCCCGCCCATCTAAGCTTAACGGAACATTGATTGACTCAACTGACCGCCCACTAAGCTCAACCGACCAGTAATTGGCTTAACTGCCCGCCCACTAATTTCAACCGACCATTGATTGGCTCAACTGCCCGCCCATTAAGCTCCACCGACCATTGATTGGCTCAACAGCCCGCCCATTAAGCTCAACAGACCATTGATTGGCTCAACTGCCCGCCCACTAAGCTCAACCGACCATTGATTGGCTCAACTGCCCGCCCACTAATCTGAACGGACCATTGATTGACTCAACTGCCCGCCCACTTAGCTCAACCGACCTTTGATTGGATCAACTGCACGACCACTTAGCTCAACCGACCTTGGATTGGCTCAACTGCCCGCCCACTAAGCTCAACCGACCATTGATTGGCTCAACTGACCGCCCATTAAGCTCAACCTACCATTGATTGACTCAACTGCCCGCCCACTAAGCTCAGCCGACCACTGATAGGCTCAAATGCCCGCCCATCTAAGCTCAACCGACCAATGATTGGCTCAAATGCCCGCCCATCTAAGCTTAACGGAACATTGATTGACTCAACTGACCGCCCACTAAGCTCAACCGACCAGTAATTGGCTTAACTGCCCGCCCACTAATTTCAACCGACCATTGATTGGCTCAACTTCCCGTCCACGAAGCTCAACCGACCATTGATTGGCTCAACTGACCGCCCACTAAGCTCAACCGACCTTTGATTGGCTGAACTGACCGCCCACTAAGCTCAACCGACCTCTGATTGGCTCAACTGCCCGCCCACTAAGCTCAACCGACCATTGATTGGCTCAACTGCCCGCCCACGAAGCTCAACCAACCTTGGATTGGCTCAACTGCCCGCCCACTAAGCTCAACCGACTATTGACTGGCTCAACTGACCGACCATTAAGTTTAACCGACCATTCATTATTTCAACTACCCGACCACTAAGCTCAACCGACCATTGATTGACTCAACAGCCCGCCCACTAAGCTGAACAGACAATTGATTGGCTCAACTGCCCGCCCACTAAGCTCAAACGACCATTGATTGGTTCCACTGACCACCCACTGAGCTCAACAGACCATTGACTGGCTCAACTGCCCGCCCACTAAGCTCAACCGACCATTGATTGGCTCAACTGACCGCCCATTAAGCTCAACCGACCATTGAATGGCTCGACTACCCGCCCACTAAGCTCAACCGACCATTGATTGGCTCAACAGCCCGCCCACTAAGCTCAACCGACCATTGATTGACTCAACTGAGCGCCCACTAAGCTCAACCGACCATTGATTGGCTTAACCTCCCGCCCACTAATTTCAACCGACCATTGATTGGCTCAACTGCCCGTCCACGAAGCTCAACCGACCATTGATTGGCTCAACTGACCGCCCACTAAGCCAACCGACTTTTGATTGGCTCAACTGCCCGCCCAATAAGCTCAACCGACCATTCATTATTTCAACTACCCGACCACTAAGCTCAACCGACCATTGATTGGCTCAACAGCCCGCCCACTGAGTTCAACAGACCAATGATTGACTCAACTGCCTGCCCACTAAGATCAACCGACCATTGATTGGCTCAACTGCCCGCCCACTAAGCTCAACCGATCATTGACTGGCTCAACTGCCCGCCCACTAAGCTCAACCGACCATTGATTAGCTCAACAGCCCGCCCACTAAGTTCAACAGACCAATGATTGACTCAACTGCCTGCCCACTAAGATCAACCGACCATTGATTGGCTCAACTGCCCGCCCACTAAGCTCAACCGACCATTGACTGGCTCAACTGCCGGCCCACTAAGCTCAACCGATCATTGATTGGCTCAACTGCCGGCCCACTAAGCTCAACCGACCATTGATTGGCTCAACTGCCCGCCCACTAAGCTCAACCGACCACTGATTGGCTCAACTGCCCGCCCACTAAGCTCAACCTACCTTGGATTGGCTCAACTGCAAGCCCACTAAGCTCAACCGACCTTGGATTAGCTCAACTGCGCGCCCACTAAGCTTAACCGACCATTGATTTGCTCAACTCACCGCCCATTAAGCTCCAGTGACCATTGATTTGCTCAACTAACCGCCCACTAAGCTCAAACGACCATTGATTGGCTCAACTGACCGCCCACTAAGCTCAACCGACCATTGTATGCTCAACTGCCCACCCACTAAGCTCAACCGACCATTGATTGGCTCTACTGACCGCCCACTAAGCTCAACCGACCATTGATTGGCTCAACTGCCCGCCCACTAAGCTCAACCGACCATTGATTGGCTCAACTGCCCGCCCACTAAGCCCAACCGACCATTGATTGGCTCAACTGCCTGCCCAATAAGATCAACCGACCATGGATTGGCTCACCTGCCCGCCCACTAAGCTCAACCGACCATTGACTGGCTCAACTGCCCGCCCACTAAGCTCAACCGACCATTGATTGGCTCAACTGCCCGCCCACTAAGCTCAACCGACCATTGATTGGCTCAACTGCCCGCCCACTAAGCTCAACCGACCATTGATTGGCTCAACTGCCCGCCCACTAAGCTCAACCAACATTGGATTGGCTCAACTGCACGCCCTTTAAGCTCAACCGACCTTGGATTAGCTCAACTGCCCGCCCACTAAGCTCAACCGACCATTGATTCGCTCAACTCACCGCCCATTAATCTCCACCGACCATTGATTGGCTCAACAGCCCGCCCATTAAGCTCAACAGACCATTGATTGGCTCAACTGCCCACCCACTAAGCTCAACCGACCATTGATTGGCTCAACTGCCCGCCCACTAATCTGAACGGACCATTGATTGACTCAACTGCCCGCCCACTAAGCTCAACCGACCATTGATTGGCTCAACTGACCGCCCATTAAGCTCAACCGACCATTGATTGGCTCAACTGCCCGCCCACTAAGCTCAACCGACCATTGATTGGCTCAACTGACCGCCCATTAAGCTCAACCTACCATTGATTGACTCAACTGCCCGCCCACTAAGCTCAACCGACCACTGATAGGCTCAAATGCCCGCCCATCTAAGCTCAACCGACCAATGATTGGCTCAAATGCCCGCCCATCTAAGCTTAACGGAACATTGATTGACTCAACTGACCGCCCACTAAGCTCAACCGACCAGTAATTGGCTTAACTGCCCGCCCACTAATTTCAACCGACCATTGATTGGCTCAACTGCCCGCCCACGAAGCTCAACCGACCATTGATTGGCTCAACTGACCGCCCACTAAGCTCAACCGACCATTGATTGGCTCAACTGACCGCCCACTAAGCTCAACCGACCATTGATTGGCTCAACTACCCGCCCACTAAGCTCAACCGACCATTGATTGGCTCAACAGCCCGCCCACTAAGTTCAACCGACCATTGATTGACTCAACTGCCTGCCCACTAAGCTCAACCGACCATTGATTGGCTCAACTGCCCGCCCACTAAGCTCAACCGACCATTGATTGGCTCAACTGCCCGCCCACTAAGCTCAACCGACCATTGATTGGCTCAACTGCCCGCCCACTAAGTTCAACAGACCATTGATTGGCTCAACTGCCCGCCCACTAAGCTCAACCGACCATTGATTGGCTCAACTGACCGCCCACTAAGCTCAACCGACCTTTGATTGGCTCAACTGCCCGCCCACTAAGCTCAACCGATCTTTGATTGGCTCAACTGCCGGCCCACTAAGCTCAACCGACCATTGATTGGCTCAACTGCCCGCCCACTAAGCTCAACCGACCTTTGATTGGCTCAACTGCCCGCCCACTAAGCTCAACCTACCTTGGATTGGCTCAACTGCAAGCCCACTAAGCTCAACCGACCTTGGATTAGCTCAACTGCGCGCCCACTAAGCTCAACCGACCATTGATTATTCTCAACTCACCGCCCATTAAGCTCCACTGACCATTGATTTGCTCAACTAACCGCCCACTAAGCTCAAACGACCATTGATTGGCTCAACTGACCGCCCACTAAGCTCAACCGACCATTGTATGCTCAACTGCCCACCCACTAAGCTCAACCGACCATTGATTGGCTCTACTGACCGCCCACTAAGCTCAACCGACCATTGATTGGCTCAACTGCCCGCCCACTAAGCTCAACCGACCATTGATTGGCTCAACTGCCCGCCCACTAAGCCCAACCGACCATTGATTGGCTCAACTGCCTGCCCAATAAGATCAACCGACCATGGATTGGCTCACCTGCCCGCCCACTAAGCTCAACCGACCATTGACTGGCTCAACTGCCCGCCCACTAAGCTCAACCGACCATTGATTGGCTCAACTGCCCGCCCACTAAGCTCAACCGACCATTGATTGGCTCAACTGCCCGCCCACTAAGCTCAACCGACCATTGATTGGCTCAACTGCCCGCCCACTAAGCTCAACCAACCTTGGATTGGCTCAACTGCACGCCCATAAGCTCAACCGACCTTGGATTAGCTCAACTGCCCGCCCACTAAGCTCAACCGACCATTGATTCGCTCAACTCACCGCCCATTAATCTCCACCGACCATTGATTGGCTCAACAGCCCGCCCATTAAGCTCAACAGACCATTGATTGGCTCAACTGCCCACCCACTAAGCTCAACCGACCATTGATTGGCTCAACTGCCCGCCCACTAATCTGAACGGACCATTGATTGACTCAACTGCCCGCCCACTTAGCTCAACCGACCTTTGATTGGATCAACTGCAGCGACCACTTAGCTCAACCGACCTTGGATTGGCTCAACTGCCCGCCCACTAAGCTCAACCGACCATTGATTGGCTCAACTGACCGCCCATTAAGCTCAACCTACCATTGATTGACTCAACTGCCCGCCCACTAAGCTCAACCGACCACTGATAGGCTCAAATGCCCGCCCATCTAAGCTCAACCGACCAATGATTGGCTCAAATGCCCGCCCATCTAAGCTTAACGGAACATTGATTGACTCAACTGACCGCCCACTAAGCTCAACCGACCAGTAATTGGCTTAACTGCCCGCCCACTAATTTCAACCGACCATTGATTGGCTCAACTGCCCGGCCACGAAGCTCAACCGACCATTGATTGGCTCAACTGACCGCCCACTAAGCTCAACCGACCATTGATTGGCTCCACTGACCGCCCACTGAGCTCAACAGACCATTGATTGGCTCAACTGCCCGCCCACTAAGCTCAACCGACCATTGATTGACTCAACTGACCGCCCACTAAGCTCAACCGACCATTGATTGGCTTAACTGCCCGCCCACTAATTTCAACCGACCATTAATTGGCTCAACTGCCCGTCCACGCAGCTTAACCGACCATTGATTGGCTCAACTGACCGCCCACTAAGCCAACAGACTTTTGATTGGCTCAACTGCCCGCCCACTAAGCTCAACCGACCTTTGATTGGCTGAACTGACCGCCCACTAAGCTCAACCGACCTTTGATTGGCTCAACTGCCCGCCCACTAAGCTCAACCGGCCTTTGTTTGGCTCAACTGCCTGCCCATTAAGCTCCACCGACCATTGATTGGCTCAACTGCCCGCCCACTAAGCTCACCCGACCTTTGATTGGCTCAACTGCCCGACCACTAAGCTCAACCGACCATTCATTATTTCAACTACCCGACCACTAAGCTCAACCGACCATTGATTGGCTCAACGGCCCGCCCACTAAACTCAACCGACCATTGATTAGCTCAACAGCCCGCCCACTAAGTTCAACAGGCCAATGAATGACTCAACTGCCTGCCCACTAAGATCAACCGACCATTGATTGGCTCAACTGCCCGCCCACTAAGCTCAACCGACCATTGACTGGCTCAACTGCCCGCCCACTAAGCTCAACCGACCATTGATTAGCTCAACAGCCCGCCCACTAAGTTCAACAGACCAATGATTGACTCAACTGCCTGCCCACTAAGATCAACCGACCATTGATTGGCTCAACTGCCCGCCCACTAAGCTCAACCGACCATTGACTGGCTCAACTGCCCGCCCACTAAGCTCAACCGACCATTGATTGGCTCAACTGCCGGCCCACTAAGCTCAACCGACCATTGATTGGCTCAACTGCCCGCCCACTAAGCTCAACCTACCTTGGATTGGCTCAACTGCAAGCCCACTAAGCTCAACCGACCTTGCATTAGCTCAACTGCCCGCCCACTAAGCTCAACCGACCATTGATTTGCTAAACTCACCGCCCATTAAGCTCCACCGACCATTGATTTGCTCAACTAACCGCCCACTAAGCTCAACCGACCATTGATTGGCTCAACTGACCGCCCACTAAGCTCAACCGACCATTGATTGGCTCAACTGACCGCCCACTAAGCTCAACCGAACATTGTATGCTCAACTGCCCACCCACTAAGCTCAACCGACCATTGATTGGCTCTACTGACCGCCCACTAAGCTCAACCGACCATTGATTGGCTCAACTGCCTGCCCAATAAGATCAACCGACCATGGATTGGCTCAACTGCCCGCCCACTAAGCTCAACCGACAATTGATTGGCTCAACTGCCCGCCCACTAAGCTCAACCTACCTTGGATTGGCTCAACTGCACGCCCACTAAGCTCAACCGACCTTGGATTACAACTGCCCGCCCACTAAGCTCAACCGACCATTGATTGGCTCAACTGCCCGCCCATTAAGCTCCACCGACCATTGATTGGCTCAACAGCCCGCCCATTAAGCTCAACAGACCATTGATTGGCTCAACTGCCCGCCCACTAAGCTCAACCGACCATTGATTGGCTCAACTGCCCGCCCACTAATCTGAACGGACCATTGATTGACTCAACTGCCCGCCCACTTAGCTCAACCGACCTTTGATTGGATCAACTGCACGACCACTTAGCTCAACCGACCTTGGATTGGCTCAACTGCCCACCCACTAAGCTCAACCGACCATTGATTGGCTCAACTGACCGCCCATTAAGCTCAACCTACCATTGATTGACTCAACTGCCCGCCCACTAAGCTCAACCGACCACTGATAGGCTCAAATGCCCGCCCATCTAAGCTCAACGGACCAATGATTGGCTCAAATGCCCGCCCATCTAAGCTTAACGGAACATTGATTGACTCAACTGACCGCCCACTAAGCTCAACCGACCAGTAATTGGCTTAACTGCCCGCCCATTAATTTCAACCGACCATTGATTGGCTCAACTTCCCGTCCACGAAGCTCAACCGACCATTGATTGGCTCAACTGACCGCCCACTAAGCTCAACCGACCTTTGATTGGCTGAACTGACCGCCCACTAAGCTCAACCGACCACTGATTGGCTCAACTGCCCGCCCACTAAGCTCAACCGACCATTGATTGGCTCAACTGCCCGCCCACTAAGCTCAACCAACCTTGGATTGGCTCAACTGCCCGCCCACTAAGCTCAACCGACTATTGACTGGCTCAACTGACCGACCATTAAGTTTAACCGACCATTCATTATTTCAACTACCCGACCACTAAGCTCAACCGACCATTGATTGACTCAACAGCCCGCCCACTAAGCTGAACAGACAATTGATTGGCTCAACTGCCCGCCCACTAAGCTCAAACGACCATTGATTGGCTCCACTGACCACCCACTGAGCTCAACAGACCATTGATTGGCTCAACTGCCCGCCCACTAAGCTCAACCGACCATTGATTGGCTCAACTGACCGCCCATTAAGCTCAACCGACCATTGATTGGCTCGACTACCCGCCCACTAAGCTCAACCGACCATTGATTGGCTCAACAGCCCGCCCACTAAGCTCAACCGACCATTGATTGACTCAATTGACCGCCCACTAAGCTCAACCGACCATTGATTGGCTTAATCTCCCGCCCACTAATTTCAACCGACCATTGATTGGCTCAACTGCCCATCCACGAAGCTCAAGCGACCATTGATTGGCTCAACTGACCGCCCTCTAAGCCAACCGACTTTTGATTGGCTCAACTGCCCGCAAACTAAGCTCAACCGACCTTTGATTGGCTGAACTGACCGCCCACTAAGCTCAACCGACCTTTGATTGGCTCAACTGCCCGCCCACTAAGCTCAACCGGCCTTTGTTTGACTCAACTGCCTGCCCATTAAGCTCAACCGACTATTTATTGGCTCAACTGACCGCCCAATAAGCTCAACCGACCATTCATTATTTCAACTACCCGACCACTAAGCTCAACCGACCATTGATTGGCTCAACAGCCCGCCCACTGAGTTCAACAGACCAATGATTGACTCAACTGCCTGCCCACTAAGATCAACCGACCATTGATTGGCTCCACTGCCCGCCCACTAAGCTCAACCGACCATTGACTGGCTCAACTGCCCACCCACAAAGCTCAACCGACCATTGATTAGCTCAACAGCCCGCCCACTAAGTTCAACAGACCAATGATTGACTCAACTGCCAGCCCACTAAGATCAACCGACCATTGATTGGCTCAACTGCCCGCCCACTAAGCTCAACCGACCATTGACTGGCTCAACTGCCCGCCCACTAAGCCCAACCGACAATTGATTGGCTCTACTGACCGCCCACTAAGCTCAACCGACCATTGATTGGCTCAACTGCCCGCCCACTAAGCCCAACCGACCATTGATTGGCTCAACTGCCTGCCCAATAAGATCAACCGACCATGGATTGGCTCACCTGCCCGCCCACTAAGCTCAACCGACCATTGACTGGCTCAACTGCCCGCCCACTAAGCTCAACCGACCATTGATTGGCTCAACTGCCCGCCCACTAAGCTCAACCGACCATTGATTGGCTCAACTGCCCGCCCACTAAGCTCAACCGACCATTGATTGGCTCAACTGCCCGCCCACTAAGCTCAACCAACATTGGATTGGCTCAACTGCACGCCCACTAAGCTCAACCGACCTTGGATTAGCTCAACTGCCCGCCCACTAAGCTCAACCGACCATTGATTCGCTCAACTCACCGCCCATTAATCTCCACCGACCGTTGATTGGCTCAACAGCCCGCCCATTAAGCTCAACAGACCATTGATTGGCTCAACTGCCCACCCACTAAGCTCAACCGAATATTGATTGGCTCAACTGCCCGCATACTAATCTGAACGGACCATTGATTGACTCAATTGCCCGCCCACTTAGCTCAACCGACCTTTGATTGGATCAACTGCACGACCACTTAGCTCAACCGACCTTGGATTGGCTCAACTGCCCGCCCACTAAGCTCAACCGACCATTGATTGGCTCAACTGACCGCCCAGTAAGCTCAACCTACCATTGATTGACTCAACTGCCCGCCCACTAAGCTCAACCGACCACTGATAGGCTCAAATGCCCGCCCATCTAAGCTCAACCGACCAATGATTGGCTCAAATGCCCGCCCATCTAAGCTTAACGGAACATTGATTGACTCAACTGACCGCCCACTAAGCTCAACCGACCAGTAATTGGCTTAACTGCCCGCCCACTAATTTCAACCGACCATTGATTGGCTCAACTGCCCGTCCACGAAGCTCAACCGACCATTGATTGGCTCAACTGACCGCCCACTAAGCTCAACCGACCATTGATTGGCTCCACTGACCGCCCACTGAGCTCAACAGACCATTGATTGGCTCAACTGCCCGCCCACTAAGCTCAACCGACCATTGATTGGCTCAACTGACCGCCCATTAAGCTCGACCGACCATTGATTGGCTCAACTATCGCCCACTAAGCTCAACCGACCATTGATTGGCTCAACAGCCCGCCCACTAAGCTCAACCGACCATTGATTGACTCAACTGACCGCCCACTAAGCTCAACCGACCATTGATTGGCTTAACTGCCCGCCCACTAATTTCAACCGACCATTGATTGGCTCTACTGCCCGTCCACGCAGCTTAACCGACCATTGATTGGCTCAACTGACCGCAACCTAAGCCAACCGACTTTTAATTGGCTCAACGGCCCGCCCACTAAGCTCAACCGACCTTTGATTGGCTGAACTGACCGCCCACTAAGCTCAACCGACCTTTGATTGGCTCAACTGCCCGCCCACTAAGCTCAACCGACCTTTGTTTGGCCCAACTGCCTGCCCATTAAGCTCAACCGACCATTGATTAGCTCAACAGCCCGCCCACTAAGTTCAACAGACCAATGATTGACTCAACTGCCTGCCCACTAAGATCAACCGACCATTGATTGGCTCAACTGCCCGCCCACTAAGCTCAACCGACCATTGACTGGCTCAAATGCCCGCCCACTAAGCTCAACCGACCATTGATTGGCTCAACTGCCGGCCCACTAAGCTCAACCGACCATTGATTGGCTCAACTGCTCGCCCACTAAGCTCAACCTACCTTGGATTGGCTCAACTGCAAGCCCACTAAGCTCAACCGACCTTGCATTAGCTCAACTGCCCGCCCACTAAGCTCAACCGACCATTGATTTGCTCAACTCACCGCCCATTAAGCTCCACCGACCATTGATTTGCTCAACTAACCGCCCACTAAGCTCAAACGACCATTGATTGGCTCCACTGACCGCCCACTGAGCTTAACAGACCATTGATTGGCTCAACTGCCCGTCCACTAATTTCAACCGACCATTGATTGGATCAACTGCCCGTCCACTAATCTGAACGGACCATTGATTGACTCAACTGCCCGCCCACTTAGCTCAACCGACCTTTGATTGGATCAACTGCACGACCACTTAGCTCAACCGACCTTGGATTGGCTCAACTGCCCGCCCACTAAGCTCAACCGACCATTGATTCGCTCAACTGCCCGCCCACTAAGCTACACCGGCCTTTGTTTGGCTCAACTGCCTGCCCACTAAGCTCAACCGACCTTTGATTGGCTCAACTGCCCGCCCACTAAGCTCACCCGACCTTTGATTGGCTCAACTGCCCGACCACTAAGCTCAACCGAGTATTGATTGGCTCAACTGACCGACCAATAAGCTCAACCGACAATTCATTATTTCAACTACCCGACCACTAAGCTCAACAGACCATTGATTGGCTCAACTGCCCGCCCACTAAGCTCAAACGACCATTGATTGGCTCCACTGACCGCCCACTACGCTCAACCGACCATTAATTGGCTCAACTGCCCGCCCACTAATTTCAACCGACCATTGATTGGCTCAACTGCCCGTCCACGAAGCTCAACCGACCTTTGATTGGATCAACTGCACGACCACTTAGCTCAACCGACCTTGGATTGGCTCAACTGCCCGCCCACTAAGCTCAACCGACCATTGATTGGCTCAACTGACCGCCCAGTAAGCTCAACCTACCATTGATTGACTCAACTGCCCGCCCACTAAGCTCAAACGACCACTGATAGGCTCAAATGCCCGCCCATCTAAGCTCAACCGACCAATGATTGGCTCAAATGCCCGCCCATCTAAGCTTAACGGAACATTGATTGACTCAACTGAGCGCCCACTAAGCTCAACCGACCAGTAATTGGCTTAACTGCCCGCCCACTAATTTCAACCGACCATTGATTGGCTCAACTGCCCGTCCACGAAGCTCAACCGACCATTGATTGGCTCAACTGACCGCCCACTAAGCTCAACCGACCATTGATTGGCTCCACTGACCGCCCACTGAGCTCAACAGACCATTGATTGGCTCAACTGCCCGCCCACTAAGCTCAACCGACCATTGATTGGCTCAACTGACCGCCCATTAAGCTCGACCGACCATTGATTGGCTCAACTATCGCCCACTAAGCTCAACCGACCATTGATTGGCTCCACAGCCCGCCCACTAAGCTCAACCGACCATTGATTGACTCAACTGACCGCCCACTAAGCTCAACCGACCATTGATTGGCTTAACTGCCCGCCCACTAATTTCAACCGACCATTGATTGGCTCTACTGCCCGTCCACGCAGCTTAACCAACCATTGATTGGCTCAACTGACCGCCCACTAAGCCAACCGACTTTTAATTGGCTCAACGGCCCGCCCACTAAGCTCAACCGACCTTTGATTGGCTGAACTGACCGCCCACTAAGCTCAACCGACCTTTGATTGGCTCAACTGCCCGCCCACTAAGCTCAACCGACCTTTGTTTGGCCCAACTGCCTGCCCATTAAGCTCAACCGACCATTGATTAGCTCAACAGCCCGCCCACTAAGTTCAACAGACCAATGATTGACTCAACTGCCTGCCCACTAAGATCAACCGACCATTGATTGGCTCAACTGCCCGCCCACTAAGCTCAACCGACCATTGACTGGCTCAAATGCCCGCCCACTAAGCTCAACCGACCATTGATTGGCTCAACTGCCGGCCCACTAAGCTCAACCGACCATTGATTGGCTCAACTGCTCGCCCACTAAGCTCAACCTACCTTGGATTGGCTCAACTGCAAGCCCACTAAGCTCAACCGACCTTGCATTAGCTCAACTGCCCGCCCACTAAGCTCAACCGACCATTGATTTGCTCAACTCACCGCCCATTAAGCTCCACCGACCATTGATTTGCTCAACTAACCGCCCACTAAGCTCAACCGACCATTGATTGGCTCAACAGCCCGCCCACTAAGCTGAACAGACAATTGATTGGCTCAACTGCCCGCCCACTAAGCTCAAACGACCATTGATTGGCTCCACTGACCGCCCATTGAGCTTAACAGACCATTGATTGGCTCAACTGCCCGTCCACTAATTTCAACCGACCATTGATTGGATCAACTGCCCGTCCACTAATCTGAACGGACCATTGATTGACTCAACTGCCCGCCCACTTAGCTCAACCGACCTTTGATTGGATCAACTGCACGACCACTTAGCTCAACCGACCTTGGATTGGCTCAACTGCCCGCCCACTAAGCTCAACCGACCATTGATTCGCTCAACTGCCCGCCCACTAAGCTACACCGGCCTTTGTTTGGCTCAACTGCCTGCCCACTAAGCTCAACCGACCTTTGATTGGCTCAACTGCCCGCCCACTAAGCTCACCCGACCTTTGATTGGTTCAACTGCCCGACCACTAAGCTCAACCGAGTATTGATTGGCTCAACTGACCGACCAATAAGCTCAACCGACAATTCATTATTTCAACTACCCGACCACTAAGCTCAACCGACCATTGATTGGCTCAACGGCCCGCCCACTAAGCTCAACAGACCATTGATTGGCTCAACTCCCCGCCCACTAAGCTCAAACGACCATTGATTGGCTCCACTGACCGCCCACTACGCTCAACCGACCATTAATTGGCTCAACTGCCCGCCCACTAATTTCAACCGACCATTGATTGGCTCAACTGCCCGTCCACGAAGCTCAACCGACCATTGTTATGCTCAACTGCCCGCCCACTAATCTCAACCGACCATTGATTGGCTCCACTGACCGCCCACTAAGCTCAACCGACCACTGATTGGCTCCATTGACCGCCCACTAAGCTCAAACGACCTTTGATTGGCTCAACAGCCCGCCCACTAAGCTGAACAGACAATTGATTGGCTCAACTGCCCGCCCACTAAGCTCAAACGACCATTGATTGGCTCCACTGACCACCCACTGAGCTCAACAGACCATTGATTGGCTCAACTGCCCGCCCACTAAGCTCAACCGACCATTGATTGGCTCAACCGACCGCCCACTAAGCTCAACCGACCATTGATTGACTCAACTGACCGCCCACTAAGCTCAACCGACCATTGATTGGCTTAACTGCCCGCCCACTAATTTAAACCGACCATTGATTGGCTCAACTGCCCGTCCACTAATCTGAACGGACCATTGATTGACTCAACTGCCCGCCCACTTAGCTCAACCGACCTTTGATTGGATCAACTGCACGACCACTTAGCTCAACCGACCTTGGATTGACTCAACTGCCCGCCCACTAAGCTCAACCGACCATTGATTGGCTCAACTGACCGCCCATTAAGCTCAACCTACCATTGATTGGCTCAACTGCCCGCCCACTAAGCTCAACCGACCACTGATAGGCTCAAATGCCCGCCCATCTAAGCTCAACCGACCAATGATTGGCTCAAATGCCCGCCCATCTAAGCTTAACGGAACATTGATTGACTCAACTGACCGCCCACTAAGCTCAACCGACCAGTAATTGGCTTAACTGCCCGCCCACTAATTTCAACCGACCATTGATTGGCTCAACTGCCCGTCCACGAAGCTCAACCGACCATTGATTGGCTCAACTCACCGCCCACTAAGCTCAACCGACCTTTGATTGGCTGAACTGACCGCCCACTAAGCTCAACCGACCACTGATTGGCAAAACTGACCGCCCACTAAGCTCAACCGACCATTGATTGTTTCAACTGCCCGCCCACTAAGCTCAACCGACCATTAATTGGCTCAACTGCCCGCCCACTAAGCTCAACCGACCATTGAGTGGCTCAACTGCCCGCCCACTAAGCTCAACCAACCTTGGATTGGCTCAACTGCACGCCCACTAAGCTCAACCGACCTTGGATTAGCTCAACTGAACGCCCACTAAGCTCAACCGGCCTTTGTTTGGCTCAACTGCCTGCCCACTAAGCTCAACCGACCATTGATTGGCTCAACAGCCCGCCCACTAAGCTCAACCGACCATTGATTGACTCAACTGACCGCCCACTAAGCTCAACCGACCATTGATTGGCTTAACTGCCCGCCCACTAATTTCAACCGACCATTGATTGGCTCAACTCCCCGTCCACGAAGCTCAACCGACCATTGATTGGCTCAACTGACCGCCCACTAAGCCAACCGACTTTTGATTGGCTCAACTGCCCGCCCACTAAGCTCAACCGACCTTTGATTGGCTGAACTGACCGCCCACTAAGCTCAACCGACCATTGATTGGCACAACTGACCGCCCACTAAGCTCAACCGACCATTGATTTGCTCAACTGACCGCCCACTAAGCTCAACCGACCATTGTTATGCTAAACTGCCCGCCCACTAAGCTCAACCGACCATTGATTGGCTCCATTGACCGCCCACTAAGCTCAACCGACCTTTGATTGGCTCAACTGCCCGCCCACTAAGCTACACCGGCCTTTGTTTGGCTCAACTGCCTGCCCACTAAGCTCAACCGACCTTTGATTGGCTCAACTGCCCGCCCACTAAGCTCACCCGACCTTTGATTGGCTCAACTGCCCGACCACTAAGCTCAACCGAGTATTGATTGGCTCAACTGACCGCCAAATAAGCTCAACCGACCATTCATTATTTTAACTACCCGACCACTTAGCTCAACCGACCATTGATTGGCTCAACGGCCCGCCCACTGAGCTCAACAGACCATTGATTGGCTCAACTGCCCGCCCACTAAGCTCAAACGACCATTGATTGGCTCCACTGACCGCCCACTACGCTCAACCGACAATTGATTGGCTCAACTGCCCGCCCACTAAGCTCAACCGACCATTGATTGACTCAACTGACCGCCCACTAAGCTCAACCGACCAGTAATTGGCTGAACTGACCGCCCACTAATTTCAACCGACCATTGATTGGCTCAACTGCCCGTCCACGAAGCTCAACCGACCATTGTTATGCTCAACTGCCCGCCCACTAATCTCAACCGACCATTGATTGGCTCCACTGTCCGCCCACTAAGCTCAACCGACCACTGATTGGCTCCATTGACCGCCCACTAAGCTCAACCGACCTTTGATTGGCTCAACAGCCCGCCCACTAAGCTAAACAGACAATTGATTGGCTCAACTGCCCGCCCACTAAGCTCAAACGACCATTGATTGGCTCCACTGACCACCCACTGAGCTCAACAGACCATTGATTGGCTCAACTGCCCGCCCACTAAGCTCAACCGACCATTGATTGGCTCAACTGACCGCCCACTAAGCTCAACCGACCACTGATTGACTCAACTGACCGCCCATTAAGCTCAACCGACCTTTGATTGGATCAACTGCACGACCACTTAGCTCAACCGACCTTGGATTGGCTCAACTGCCCGCCCACTAAGCTCAACCGATCATTGATTGGCTCAACTGACCGCCCATTAAGCTCAACCTACCATTAATTGGCTCAACTGCCCGCCCACTAAGCTCAACCGACCACTGATTGGCACAACTGACCGCCCACTACGCTCAACCGAACATTGATTGGCTCAACTGCCCGCCCACTAAGCTCAACCGAATATTAATTGGCTCAACTGCCCGCCCACTAAGCTCAACCGACCATTGAGTGGCTCAACTGCCCGCCCACTAAGCTCAACCAACCTTGGATTGGCTCAACTGCACGCCCACTAAGCTCAACCGACCTTGGATTAGCTCAACTGAACGCCCACTAAGCTCAACCGGCCTTTGTTTGGCTCAACTGCCTGCCCACTAAGCTCAACAGGCCAATGAATGACTCAACTGCCTGCCCACTAAGATCAACCGACCATTGATTGGCTCAACTGCCCGCCCACTAAGCTCAACCGACCATTGACTGGCTCAACTGCCCGCCCACTAAGCTCAACCGACCATTGATTAGCTCAACAGCCCGCCCACTAAGTTCAACAGACCAATGATTGACTCAACTGCCTGCCCACTAAGATCAACCGACCATTGATTGGCTCAACTGCCCGCCCACTAAGCTCAACCGACCATTGACTGGCTCAACTGCCCGCCCACTAAGCTCAACCGAACATTGATTGGCTCAACTGCCGGCCCACTAAGCTCAACCGACCATTGATTGGCTCAACTGCCCGCCCACTAAGCTCAACCTACCTTGGATTGGCTCAACTGCAAGCCCACTAAGCTCAACCGACCTTGCATTAGCTCAACTGCCCGCCCACTAAGCTCAACCGACCATTGATTTGCTCAACTCACCGCCCATTAAGCTCCACCGACCATTGATTTGCTCAACTAACCGCCCACTAAGCTCAACCGACCATTGATTGGCTCAACTGACCGCCCACTAAGCTCAACCGACCATTGATTGGCTCAACTGACCGCCCATTAAGCTCAACCTACCATTAATTGGCTCAACTGCCCGCCCACTAAGCTCAACCGACCACTGATTGGGACAACTGACCGCCCACTACGCTCAACCGAACATTGATTGGCTCAACTGCCCGCCCACTAAGCTCAACCGAATATTAATTGGCTCAACTGCCCGCCCACTAAGCTCAACCGACCATTGAGTGGCTCAACTGCCCGCCCACTAAGCTCAACCAACCTTGGATTGGCTCAACTGCACGCCCACTAAGCTCAACCGACCTTGGATTAGCTCAACTGAACGCCCACTAAGCTCAACCGGCCTTTGTTTGGCTCAACTGCCTGCCCACTAAGCTCAACAGGCCAATGAATGACTCAACTGCCTGCCCACTAAGATCAACCGACCATTGATTGGCTCAACGGCCCGCCCACTAAGCTCAACAGACCATTGATTGGCTCAACTCCCCGCCCACTAAGCTCAAACGACCATTGATTGGCTCCACTGACCGCCCACTACGCTCAACCGACCATTAATTGGCTCAACTGCCCGCCCACTAATTTCAACCGACCATTGATTGGCTCAACTGCCCGTCCACGAAGCTCAACCGACCATTGTTATGCTCAACTGCCCGCCCACTAATCTCAACCGACCATTGATTGGCTCCACTGACCGCCCACTAAGCTCAACCGACCACTGATTGGCTCCATTGACCGTCCACTAAGCTCAAACGACCTTTGATTGGCTCAACAGCCCGCCCACTAAGCTGAACAGACAATTGATTGGCTCCACTGACCACCCACTGAGCTCAACAGACCATTGATTGGCTCAACTGCCCGCCCACTAAGCTCAACCGACCATTGATTGGCTCAACCGACCGCCCACTAAGCTCTACCGACCATTGATTGACTCAACTGACCGCCCACTAAGCTCAACCGACCATTGATTGGCTTAACTGCCCGCCCACTAATTTAAACCGACCATTGATTGGCTCAACTGCCCGTCCACTAATCTGAACGGACCATTGATTGACTCAACTGCCCGCCCACTTAGCTCAACCGACCTTTGATTGGATCAACTGCACGACCACTTAGCTCAACCGACCTTGGATTGACTCAACTGCCCGCCCACTAAGCTCAACCGACCATTGATTGGCTCAACTGACCGCCCATTAAGCTCAACCTACCATTGATTGGCTCAACTGCCCGCCCACTAAGCTCAACCGACCACTGATAGGCTCAAATGCCCGCCCATCTAAGCTCAACCGACCAATGATTGGCTCAAATGCCCGCCCATCTAAGCTTAACGGAACATTGATTGACTCAACTGACCGCCCACTAAGCTCAACCGACCAGTAATTGGCTTAACTGCCCGCCCACTAATTTCAACCGACCATTGATTGGCTCAACTGCCCGTCCACGAAGCTCAACCGACCATTGATTGGCTCAACTCACCGCCCACTAAGCTCAACCGACCTTTGATTGGCTGAACTGACCGCCCACTAAGCTCAACCGACCACTGATTGGCAAAACTGACCGCCCACTAAGCTCAACCGACCATTGATTGTTTCAACTGCCCGCCCACTAAGCTCAACCGACCATTAATTGGCTCAACTGCCCGCCCACTAAGCTCAACCGACCATTGAGTGGCTCAACTGCCCGCCCACTAAGCTCAACCAACCTTGGATTGGCTCAACTGCACGCCCACTAAGCTCAACCGACCTTGGATTAGCTCAACTGAACGCCCACTAAGCTCAACCGGCCTTTGTTTGGCTCAACTGCCTGCCCACTAAGCTCAACCGACCATTGATTGGCTCAACAGCCCGCCCACTAAGCTCAACCGACCATTGATTGACTCAACTGACCGCCCACTAAGCTCAACCGACCATTGATTGGCTTAACTGCCCGCCCACTAATTTCAACCGACCATTGATTGGCTCAACTCCCCGTCCACGAAGCTCAACCGACCATTGATTGGCTCAACTGACCGCCCACTAAGCCAACCGACTTTTGATTGGCTCAACTGCCCGCCCACTAAGCTCAACCGACCTTTGATTGGCTGAACTGACCGCCCACTAAGCTCAACCGACCATTGATTGGCACAACTGACCGCCCACTAAGCTCAACCGACCATTGATTTGCTCAACTGACCGCCCACTAAGCTCAACCGACCATTGTTATGCTAAACTGCCCGCCCACTAAGCTCAACCGACCATTGATTGGCTCCATTGACCGCCCACTAAGCTCAACCGACCTTTGATTGGCTCAACTGCCCGCCCACTAAGCTACACCGGCCTTTGTTTGGCTCAACTGCCTGCCCACTAAGCTCAACCGACCTTTGATTGGCTCAACTGCCCGCCCACTAAGCTCACCCGACCTTTGATTGGCTCAACTGCCCGACCACTAAGCTCAACCGAGTATTGATTGGCTCAACTGACCGCCAAATAAGCTCAACCGACCATTCATTATTTTAACTACCCGACCACTTAGCTCAACCGACCATTGATTGGCTCAACGGCCCGCCCACTGAGCTCAACAGACCATTGATTGGCTCAACTGCCCGCCCACTAAGCTCAAACGACCATTGATTGGCTCCACTGACCGCCCACTACGCTCAACCGACAATTGATTGGCTCAACTGCCCGCCCACTAAGCTCAACCGACCATTGATTGACTCAACTGACCGCCCACTAAGCTCAACCGACCAGTAATTGGCTGAACTGACCGCCCACTAATTTCAACCGACCATTGTTTGGCTCAACTGCCCGTCCACGAAGCTCAACCGACCATTGTTATGCTCAACTGCCCGCCCACTAATCTCAACCGACCATTGATTGGCTCCACTGTCCGCCCACTAAGCTCAACCGACCACTGATTGGCTCCATTGACCGCCCACTAAGCTCAACCGACCTTTGATTGGCTCAACAGCCCGCCCACTAAGCTAAACAGACAATTGATTGGCTCAACTGCCCGCCCACTAAGCTCAAACGACCATTGATTGGCTCCACTGACCACCCACTGAGCTCAACAGACCATTGATTGGCTCAACTGCCCGCCCACTAAGCTCAACCGACCATTGATTGGCTCAACTGACCGCCCACTAAGCTCAACCGACCACTGATTGACTCAACTGACCGCCCATTAAGCTCAACCGACCTTTGATTGGATCAACTGCACGACCACTTAGCTCAACCGACCTTGGATTGGCTCAACTGCCCGCCCACTAAGCTCAACCGATCATTGATTGGCTCAACTGACCGCCCATTAAGCTCAACCTACCATTAATTGGCTCAACTGCCCGCCCACTAAGCTCAACCGACCACTGATTGGCACAACTGACCGCCCACTACGCTCAACCGAACATTGATTGGCTCAACTGCCCGCCCACTAAGCTCAACCGAATATTAATTGGCTCAACTGCCCGCCCACTAAGCTCAACCGACCATTGAGTGGCTCAACTGCCCGCCCACTAAGCTCAACCAACCTTGGATTGGCTCAACTGCACGCCCACTAAGCTCAACCGACCTTGGATTAGCTCAACTGAACGCCCACTAAGCTCAACCGGCCTTTGTTTGGCTCAACTGCCTGCCCACTAAGCTCAACAGGCCAATGAATGACTCAACTGCCTGCCCACTAAGATCAACCGACCATTGATTGGCTCAACTGCCCGCCCACTAAGCTCAACCGACCATTGACTGGCTCAACTGCCCGCCCACTAAGCTCAACCGACCATTGATTAGCTCAACAGCCCGCCCACTAAGTTCAACAGACCAATGATTGACTCAACTGCCTGCCCACTAAGATCAACCGACCATTGATTGGCTCAACTGCCCGCCCACTAAGCTCAACCGACCATTGACTGGCTCAACTGCCCGCCCACTAAGCTCAACCGAACATTGATTGGCTCAACTGCCGGCCCACTAAGCTCAACCGACCATTGATTGGCTCAACTGCCCGCCCACTAAGCTCAACCTACCTTGGATTGGCTCAACTGCAAGCCCACTAAGCTCAACCGACCTTGCATTAGCTCAACTGCCCGCCCACTAAGCTCAACCGACCATTGATTTGCTCAACTCACCGCCCATTAAGCTCCACCGACCATTGATTTGCTCAACTAACCGCCCACTAAGCTCAACCGACCATTGATTGGCTCAACTGACCGCCCACTAAGCTCAACCGACCATTGATTGGCTCAACTGACCGCCCATTAAGCTCAACCTACCATTAATTGGCTCAACTGCCCGCCCACTAAGCTCAACCGACCACTGATTGGGACAACTGACCGCCCACTACGCTCAACCGAACATTGATTGGCTCAACTGCCCGCCCACTAAGCTCAACCGAATATTAATTGGCTCAACTGCCCGCCCACTAAGCTCAACCGACCATTGAGTGGCTCAACTGCCCGCCCACTAAGCTCAACCAACCTTGGATTGGCTCAACTGCACGCCCACTAAGCTCAACCGACCTTGGATTAGCTCAACTGAACGCCCACTAAGCTCAACCGGCCTTTGTTTGGCTCAACTGCCTGCCCACTAAGCTCAACAGGCCAATGAATGACTCAACTGCCTGCCCACTAAGATCAACCGACCATTGATTGGCTCAACTGCCCGCCCACTACGCTCAACCGACCATTGATTGGCTCAACTGCCCGCCCACTAAGCTCAACCGACCATTGATTGACTCAACTGACCGCCCACTAAGCTCAACCGACCAGTAATTGGCTGAACTGACCGCCCACTAATTTCAACCGACCATTGATTGGCTCAACTGCCCGTCCACGAAGCTCAACCGACCATTATTATGCTCAACTGCCCGCCCACTAATCTCAACCGACCATTGATTGGCTCCACTGTCCGCCCACTAAGCTCAACCGACCACTGATTGGCTCCATTGACCGCCCACTAAGCTCAACCGACCTTTGATTGGCTCAACAGCCCGCCCACTAAGCTAAACAGACAATTGATTGGCTCAACTGCCCGCCCACTAAGCTCAAACGACCATTGATTGGCTCCACTGACCACCCACTGAGCTCAACAGACCATTGATTGGCTCAACTGCCCGCCCACTAAGCTCAACCGACCATTGATTGGCTCAACTGACCGCCCACTAAGCTCAACCGACCACTGATTGACTCAACTGACCGCCCATTAAGCTCAACCGACCATTGATTGGCTTAACTGCCCGCCCACTAATTTAAACCGACCATTGATTGGCTCAACTGCCCGTCCACTAACCTGAACGGACCATTGATTGACTCAACTGCCCGCCCACTTAGCTCAACCGACCTTTGATTGGATCAACTGCACGACCACTTAGCTCAACCGACCTTGGATTGGCTCAACTGCCCGCCCACTAAGCTCAACCGACCATTGATTGGCTCAACTGACCGCCCATTAAGCTCAACCTACCATTAATTGGCTCAACTGCCCGCCCACTAAGCTCAACCGACCACTGATTGGCACAACTGACCGCCCACTACGCTCAACCGAACATTGATTGGCTCAACTGCCCGCCCACTAAGCTCAACCGAATATTAATTGGCTCAACTGCCCGCCCACTAAGCTCAACCGACCATTGAGTGGCTCAACTGCCCGCCCACTAAGCTCAACCAACCTTGGATTGGCTCAACTGCACGCCCACTAAGCTCAACCGACCTTGGATTAGCTCAACTGAACGCCCACTAAGCTCAACCGGCCTTTGTTTGGCTCAACTGCCTGCCCACTAAGCTCAACAGGCCAATGAATGACTCAACTGCCTGCCCACTAAGATCAACCGACCATTGATTGGCTCAACTGCCCGCCCACTAAGCTCAACCGACCATTGACTGGCTCAACTGCCCGCCCACTAAGCTCAACCGACCATTGATTAGCTCAACAGCCCGCCCACTAAGTTCAACAGACCAATGATTGACTCAACTGCCTGCCCACTAAGATCAACCGACCATTGATTGGCTCAACTGCCCGCCCACTAAGCTCAACCGACCATTGACTGGCTCAACTGCCCGCCCACTAAGCTCAACCGACCATTGATTGGCTCAACTGCCGGCCCACTAAGCTCAACCGACCATTGATTGGCTCAACTGCCCGCCCACTAAGCTCAACCTACCTTGGATTGGCTCAACTGCAAGCCCACTAAGCTCAACCGACCTTGCATTAGCTCAACTGCCCGCCCACTAAGCTCAACCGACCATTGATTTGCTCAACTCACCGCCCATTAAGCTCCACCGACCATTGATTTGCTCAACTAACCGCCCACTAAGCTCAACCGACCATTGATTGGCTCAACTGACCGCCCACTAAGCTCAACCGACCATTGATTGGCTCAACTGACCGCCCACTAAGCTCAACCGAACATTGTATGCTCAACTGCCCACCCACTAAGCTCAACCGACCATTGATTGGCTCTACTGACCGCCCACTAAGCTCAACCGACCATTGATTGGCTCAACTGCCTGCCCAATAAGATCAACCGACCATGGATTGGCTCACCTGCCCGCCCACTAAGCTCAACCGACCATTGACTGGCTCAACTGCCCGCCCACTAAGCTCAACCGACCATTGATTGGCTCAACTGCCCGCCCACTAAGCTCAACCGACCATTGATTGGCTCAACTGCCCGCCCACTAAGCTCAACCGACCATTAATTGGCTGAACTGCCCGCCCACTAAGCTCAACCTACCTTGGATTGGCTCAACTGCACGCCCACTAAGCTCAACCGACCTTGGATTACAACTGCCCGCCCACTAAGCTCAACCGACCATTGATTGGCTCAACTGCCCGCCCATTAAGCTCCACCGACCATTGATTGGCTCAACAGCCCGCCCATTAAGCTCAACAGACCATTGATTGGCTCAACTGCCCGCCCACTAAGCTCAACCGACCATTGATTGGCTCAACTGCCCGCCCACTAATCTGAACGGACCATTGATTGACTCAACTGCCCGCCCACTTAGCTCAACCGACCTTTGATTGGATCAACTGCACGACCACTTAGCTCAACCGACCTTGGATTGGCTCAACTGCCCGCCCACTAAGCTCAACCGACCATTGATTGGCTCAACTGACCGCCCATTAAGCTCAACCTACCATTGATTGACTCAACTGCCCGCCCACTAAGCTCAACCGACCACTGATAGGCTCAAATGCCCGCCCATCTAAGCTCAACGGACCAATGATTGGCTCAAATGCCCGCCCATCTAAGCTTAACGGAACATTGATTGACTCAACTGACCGCCCACTAAGCTCAACCGACCAGTAATTGGCTTAACTGCCCGCCCACTAATTTCAACCGACCATTGATTGGCTCAACTTCCCGTCCACGAAGCTCAACCGACTATTGACTGGCTCAACTGACCGACCATTAAGTTTAACCGACCATTCATTATTTCAACTACCCGACCACTAAGCTCAACCGACCATTGATTGACTCAACAGCCCGCCCACTAAGCTGAACAGACAATTGATTGGCTCAACTGCCCGCCCACTAAGCTCAAACGACCATTGATTGGCTCCACTGACCACCCACTGAGCTCAACAGACCATTGATTGGCTCAACTGCCCGCCCACTAAGCTCAACCGACCATTGATTGGCTCAACTGACCGCCCATTAAGCTCAACCGACCATTGATTGGCTCGACTACCCGCCCACTAAGCTCAACCGACCATTGATTGGCTCAACAGCCCGCCCACTAAGCTCAACCGACCATTGATTGACTCAACTGACCGCCCACTAAGCTCAACCGACCATTGATTGGCTTAATCTCCCGCCCACTAATTTCAACCGACCATTGATTGGCTCAACTGCCCATCCACGAAGCTCAACCGACCATTGATTGGCTCAACTGACCGCCCTCTAAGCCAACCGACTTTTGATTGGCTCAACTGCCCGCAAACTAAGCTCAACCGACCTTTGATTGGCTGAACTGACCGCCCACTAAGCTCAACCGACCTTTGATTGGCTCAACTGCCCGCCCACTAAGCTCAACCTGCCTTTGTTTGGCTCAACTGCCTGCCCATTAAGCTCAACCGACTATTTATTGGCTCAACTGACCGCCCAATAAGCTCAACCGACCATTCATTATTTCAACTACCCGACCACTAAGCTCAACCGACCATTGATTGGCTCAACAGCCCGCCCACTGAGTTCAACAGACCAATGATTGACTCAACTGCCTGCCCACTAAGATCAACCGACCATTGATTGGCTCCACTGCCCGCCCACTAAGCTCAACCGACCATTGACTGGCTCAACTGCCCGCCCACAAAGCTCAACCGACCATTGATTAGCTCAACAGCCCGCCCACTAAGTTCAACAGACCAATGATTGACTCAACTGCCTGCCCACTAAGATCAACCGACCATTGATTGGCTCAACTGCCCGCCCACTAAGCTCAACCGACCATTGACTGGCTCAACTGCCCGCCCACTAAGCTCAACCGACCATTGATTGGCTCAACTGCCGGCCCACTAAGCTCAACCGACCATTGATTGGCTCAACTGCCCGCCCACTAAGCTCAACCGACCACTGATTGGCTCAACTGCCCGCCCACTAAGCTCAACCTATCTTGGATTGGCTCAACTGCAAGCCCACTAAGCTCAACCGACCTTGGATTAGCTCAACTGCGCGCCCACTAAGCTCAACCGACCATTGATTTGCTCAACTCACCGCCCATTAAGCTCCACTGACCATTGATTTGCTCAACTAACCGCCCACTAAGCTCAAACGACCATTGATTGGCTCAACTGACCGCCCACTAAGCTCAACCGACCATTGTATGCTCAACTGCCCACCCACTAAGCTCAACCGACAATTGATTGGCTCTACTGACCGCCCACTAAGCTCAACCGACCATTGATTGGCTCAACTGCCCGCCCACTAAGCTCAACCGACCATTGATTGGCTCAACTGCCCGCCCACTAAGCCCAACCGACCATTGATTGGCTCAACTGCCTGCCCACTAAGCTCAACCGACCATTGATTGGCTCAACTGCCCGCCCACTAAGCTCAACCAACATTGGATTGGCTCAACTGCACGCCCACTAAGCTCAACCGACCTTGGATTAGCTCAACTGCCCGCCCACTAAGCTCAACCGACCATTGATTCGCTCAACTCACCGCCCATTAATCTCCACCGACCATTGATTGGCTCAACAGCCCGCCCATTAAGCTCAACAGACCATTGATTGGCTCAACTGCCCACCCACTAAGCTCAACCGAATATTGATTGGCTCAACTGCCCGCATACTAATCTGAACGGACCATTGATTGACTCAATTGCCCGCCCACTTAGCTCAACCGACCTTTGATTGGATCAACTGCACGACCACTTAGCTCAACCGACCTTGGATTGGCTCAACTGCCCGCCCACTAAGCTCAACCGACCATTGATTGGCTCAACTGACCGCCCAGTAAGCTCAACCTACCATTGATTGACTCAACTGCCCGCCCACTAAGCTCAACCGACCACTGATAGGCTCAAATGCCCGCCCATCTAAGCTCAACCGACCAATGATTGGCTCAAATGCCCGCCCATCTAAGCTTAACGGAACATTGATTGACTCAACTGACCGCCCACTAAGCTCAACCGACCAGTAATTGGCTTAACTGCCCGCCCACTAATTTCAACCGACCATTGATTGGCTCAACTGACCGCCCACTAAGCTCAACCGACCATTGATTGGCTCCACTGACCGCCCACTGAGCTCAACAGACCATTGATTGGCTCAACTGCCCGCCCACTAAGCTCAACCGACCATTGATTGGCTCAACTGACCGCCCATTAAGCTCGACGGACCATTGATTGGCTCAACTATCGCCCACTAAGATCAACCGACCATTGATTGGCTCAACAGCCCGCCCACTAAGCTCAACCGACCATTGATTGACTCAACTGACCGCCCACTAAGCTCAACCGACCATTGATTGGCTTAACTGCCCGCCCACTAATTTCAACCGACCATTGATTGGCTCAACTGCCCGTCCACGCAGCTTAACCGACCATTGATTGGCTCAACTGACCGCCCACTAAGCCAACCGACTTTTAATTGGCTCAACGGCCCGCCCACTAAGCTCAACCGACCTTTGATTGGCTGAACTGACCGCCCACTAAGCTCAACCGACCTTTGATTGGCTCAACTGCCCGCCCACTAAGCTCAATCGACCTTTGTTTGGCCCAACTGCCTGCCCATTAAGCTCAACCGACCATTGATTAGCTCAACAGCCCGCCCACTAAGTTCAACAGACCAATGATTGACTCAACTGCCTGCCCACTAAGATCAACCGACCATTGATTGGCTCAACTGCCCGCCCACTAAGCTCAACCGACCATTGACTGGCTCAAATGCCCGCCCACTAAGCTCAACCGACCATTGATTGGCTCAACTGCCGGCCCACTAAGCTCAACCGACCATTGATTGGCTCAACTGCTCGCCCACTAAGCTCAACCTACCTTGGATTGGCTCAACTGCAAGCCCACTAAGCTCAACCGACCTTGCATTAGCTCAACTGCCCGCCCACTAAGCTCATCCGACCATTGATTTGCTCAACTCACCGCCCATTAAGCTCCACCGACCATTGATTTGCTCAACTAACCGCCCACTAAGCTCAACCGACCATTGATTGGCTCAACAGCCCGCCCACTAAGCTGAACAGACAATTGATTGGCTCAACTGCCCGCCCACTAAGCTCAAACGACCATTGATTGGCTCCACTGACCGCCCACTGAGCTTAACAGACCATTGATTGGCTCAACTGCCCGTCCACTAATTTCAACCGACCATTGATTGGATCAACTGCCCGTCCACTAATCTGAACGGACCATTGATTGACTCAACTGCCCGCCCACTTAGCTCAACCGACCTTTGATTGGATCAACTGCACGACCACTTAGCTCAACCGACCTTGGATTGGCTCAACTGCCCGCCCACTAAGCTCAACCGACCATTGATTCGCTCAACTGCCCGCCCACTAAGCTACACCGGCCTTTGTTTGGCTCAACTGCCTGCCCACTAAGCTCAACCGACCTTTGATTGGCTCAACTGCCCGCCCACTAAGCTCACCCGACCTTTGATTGGCTCAACTGCCCGATCACTAAGCTCAACCGAGTATTGATTGGCTCAACTGACCGACCAATAAGCTCAACCGACAATTCATTATTTCAACTACCCGACCACTAAGCTCAACCGACCATTGATTGGCTCAACGGCCCGCCCACTAAGCTCAACAGACAATTGATTGGCTCAACTGCCCGCCCACTAAGCTCAAACGACCATTGATTGGCTCCACTGACCGCCCACTACGCTCAACCGACCATTAATTGGCTCAACTGCCCGCCCACTAATTTCAACCGACCATTGATTGGCTCAACTGCCCGTCCACGAAGCTCAACCGACCATTGTTATGCTCAACTGCCCGCCCACTAATCTCAACCGACCATTGATTGGCTCCACTGACCGCCCACTAAGCTCAACCGACCACTGATTGGCTCCATTGACCGCCCACTAAGCTCAAACGACCTTTGATTGGCTCAACAGCCCGCCCACTAAGCTGAACAGACAATTGATTGGCTCAACTGCCCGCCCACTAAGCTCAAACGACCATTGATTGGCTCCACTGACCACCCACTGAGCTCAACAGACCATTGATTGGCTCAACTGCCCGCCCACTAAGCTCAACCGACCATTGATTGGCTCAACCGACCGCCCACTAAGCTCAACCGACTATTGATTGACTCAACTGACCGCCCACTAAGCTCAACCGACCATTGATTGGCTTAACTGCCCGCCCACTAATTTAAACCGACCATTGATTGGCTCAACTGCCCGTCCACTAATCTGAACGGACCATTGATTGACTCAACTGCCCGCCCACTTAGCTCAACCGACCTTTGATTGGATCAACTGCACGACCACTTAGCTCAACCGACCTTGGATTGACTCAACTGCCCGCCCACTAAGCTCAACCGACCATTGATTGGCTCAACTGACCGCCCATTAAGCTCAACCTACCATTGATTGGCTCAACTGCCCGCCCACTAAGCTCAACCGACCACTGATAGGCTCAAATGCCCGCCCATCTAAGCTCAACCGACCAATGATTGGCTCAAATGCCCGCCCATCTAAGCTTAACGGAACATTGATTGACTCAACTGACCGCCCACTAAGCTCAACCGACCAGTAATTGGCTTAACTGCCCGCCCACTAATTTCAACCGACCATTGATTGGCTCAACTGCCCGTCCACGAAGCTCAACCGACCATTGATTGGCTCAACTGACCGCCCACTAAGCTCAACCGACCTTTGATTGGCTGAACTGACCGCCCACTAAGCTCAACCGACCACTGATTGGCAAAACTGACCGCCCACTAAGCTCAACCGACCATTGATTGGTTCAACTGCCCGCCCACTAAGCTCAACCGACCATTAATTGGCTCAACTGCCCGCCCACTAAGCTCAACCGACCATTGAGTGGCTCAACTGCCCGCCCACTAAGCTCAACCAACCTTGGATTGGCTCAACTGCACGCCCACTAAGCTCAACCGACCTTGGATTAGCTCAACTGAACGCCCACTAAGTTCAACCGGCCTTTGTTTGGCTCAACTGCCTGCCCACTAAGCTCAACCGACCATTGATTGGCTCAACAGCCCGCCCACTAAGCTCAACCGACCATTGATTGACTCAACTGACCGCCCACTAAGCTCAACCGACCATTGATTGGCTTAACTGCCCGCCCACTAATTTCAACCGACCATTGATTGGCTCAACTCCCCGTCCACGAAGCTCAACCGACCATTGATTGGCTCAACTGACCGCCCACTAAGCCAACCGACTTTTGATTGACTCAACTGCCCGCCCACTAAGCTCAACCGACCTTTGATTGGCTGAACTGACCGCCCACTAAGCTCAACCGACCATTGATTGGCACAACTGACCGCCCACTAAGCTCAACCGACCATTGATTTGCTCAACTGACCGCCCACTAAGCTCAACCGACCATTGTTATGCTAAACTGCCCGCCCACTAAGCTCAACCGACCATTGATTGGCTCCATTGACCGCCCACTAAGCTCAACCGACCTTTGATTGGCTCAACTGCCCGCCCACTAAGCTACACCGGCCTTTGTTTGGCTCAACTGCCTGCCCACTAAGCTCAACCGACCTTTGATTGGCTCAACTGCCCGCCCACTAAGCTCACCCGACCTTTGATTGGCTCAACTGCCCGACCACTAAGCTCAACCGAGTATTGATTGGCTCAACTGACCGCCAAATAAGCTCAACCGACCATTCATTATTTTAACTACCCGACCACTTAGCTCAACCGACCATTGATTGGCTCAACGGCCCGCCCACTGAGCTCAACAGACCATTGATTGGCTCAACTGCCCGCCCACTAAGCTCAAACGACCATTGATTGGCTCCACTGACCGCCCACTACGCTCAACCGACCATTGATTGGCTCAACTGCCCGCCCACTAAGCTCAACCGACCATTGATTGACTCAACTGACCGCCCACTAAGCTCAACCGACCAGTAATTGGCTGAACTGACCGCCCACTAATTTCAACCGACCATTGATTGGCTCAACTGCCCGTCCACGAAGCTCAACCGACCATTGTTATGCTCAACTGCCCGCCCACTAATCTCAACCGACCATTGATTGGCTCCACTGTCCGCCCACTAAGCTCAACCGACCACTGATTGGCTCCATTGACCGCCCACTAAGCTCAACCGACCTTTGATTGGCTCAACAGCCCGCCCACTAAGCTAAACAGACACTTGATTGGCTCAACTGCCCGCTCACTAAGCTCAAACGACCATTGATTGGCTCCACTGACCACCCACTGAGCTCAACAGACCATTGATTGGCTCAACTGCCCGCCCACTAAGCTCAACCGACCATTGATTGGCTCAACTGACCGCCCACTAAGCTCAACCGACCATTGATTGGCTTAACTGCCCGCCCACTAATTTAAACCGACCATTGATTGGCTCAACTGCCCGTCCACTAATCTGAACGGACCATTGATTGACTCAACTGCCCGCCCACTTAGCTCAACCGACCTTTGATTGGATCAACTGCATGACCACTTAGCTCAACCGACCTTGGATTGGCTCAACTGCCCGCCCACTAAGCTCAACCGACTATTGATTGGCTCAACTGACCGCCCATTAAGCTCAACCTACCATTGATTGGCTCAACTGCCCGCCCACTAAGCTCAACCGACCACTGATTGGCACAACTGACCGCCCACTACGCTCAACCGAACATTGATTGGCTCAACTGCCCGCCCACTAAGCTCAACCGAATATTAATTGGCTCAACTGCCCGCCCACCATGCTCAACCGACCATTGAGTGGCTCAACTGCCCGCCCACTAAGCTCAACCAACCTTGGATTGGCTCAACTGCACGCCCACTAAGCTCAACCGACCTTGGATTAGCTCAACTGAACGCCCACTAAGCTCAACCGGCCTTTGTTTGGCTCAACTGCCTGCCCACTAAGCTCAACCGACCATTGATTGGCTCAACAGCCCGCCCACTAAGCTCAACCGACCATTGATTGACTCAACTGACCGCCCACTAAGCTCAACCGACCATTGATTGGCTTAACTGCCCGCCCACTAATTTCAACCGACCATTGATTGGCTCAACTCCCCGTCCACGAAGCTCAACCGACCATTGATTGGCTCAACTGACCGCCCACTAAGCCAACCGACTTTTGATTGGCTCAACTGCCCGCCCACTAAGCTCAACCGACCTTTGATTGGCTGAACTGACCGCCCACTAAGCTCAACCGACCATTGATTTGCACAACTGACCGCCCACTAAGCTCAACCGACCATTGATTGGCTCAACTGCCCGTCCACGAAGCTCAACCGACCATTGATTGGCTCAACTAACCGCCCACTAAGCTCAACCGACCATTGATTGGCTCCACTGACCGCCCACTGAGCTCAACAGGCCATTGATTGGCTCAACTGCCCGCCCACTAAGCTCAACCGACCATTGATTGGCTCAACTGACCGCCCATTAAGCTCGACCGACCATTGATTGGCTCAACTATCGCCCACTAAGCTCAACCGACCATTGATTGGCTCAACAGCCCGCCCACTAAGCTCAACCGACCATTGATTGACTCAACTGACCGCCCACTAAGCTCAACCGACCATTGATTGGCTTAACTGCCCGCCCACTAATTTCAACCGACCATTGATTGGCTCAACTGCCCGTCCACGCAGCTTAACCGACCATTGATTGGCTCAACTGACCGCCCACTAAGCCAACCGACTTTTGATTGGCTCAACGGCCCGCCCACTAAGCTCAACCGACCTTTGATTGGCTGAACTGACCGCCCACTAAGCTCAACCGACCTTTGATTGGCACAACTGACCGCCCACTAAGCTCAACCGACCATTGATTGGCTCAACTGCCCGTCCACGAAGCTCAACCGACCATTGATTGGCTCAACTAACCGCCCACTAAGCTCAACCGACCATTGATTGGCTCCACTGACCGCCCACTGAGCTCAACAGACCATTGATTGGCTCAACTGCCCGCCCACTAAGCTCAACCGACCATTGATTGGCTCAACTGACCGCCCATTAAGCTCGACCGACCATTGATTGGCTCAACTATCGCCCACTAAGCTCAACCGACCATTGATTGGCTCAACAGCCCGCCCACTAAGCTCACCCGACCATTGATTGACTCAACTGACCGCCCACTAAGCTCAACCGACCATTGATTGGCTTAACTGCCCGCCGACTAATTTCAACCGAACATTGATTGGCTCAACTGCCCGTCCACGCAGCTTAACCGACCATTGATTGGCTCAACTGACCGCCCACTAAGCCAACCGACTTTTGATTGTCTCAACGGCCCGCCCACTAAGCTCAACCGACCTTTGATTGGCTGAACTGACCGCCCACTAAGCTCAACCGACCTTTGACTGGCTCAACTGCCCGCCCACTAAGCTCAACCGGCCTTTGTTTGGCTCAACTGCCTGCCAATTAAGCTCAACCGACCATTGATTGGCTCAAATGCCCGCCCACTAAGCTCACCCGACCTTTGATTGGCTCAACTGCCCGACCACTAAGCTCAACCGACTATTTATTGGCTCAACTGACCGCCCAATAAGCTCAACCGACCATTCATTATTTCAACTACCCGACCACTAAGCTCAACCGACCATTGATTGGCTCAACGGCCCGCCCACTAAACTCAACCGACCATTGATTAGCTCAACTGCTCGCCCACTAAGCTCAACCTACCTTGGATTGGCTCAACTGCAAGCCCACTAAGCTCAACCGACCTTGCATTAGCTCAACTGCCCGCCCACTAAGCTCAACCGACCATTGATTTGCTCAACTCACCGCCCATTAAGCTCCACCGACCATTGATTTGCTCAACTAACCGCCCACTAAGCTCAACCGACCATTGATTGGCTCAACAGCCCGCCCACTAAGCTGAACAGACAATTGATTGGCTCAACTGCCCGCCCACTAAGCTCAAACGACCATTGATTGGCTCCACTGACCGCCCACTGAGCTTAACAGACCATTGATTGGCTCAACTGCCCGTCCACTAATTTCAACCGACCATTGATTGGATCAACTGCCCGTCCACTAATCTGAACGGACCATTGATTGACTCAATTGCCCGCCCACTTAGCTCAACCGACCTTTGATTGGATCAACTGCACGACCACTTAGCTCAACCGACCTTGGATTGGCTCAACTGCCCGCCCACTAAGCTCAACCGACAATTGATTCGCTCAACTGCCCGCCCACTAAGCTCACCCGACCTTTGATTGGCTCAACTGCCCGACCACTAAGCTCAACCGAGTATTGATTGGCTCAACTGACCGACCAATAAGCTCAACCGACAATTCATTATTTCAACTACCCGACCACTAAGCTCAACCGACCATTGATTGGCTCAACGGCCCGCCCACTAAGCTCAACAGACCATTGATTGGCTCAACTGCCCGCCCACTAAGCTCAAACGACCATTGATTGGCTCCACTGACCGCCCACTACGCTCAACCGACCATTAATTGGCTCAACTGCCCGCCCACTAATTTCAACCGACCATTGATTGGCTCAACTGCCCGTCCACGAAGCTCAACCGACCATTGTTATGCTCAACTGCCCGCCCACTAATCTCAACCGACCATTGATTGGCTCCACTGACCGCCCACTAAGCTCAACCGACCACTGATTGGCTCCATTGACCGCCCACTAAGCTCAAACGACCTTTGATTGGCTCAACAGCCCGCCCACTAAGCTGAACAGACAATTGATTGGCTCAACTGCCCGCCCACTAAGCTCAAACGACCATTGATTGGCTCCACTGACCACCCACTGAGCTCAACAGACCATTGATTGGCTCAACTGCCCGCCCACTAAGCTCAACCGACCATTGATTGGCTCAACCGACCGCCCACTAAGCTCAACCGACCATTGATTGACTCAACTGACCGCCCACTAAGCTCAACCGACCATTGATTGGCTTAACTGCCCGCCCACTAATTTAAACCGACCATTGATTGGCTCAACTGCCCGTCCACTAATCTGAACGGACCATTGATTGACTCAACTGCCCGCCCACTTAGCTCAACCGACCTTTGATTGGATCAACTGCACGACCACTTAGCTCAACCGACCTTGGATTGACTCAACTGCCCGCCCACTAAGCTCAACCGACCATTGATTGGCTCAACTGACCGACCATTAAGCTCAACCTACCATTGATTGGCTCAACTGCCCGCCCACTAAGCTCAACCGACCACTGATAGGCTCAAATGCCCGCCCATCTAAGCTCAACCGACCAATGATTGGCTCAAATGCCCGCCCATCTAAGCTTAACGGAACATTGATTGACTCAACTGACCGCCCACTAAGCTCAACCGACCAGTAATTGGCTTAACTGCCCGCCCACTAATTTCAACCGACCATTGATTGGCTCAACTGCCCGTCCACGAAGCTCAACCGACCATTGATTGGCTCAACTGACCGCCCACTAAGCTCAACCGACCTTTGATTGGCTGAACTGACCGCCCACTAAGCTCAACCGACCACTGATTGGCAAAACTGACCGCCCACTAAGCTCAACCGACCATTGATTGGTTCAACTGCCCGCCCACTAAGCTCAACCGACCATTAATTGGCTCAACTGCCCGCCCACTGAGCTCAACCGACCATTGAGTGGCTCAACTGCCCGCCCACTAAGCTCAACCAACCTTGGATTGGCTCAACTGCACGCCCACTAAGCTCAACCGACCTTGGATTAGCTCAACGGAACGCCCACTAAGCTCAACCGGCCTTTGTTTGGCTCAACTGCCTGCCCACTAAGCTCAACCGACCATTGATTGGCTCAACAGCCCGCCCACTAAGCTCAACCGACCATTGATTGACTCAACTGACCGCCCACTAAGCTCAACCGACCATTGATTGGCTTAACTGCCCGCCCACTAATTTCAACCGACCATTGATTGGCTCAACTCCCCGTCCACGAAGCTCAACCGACCATTGATTGGCTCAACTGACCGCCCACTAAGCCAACCGACTTTTGATTGGCTCAACTGCCCGCCCACTAAGCTCAACCGACCTTTGATTGGCTGAACTGACCGCCCACTAAGCTCAACCGACCATTGATTGGCACAACTGACCGCCCACTAAGCTCAACCGACCATTGTTATGCTAAACTGCCCGCCCACTAAGCTCAACCGACCATTGATTGGCTCCATTGACCGCCCACTTAGCTCAACCGACCATTGATTGGCTCAACGGCCCGCCCACTGAGCTCAACAGACCATTGATTGGCTCAACTGCCCGCCCACTAAGCTCAAACGACCATTGATTGGCTCCACTGACCGCCCACTACGCTCAACCGACCATTGATTGGCTCAACTGCCCGCCCACTAAGCTCAACCGACCATTGATTGACTCAACTGACCGCCCACTAAGCTCAACCGACCAGTAATTGGCTGAACTGACCGCCCACTAATTTCAACCGACCATTGATTGGCTCAACTGCCCGTCCACGAAGCTCAACCGACCATTGTTACGCTCAACTGCCCGCCCACTAATCTCAACCGACCATTGATTGGCTCCACTGTCCGCCCACTAAGCTCAACCGACCACTGATTGGCTCCATTGACCGCCCACTAAGCTCAACCGACCTTTGATTGGCTCAACAGCCCGCCCACTAAGCTAAACAGACAATTGATTGGCTCAACTGCCCGCCCACTAAGCTCAAACGACCATTGATTGGCTCCACTGACCACCCACTGAGCTCAACAGACCATTGATTGGCTCAACTGCCCGCCCACTAAGCTCAACCGACCATTGATTGGCTCAACTGACCGCCCACTAAGCTCAACCGACCACTGATTGACTCAACTGACCGCCCATTAAGCTCAACCGACCATTGATTGGCTTAACTGCCCGCCCACTAATTTAAACCGACCATTGATTGGCTCAACTGCCCGTCCACTAATCTGAACGGACCATTGATTGACTCAACTGCCCGCCCACTTAGCTCAACCGACCTTTGATTGGATCAACTGCACGACCACTTAACTCAACCGACCTTGGATTGGCTCAACTGCCCGCCCACTAAGCTCAACCGACCATTGATTGGCTCAACTGACCGCCCATTAAGCTCAACCTACCATTGATTGGCTCAACTGCCCGCCCACTAAGCTCAACCGACCACTGATTGGCACAACTGACCGCCCACTACGCTCAACCGAACATTGATTGGCTCAACTGCCCGCCCACTAAGCTCAACCGAATATTAATTGGCTCAACTGCCCGCCCACTAAGCTCAACCGACCATTGAGTGGCTCAACTGCCCGCCCACTAAGCTCAACCAACCTTGGATTGGCTCAACTGCACGCCCACTAAGCTCAACCGACCTTGGATTAGCTCAACTGAACGCCCACTAAGCTCAACCGGCCTTTGTTTGGCTCAACTGCCTGCCCACTAAGCTCAACCGACCATTGATTGGCTCAACAGCCCGCCCACTAAGCTCAACCGACCATTGATTGACTCAACTGACCGCCCACTAAGCTCAACCGACCATTGATTGGCTTAACTGCCCGCCCACTAATTTCAACCGACCATTGATTGGCTCAACTCCCCGTCCACGAAGCTCAACCGACCATTGATTGGCTCAACTGACCGCCCACTAAGCCAACCGACTTTTGATTGGCTCAACTGCCCGCCAACTAAGCTCAACCGACCTTTGATTGGCTGAACTGACCGCCCACTAAGCTCAACCGACCATTGATTTGCACAACTGACCGCCCACTAAGCTCAACCGACCATTGATTGGCTCAACTTCCCGTCCACGAAGCTCAACCGACCATTGATTGGCTCAACTAACCGCCCACTAAGCTCAACCGACCATTGATTGGCTCCACTGACCGCCCACTGAGCTCAACAGACCATTGATTGGCTCAACTGCCCGCCCACTAAGCTCAACCGACCATTGATTGGCTCAACTGACCGCCCATTAAGCTCGACCGACCATTGATTGGCTCAACTATCGCCCACTAAGCTCAACCGACCATTGATTGGCTCAACAGCCCGCCCACTAAGCTCAACCGACCATTGATTGACTCAACTGACCGCCCACTAAGCTCAACCGACCATTGATTGGCTTAACTGCCCGCCCACTAATTTCAACCGACCATTGATTGGCTCAACTGCCCGTCCACGCAGCTTAACCGACCATTGATTGGCTCAACTGACCGCCCACTAAGCCAACCGACTTTTGATTGGCTCAACGGCCCGCCCACTAAGCTCAACCGACCTTTGATTGGCTGAACTGACCGCCCACTAAGCTCAACCGACCTTTGATTGGCACAACTGACCGCCCACTAAGCTCAACCGACCATTGATTGGCTCAACTGCCCGTCCACGAAGCTCAACCGACCATTGATTGGCTCAACTGCCCGCCCACTAAGCTCAACCGACCATTGATTGGCTCAACAGCCCGCCCACTAAGCTCAACCGACCATTGATTGACTCAACTGACCGCCCACTAAGCTCAACCGACCATTGATTGGATTAACTGCCCGCCCACTAATTTCAACCGACCATTGATTGGCTCAACTGCCCGTCCACGCAGCTTAACCGACCATTGATTGGCTCAACTGACCGCCCACTAAGCCAACCGACTTTTGATTGGCTCAACGGCCCGCCCACTAAGCTCAACCGACCTTTGATTGGCTGAACTGACCGCCCACTAAGCTCAACCGACCTTTGATTGGCTCAACTGCCCGCCCACTAAGCTCAACCGGCCTTTGTTTGGCTCAACTGCCTGCCCATTAAGCTCAACCGACCATTGATTGGCTCAACTGCCCGCCCACTAAGCTCACCCGACCTTTGATTGGCTCAACTGCCCGACCACTAAGCTCAACCGACTATTTATTGGCTCAACTGACCGCCCAATAAGCTCAACCGACCATTCATTATTTCAACTACCCGACCACTAAGCTCAACCGACCATTGATTGGCTCAACGGCCCGCCCACTAAACTCAACCGACCATTGATTAGCTCAACAGCCCGCCCACTAAGTTCAACAGGCCAATGAATGACTCAACTGTCTGCCCACTAAGATCAACCGACCATTGATTGGCTCAACTGCCCGCCAACTAAGCTCAACCGACCATTGACTGGCTCAACTGCCCGCCCACTAAGCTCAACCGACCATTGACTGGCTCAACTGCCCGCCCACTAAGCTCAACCGACCATTGATTGGCTCAACTGCCGGCCCACTAAGCTCAACCGACCATTGATTGGCTCAACTGCTCGCCCACTAAGCTCAACCTACCTTGGATTGGCTCAACTGCAAGCCCACTAAGCTCAACCGACCTTGCATTAGCTCAACTGCCCGCACACTAAGCTCAACCGACCATTGATTTGCTCAACTCACCGCCCATTAAGCTCCACCGACCATTGATTTGCTCAACTAACCGCCCACTAAGCTCAACCGACCATTGATTGGCTCAACTGACCGCCCACTAAGCTCAACCGACCATTGTATGCTGAACTGCCCACCCACTAAGCTCAACCGACCATTGATTGGCTCTACTGACCGCCCACTAAGCTCAACCGACCATTGATTGGCTCAACTGCCCGCCCAATAAGATCAACCGACCATGGATTGGCTCACCTGCCCGCCCACTAAGCTCAACCGACCATTGACTGGCTCAACTGCCCGCCCACTAAGCTCAACCGACCATTGATTGGCTCAACTGCCCGCCCACTAAGCTCAACCGACCATTGACTGGCTCAACTGCCCGCCCACTAAGCTCAACCGACCATTGATTGGCTCAACTGCCGGCCCACTAAGCTCAACCGACCATTGATTGGCTCAACTGCTCGCCCACTAAGCTCAACCTACCTTGGATTGGCTCAACTGCAAGCCCACTAAGCTCAACCGACCTTGCATTAGCTCAACTGCCCGCCCACTAAGCTCAACCGACCATTGATTTGCTCAACTCACCGCCCATTAAGCTCCACCGACCATTGATTTGCTCAACTAACCGCCCACTAAGCTCAACCGACCATTGATTGGCTCAACTGACCGCCCACTAAGCTCAACCGACCATTGTATGCTGAACTGCCCACCCACAAAGCTCAACCGACCATTGATTGGCTCTACTGACCGCCCACTAAGCTCAACCGACCATTGATTGGCTCAACTGCCTGCCCAATAAGATCAACCGACCATGGATTGGCTCACCTGCCCGCCCACTAAGCTCAACCGACCATTGACTGGCTCAACTGCCCGCCCACTAAGCTCAACCGACCATTGATTGGCTCAACTGCCCGCCCACTAAGCTCAACCGACCATTGATTGGCTCAACTGCCCGCCCAATAAGCTCAACCGACCATTGATTGGCTCAACTGCCCGCCCACTAAGCTCAAACTACCTTGGATTGGCTCAACTGCACGCCCACTAAGCTCAACCGACCTTGGATTACAACTGCCCGCCCACTAAGCTCAACCGACCATTGATTCACTCAACTCACCGCCCAATAAGCTCCACCGACCATTGATTGGCTCAACAGCCCGCCCATTAAGCTCAACAGACCATTGATTGGCTCAACTGCCCGCCCACTAAGCTCAACCGACCATTGATTGGCTCAACTGCCCGCCCACTAAGCTCAACCGACCACTGATAGGCTCAAATGCCCGCCCATCTAAGCTCAACCGACCAATGATTGGCTCAAATGCCCGCCCATCTAAGCTTAACGGAACATTGATTGACTCAACTGACCGCCCACTAAGCTCAACCGACCAGTAATTGGCTTAACTGCCCGCCCACTAATTTCAACCGACCATTGATTGGCTCAACTTCCCGTCCACGAAGCTCAACCGACCATTGATTGGCTCAACTGACCGCCCACTAAGCTCAACCGACCTTTGATTGGCTGAACTGACCGCCCACTAAGCTCAACCGACCACTGATTGGCTCAACTGCCCGCCCACTAAGCTCAACCGACCATTGATTGGCTCAACTGCCCGCCCACTAAGCTCAACCGACTATTGATTGGCTCAACTGACCGACCATTAAGTTTAACCGACCATTCATTATTTCAACTACCCGACCACTAAGCTCAACCGACCATTGATTGGCTCAACAGCCCGCCCACTAAGCTGAACAGACAATTGATTGGCTCAACTGCCCGCCCACTAAGCTCAAACGACCATTGATTGGCTCCACTGCCCGCCCACTGAGCTCAACCGACTATTGATTGGCTCAACTGACCGACCATTAAGTTTAACCGACCATTCATTATTTTAACTACCCGACCACTTAGCTCAACCGACCATTGATTGGCTCAACGGCCCGCCCACTGAGCTCAACAGACCATTGATTGGCTCAACTGCCCGCCCACTAAGCTCAAACGGCCATTGATTGGCTCCACTGACCGCCCACTACGCTCAACCGACCATTGATTGGCTCAACTGACCGCCCACTAAGCTCAACCGACCATTGATTGACTCAACTGACCGCCCACTAAGCTCAACCGACCAGTAATTGGCTGAACTGACCGCCCACTAATTTCAACCGACCATTGATTGGCTCAACTGCCCGTCCACGAAGCTCAACCGACCATTGTTATGCTCAACTGCCCGCCCACTAATCTCAACCGACCATTGATTGGCTCCACTGACCGCCCACTAAGCTCAACCGACCACTGATTGGCTCCATTGACCGCCCACTAAGCTCAACCGACCTTTGATTGGCTCAACAGCCCGCCCACTAAGCTAAACAGACAATTGATTGGCTCAACTGCCCGCCCACTAAGCTCAAACGACCATTGATTGGCTCCACTGACCACCCACTGAGCTCAACAGACCATTCATTGATTGGCTCAACTGCCCGCCCACTAAGCTCAACCGACCATTGATTGGCTCAACTGACCGCCCACTAAGCTCAACCGACCACTGATTGACTCAACTGACCGCCCATTAAGCTCAACCGACCATTGATTGGCTTAACTGCCCGCCCACTAATTTAAACCGACCATTGATTGGCTCAACTGCCCGTCCACTAATCTGAACGGACCATTGATTGACTCAACTGCCCGCCCACTTAGCTCAACCGACCTTTGATTGGATCAACTGCACGACCACTTAGCTCAACCGACCTTGGATTGGCTCAACTGCCCGCCCACTAAGCTCAACCGACCATTGATTGGCTCAACTGACCGCCCATTAAGCTCAACCTACCATTGATTGGCTCAACTGCCCGCCCACTAAGCTCAACCGACCACTGATTGGCACAACTGACCGCCCACTACGCTCAACCGACCATTGATTGGCTCAACTGCCCGCCCACTAAGCTCAACCGAATATTAATTGACTCAACTGCCCGCCCACTAAGCTCAACCGACCATTGAGTGGCTCAACTGCCCGCCCACTAAGCTCAACCAACCTTGGATTGGCTCAACTGCACGCCCACTAAGCTCAACCGACCTTGGATTAGCTCAACTGAACGCCCACTAAGCTCAACCGGCCTTTGTTTGGCTCAACTGCCTGCCCACTAAGCTCAACCGACCATTGATTGGCTCAACAGCCCGCCCACTAAGCTCAACCGACCATTGATTTACTCAACTGACCGCCCACTAAGCTCAACCGACCATTGATTGGCTTAACTGCCCGCCCACTAATTTCAACCGACCATTGATTGGCTCAACTCCCCGTCCACGAAGCTCAACCGACCATTGATTGGCTCAACTGACCGCCCACTAAGCCAACCGACTTTTGATTGGCTCAACTGCCCGCCCACTAAGCTCAACCGACCTTTGATTGGCTGAACTGACCGCCCACTAAGCTCAACCGACCATTGATTGGCACAACTGACCGCCCACTAAGCTCAACCGACCATTGATTGGCTCAACTGCCCGTCCACGAAGCTCAACCGACCATTGATTGGCTCAACTAACCGCCCACTAAGCTCAACCGACCATTGATTGGCTCCACTGACCGCCCACTGAGCTCAACAGACCATTGATTGGCTCAACTGCCCGCCCACTAAGCTCAACCGACCATTGATTGGCTCAACTGACCGCCCATTAAGCTCGACCGACCATTGATTGGCTCAACTATCGCCCACTAAGCTCAACCGACCATTGATTGGCTCAACAGCCCGCCCACTAAGCTCAAACGACCATTGATTGACTCAACTGACCGCCCACTAAGCTCAACCGACCATTGATTGGCTTAACTTCCCGCCCACTAATTTCAACCGACCATTGATTGGCTCAACTGCCCGTCCACGCAGCTTAACCGACCATTGATGGGCTCAACTGACCGCCCACTAAGCCAACCGACTTTTGATTGGCTCAACGGCCCGCCCACTAAGCTCAACCGACCTTTGATTGGCTGAACTGACCGCCCACTAAGCTCAACCGACCTTTGATTGGCACAACTGACCGCCCACTAAGCTCAACCGACCATTGATTGGCTCAACTGCCCGTCCACGAAGCTCAACCGACCATTGATTGGCTCAACTAACCGCCCATTAAGCTCAACCGACCATTGATTGGCTCCACTGACCGCCCACTGAGCTCAACAGACCATTGATTGGCTCAACTGCCCGCCCACTAAGCTCAACCGACCATTGATTGGCTCAACTGACCGCCCATTAAGCTCGACCCACCATTGATTGGCTCAACTATCGCCCACTAAGCTCAACCAACCATTGATTGGCTCAACAGCCCGCCCACTAAGCTCAACCGACCATTGATTGACTCAACTGACCGCCCACTAAGCTCAACCGACCATTGATTGGCTTAACTGCCCGCCCACTAATTTCAACCGACCATTGATTGGCTCAACTGCCCGTCCACGCAGCTTAACCGACCATTGATTGCCTCAACTGACCGCCCACTAAGCCAACCGACTTTTGATTGGCTCAACGGCCCGCCCACTAAGCTCAACCGACCTTTGATTGGCTGAACTGACCGCCCACTAAGCTCAACCGACCTTTGATTGGCTCAACTGCCCGCCCACTAAGCTCAACCGGCCTTTGTTTGGCTCAACTGCCTGCCCATTAAGCTCAACCGACCATTGATTGGCTCAACTGCCCGCCCACTAAGCTCACCCGACCTTTGATTGGCTCAACTGCCCGACCACTAAGCTCAACCGACTATTTATTGGCTCAACTGACCGCCCAATAAGCTCAACCGACCATTCATTATTTCAACTACCCGACCACTAAGCTCAACCGACCATTGATTTGCTCAACGGCCCGCCCACTAAACTCAACCGACCATTGATTAGCTCAACAGCCCGCCCACTAAGTTCAACAGGCCAATGAATGACTCAACTGCCTGCCCACTAAGATCAACCGACCATTGATTGGCTCAACTAGCCGCCAACTAAGCTCAACCGACCATTGACTGGCTCAACTGCCCGCCCACTAAGCTCAACCGACCATTGATTGGCTCAACTGCCGGCCCACTAAGCTCAACCGACCATTGATTGGCTCAACTGCTCGCCCACTAAGCTCAACCTACCTTGGATTGGCTCAACTGCAAGCCCACTAAGCTCAACCGACCTTGCATTAGCTCAACTGCCCGCCCACTAAGCTCAACCGACCATTGATTTGCTCAACTCACCGCCCATTAAGCTCCACCGACCATTGATTTGCTCAACTAACCGCCCACTATGCTCAACCGACCATTGATTGGCTCAACTGACCGCCCACTAAGCTCAACCGACCATTGTATGCTGAACTGCCCACCCACTAAGCTCAACCGACCATTGATTGGCTCTACTGACCGCCCACTAAGCTCAACCGACCATTGATTGGCTCAACTGCCTGCCCAATAAGATCAACCGACCATGGATTGGCTCACCTGCCCGCCCACTAAGCTCAACCGACCATTGACTGGCTCAACTGCCCGCCCACTAAGCTCAACCGACCATTGATTGGCTCAACTGCCCGCCCACTAAGCTCAACCGACCATTGATAGGCTCAACTGCCCGCCCAATAAGCTCAACCGACCATTGATTGGCTCAACTGCCCGCCCACTAAGCTCAACCTACCTTGGATTGGCTCAACTGCACGCCCACTAAGCTCAACCGACCTTGGATTACAACTGCCCGCCCACTAAGCTCAACCGACCATTGATTCACTCAACTCACCGCCCAATAAGCTCCACCGACCATTGATTGGCTCAACAGCCCGCCCATTAAGCTCAACAGACCATTGATTGGCTCAACTGCCCGCCCACTAAGCTCAACCGACCATTGATTGGCTCAACTGCCCGCCCACTAAGCTCAACCGACCACTGATAGGCTCAAATGCCCGCCCATCAAAGCTCAACCGACCAATGATTGGCTCAAATGCCCGCCCATCTAAGCTTAACGGAACATTGATTGACTCAACTGACCGCCCACTAAGCTCAACCGACCAGTAATGGGCTTAACTGCCCGCCCACTAATTTCAACCGACCATTGATTGGCTCAACTTCCCGTCCACGAAGCTCAACCGACCATTGATTGGCTCAACTGACCGCCCACTAAGCTCAACCGACCTTTGATTGGCTGAACTGACCGCCCACTAAGCTCAACCGACCACTGATTGGCTCAACTGCCCGCCCACTAAGCTCAACCGACCATTGATTGGCTCAACTGCCCGCCCACTAAGCTCAACCGACTATTGATTGGCTCAACTGACCGACCATTAAGTTTAACCGACCATTCATTATTTCAACTACCCGACCACTAAGCTCAACCGACCATTGATTGGCTCAACAGCCCGCCCACTAAGCTGAACAGACAATTGATTGGCTCAACTGCCCGCCCACTAAGCTCAAACGACCATTGATTGGCTCCACTGACCGCCCACTGAGCTTAACAGACCATTGATTGGCTCAACTGCCCGTCCACTAATTTCAACCGACCATTGATTGGCTCAACTGCCCGTCCACTAATCTGAACGGACCATTGATTGACTCAACTGCCCGCCCACTTAGCTCAACCGACCTTTGATTGGATCAACTGCACGACCACTTAGCTCAACCGACCTTGGATTGGCTCAACTGCCCGCCCACTAAGCTCAACCGACCATTGATTCGCTCAACTGCCCGCCCACTAAGCTACACCGGCCTTTGTTTGGCTCAACTGCCTGCCCACTAAGCTCAACCGACCTTTGATTGGCTCAACTGCCCGCCCACTAAGCTCACCCGACCTTTGATTGGCTCAACTGCCCTACCACTAAGCTCAACCGAGTATTGATTGGCTCAACTGACCGACCAATAAGCTCAACCGACAATTCATTATTTCAACTACCCGACCACTAAGCTCAACCGACCATTGATTGGCTCAACGGCCCGCCCACTAAGCTCAACAGACCATTGATTGGCTCAACTGCCCGCCCACTAAGCTCAAACGACCATTGATTGGCTCCACTGACCGCCCACTACGCTCAACCGACCATTAATTGGCTCCACTGACCGCCCACTAAGCTCAACCGACCACTGATTGGCTCCATTGACCGCCCACTAAGCTCAAACGACCTTTGATTGGCTCAACAGCCCGCCCACTAAGCTGAACAGACAATTGATTGGCTCAACTGCCCGCCCACTAAGCTCAAACGACCATTGATTGGCTCCACTGACCACCCACTGAGCTCAACAGACCATTGATTGGCTCAACTGCCCGCCCACTAAGCTCAACCGACCATTGATTGGCTCAACTGACCGCCCACTAAGCTCAACCGACCATTGATTGACTCAACTGACCGCCCACTAAGCTCAACCGACCATTGATTGGCTTAACTGCCCGCCCACTAATTTAAACCGACCATTGATTGGCTCAACTGCCCGTCCACTAATCTGAACGGACCATTGATTGACTCAACCGCCCGCCCACTTAGCTCAACCGACCTTTGATTGGATCAACTGCACGACCACTTAGCTCAACCGACCTTGGATTGACTCAACTGCCCGCCCACTAAGCTCAACCGACCATTGATTGGCTCAACTGACCGCCCATTAAGCTCAACCTACCATTGATTGGCTCAACTGCCCGCCCACTAAGCTCAACCGACAACTGAAAGGCTCAAATGCCCGCCCATCTAAGCTCAACCGACCAATGATTGGCTCAAATGCCCGCCCATCTAAGCTTAACGGAACATTGATTGACTCAACTGACCGCCCACTAAGCTCAACCGACCAGTAATTGGCTTAACTGCCCGCCCACTAATTTCAACCGACCATTGATTGGCTCAACTGCCCGTCCACGAAGCTCAACCGACCATTGATTGGCTCAACTGACCGCCCACTAAGCTCAACCGACTTTTGATTGGCTGAACTGACCGCCCACTAAGCTCAACCGACCACTGATTGGCACAACTGACCGCCCACTAAGCTCAACCGACCATTGATTGGTTCAACTGCCCGCCCACTAAGCTCAACCGACCATTAATTGGCTCAACTGCCCGCCCACTAAGCTCAACCGACCATTGAGTGGCTCAACTGTCCGCCCACTAAGCTCAACCAACCTTGGATTGGCTCAACTGCACGCCCACTAAGCTCAACCGACCTTGGATTAGCTCAACTGAACGCCCACTAAGCTCAACCGACCATTGATTGACTCAACTGACCGCCCACTAAGCTCAACCGACCATTGATTGGCTTAACTGCCCGCCCACTAATTTAAACCGACCATTGATTGGCTCAACTGCCCGTCCACTAATCTGAACGGACCATTGATTGACTCAACTGCCCGCCCACTTAGCTCAACCGACCTTTGATTGGATCAACTGCACGACCACTTAGCTCAACCGACCTTGGATTGGCTCAACTGCCCGCCCACTAAGCTCAACCGACCATTGATTGGCTCAACTGACCGCCCATTAAGCTCAACCTACCATTGATTGGCTCAACTGCCCGCCCACTAAGCTCAACCGACCACTGATTGGCACAACTGACCGCCCACTACGCTCAACCGACCATTGATTGGCTCAACTGCCCGCCCACTAAGCTCAACCGACCATTAATTGGCTCAACTGCCCGCCCACTAAGCTCAACCGACCATTGAGTGGCTCAACTGCCCGCCCACTAAGCTCAACCAACCTTGGATTGGCTCAACTGCACGCCCACTAAGCTCAACCGACCTTGGATTAGCTCAACTGAACGCCCACTAAGCTCAACCGGCCTTTGTTTGGCTCAACTGCCTGCCCACTAAGCTCAACCGACCATTGATTGGCTCAACAGCCCGCCCACTAAGCTCAACCGACCATTGATTGACTCAACTGACCGCCAACTAAGCTCAACCGACCATTGATTGGCTTAACTGCCCGCCCACTAATTTCAACCGACCATTGATTGGCTCAACTCCCCGTCCACGAAGCTCAACCGACCATTGATTGGCTCAACTGACCGCCCACTAAGCCAACCGACTTTTGATTGGCTCAACTGCCCGCCCACTAAGATCAACCGACCTTTGATTGGCTGAACTGACCGCCCACTAAGCTCAACCGACCATTGATTGGCACAACTGACTGCCCACTAAGCTCAACCGACAATTGATTTGCTCAACTGACCGCCCACTAAGCTCAATCGACCATTGTTATGCTAAACTGCCCGCCCACTAAGCTCAACCGACCATTGATTTGCTCCATTGACCGCCCACTAAGCTCAACCGACCTTTGATTGGCTCAACTGCCCGCCCACTAAGCTACACTGGCCTTTGTTTGGCTCAACTGCCTGCCCACTAAGCTCAACCGACCTTTGATTGGCTCAACTGCCCGCCCACTAAGCTCACCCGACCTTTGATTGGCTCAACTGCCCGACCACTAAGCTCAACCGAGTATTGATTGGCTCAACTGACCGCCAAATAAGCTCAACCGACAATTCATTATTTTAACTACCCGACCACTAAGCTCAACCGACCATTGATTGGCTCAACGGCCCGCCCACTGAGCTCAACAGACCATTGATTGGCTCAACTGCCCGCCCACTAAGCTCAAACGACCATTGATTGGCTCCACTGACCGCCCACTACGCTCAACCGACCATTGATTGGCTCCACTGACCGCCCACTACGCTCAACCGACCATTGATTGGCTCAACTGCCCGCCCACTAAGCTCAACCGACCATTGATTGACTCAACTGACCGCCCACTAAGCTCAACCGACCAGTAATTGGCTGAACTGACCGCCCACTAATTTCAACCGACCATTGATTGGCTCAACTGCCCGTCCACGAAGCTCAACCGACCATTGTTATGCTCAACTGCCCGCCCACTAATCTCAACCGACCATTGATTGGCTCCACTGACCGCCCACTAAGCTCAACCGACCACTGATTGGCTCAACTGCCCGCTCACTAAGCTCAACCGACCATTGATTGGCTCCATTGACCGCCCACTAAGCTCAACCGACCTTTGATTGGCTCAACAGCCCGCCCACTAAGCTGATCAGACAATTGTTTGGCTCAACTGCCCGCCCACTAAGCTCAAACGACCATTGATTGGCTCCACTGACCACCCACTGAGCTCAACAGACCATTGATTGGCTCAACTGCCCGCCCACTAAGCTCAACCGACCATTGATTGGCTCAACTGACCGCCCATTAAGCTCAACCGACCATTGATTGGCTCAACTACCCGCCCGCTAAGCTCAACCGACCATTGATTGGCTCAACAGCCCGCCCACTAAGCTCAACCGACCATTGATTGACTCAACTGACCGCCCACTAAGCTCAACCGACAATTGATTGGCCTAACTGCCCGCCCACTAATTTCAACCGACCATTGATTGGCTCAGCTTCCCGTCCACGAAGCTACACCGACCATTAATTGGCTCAACTGCCCGCCCACTAAGCTCACCCGACCTTTGATTGGCTGAACTGACCGCCCACTAAGCTCAACCGACCATTGATTGGCACAACTGACCGCCCACTAAGCTCAACCGACCATTGATTTGCTCGACTGACCGCCCACTAAGCTCAACCGACCATTGTTATGCTAAACTGCCCGCCCAGTAAGCTCAACCGACCATTGATTGGCTCCATTGACCGCCCACTAAGCTCAACCGACCTTTGATTGGCTCAACTGCCCGTCCTTTAAGCTCAACCGACCTTTGATTGGCTCAACTGCCCGCCAACTAAGCTACACCGGCCTTTGTTTGGCTCAACTGCCTGCCCACTAAGCTCACCCGACCTTTGATTGGCTCAACTGCCCGCCCACTAAGCTCACCCGACCTTTGATTGGCTCAACTGCCCGACCACTAAGCTCAACCGACTATTGATTGGCTCAACTGACCGCCCAATAAGCTCAACCGACCATTCATTATTTCAACTACCCGACCACTAAGCTCAACCGACCATTGATTGGCTCAACGGCCCGCCCACTAAGCTCAACAGACCATTGATTGGCTCAACTGCCCGCCCACTAAGCTCAAACGACCATTGATTGACTCCACTGACCGCCCACTAAGCTCAACCAACCATTGATTGGCTCAACTGCCCGCCCACTAACCTCAACCGACCATTCATTATTTCAACTACCCGACCACTAAGCTCAACCGACCATTGATTGGCTCAACGGCCCGCCCACTAAGCTCAACAAACCATTGATTGGCTCAACTGCCCGCCCACTAAGCTCAAACGACCATCGATTGGCTCCACTGACCGCCCACTAAGCTCAACCGACCATTGATTGGCACAACTGACCGCCCACTAAGCTCAACCGACCATTGTTATGCTAAACTGCCCGCCCACTAAGCTCAACCGACCATTGATTGGCTCCATTGACCGCCCACTAAGCTCAACCGGCCTTTGATTGGCTTAACTGCCCGCCCACTAATTTCAACCTACCATTGATTGGCTCAACTGCCCGTCCACGAAGCTCAACCGACCATTGATTGGCTCAACTGACCGCCCACTAAGCTCAACCGACCATTGATTGGCTTAACTGCCCGCCCACTAATTTCAACCGACCATTGATTGGCTCAACTGCCCGTCCACTAATCTGAACGGACCATTGATTGACTCAACTGCCCGCCCACTTAGCTCAACCTACCTTGGATTGGCTCAACTGCCCGCCCCCTAAGCTCAACCGACCATTGATTGGCTCAACTGCCCGCCCACTAAGCTACACCGGCCTTTGTTTGGCTCAACTGCCTGCCCACTAAGCTCAACCGACCTTTGATTGGCTCAACTGCCCGCCCACTAAGCTCACCCGACCTTTGATTGGCTCAACTGACCGCCCACTAATTTCAACCGACCATTGATTGGCTCAACTGCCCGTCCACGAAGCTCAACCGACCATTGTTATGCTCAACTGCCCGCCCACTAATCTCAACCGACCATTGATTGGCTCCACTGACCGCCCACTAAGCTCAACCGACCACTGATTGGCTCAACTGCCCGCTCACTAAGCTCAACCGACCATTGATTGGCTCCATTGACCGCCCACTAAGCTCAACCGACCTTTGATTGGCTCAACAGCCCGCCCACTAAGCTGAACAGACAATTGTTTGGCTCAACTGCCCGCCCACTAAGCTCAAACGACCATTGATTGGCTCCACTGACCACCCACTGAGCTCAACAGACCATTGATTGGCTCAACTGCCCGCCCACTAAGCTCAACCGACCATTGATTGGCTCAACTGACCGCCCATTAAGCTCAACCGACCATTGATTGGCTCAACTACCCGCCCGCTAAGCTCAACCGACCATTGATTGGCTCAACAGCCCGCCCACTAAGCTCAACCGACCATTGATTGACTCAACTGACCGCCCACTAAGCTCAACCGACAATTGATTGGCCTAACTGCCCGCCCACTAATTTCAACCGACCATTGATTGGCTCAGCTTCCCGTCCACGAAGCTACACCGACCATTAATTGGCTCAACTGCCCGCCCACTAAGCTCACCCGACCTTTGATTGGCTGAACTGACCGCCCACTAAGCTCAACCGACCATTGATTGGCACAACTGACCGCCCACTAAGCTCAACCGACCATTGATTTGCTCGACTGACCGCCCACTAAGCTCAACCGACCATTGTTATGCTAAACTGCCCGCCCAGTAAGCTCAACCGACCATTGATTGGCTCCATTGACCGCCCACTAAGCTCAACCGACCTTTGATTGGCTCAACTGCCCGCCCTTTAAGCTCAACCGACCTTTGATTGGCTCAACTGCCCGCCAACTAAGCTACACCGGCCTTTGTTTGGCTCAACTGCCTGCCCACTAAGCTCACCCGACCTTTGATTGGCTCAACTGCCCGCCCACTAAGCTCACCCGACCTTTGATTGGCTCAACTGCCCGACCACTAAGCTCAACCGACTATTGATTGGCTCAACTGACCGCCCAATAAGCTCAACCGACCATTCATTATTTCAACTACCCGACCACTAAGCTCAACCGACCATTGATTGGCTCAACGGCCCGCCCACTAAGCTCAACAGACCATTGATTGGCTCAACTGCCCGCCCACTAAGCTCAAACGACCATTGATTGGCTCCACTGACCGCCCACTAAGCTCAACCAACCATTGATTGGCTCAACTGCCCGCCCACTAACCTCAACCGACCATTCATTATTTCAACTACCCGACCACTAAGCTCAACCGACCATTGATTGGCTCAACGGCCCGCCCACTAAGCTCAACAAACCATTGATTGGCTCAACTGCCCGCCCACTAAGCTCAAACGACCATCGATTGGCTCCACTGACCGCCCACTAAGCTCAACCGACCATTGATTGGCACAACTGACCGCCCACTAAGCTCAACCGACCATTGTTATGCTAAACTGCCCGCCCACTAAGCTCAACCGACCATTGATTGGCTCCATTGACCGCCCACTAAGCTCAACCGGCCTTTGATTGGCTTAACTGCCCGCCCACTAATTTCAACCTACCATTGATTGGCTCAACTGCCCGTCCACGAAGCTCAACCGACCATTGATTGGCTCAACTGACCGCCCACTAAGCTCAACCGACCATTGATTGGCTTAACTGCCCGCCCACTAATTTCAACCGACCATTGATTGGCTCAACTGCCCGTCCACTAATCTGAACGGACCATTGATTGACTCAACTGCCCGCCCACTTAGCTCAACCTACCTTGGATTGGCTCAACTGCCCGCCCCCTAAGCTCAACCGACCATTGATTGGCTCAACTGCCCGCCCACTAAGCTACACCGGCCTTTGTTTGGCTCAACTGCCTGCCCACTAAGCTCAACCGACCTTTGATTGGCTCAACTGCCCGCCCACTAAGCTCACCCGACCTTTGATTGGCTCAACTGCCCGACCACTAAGCTCAACCGAGTATTGATTGGCTCAACTGACCGCCCAATAAGCTCAACCGACCATTCATTATTTCAACTACCCGACCACTAAGCTCAACCGACCATTGATTGGCTCAACGGCCCGCCCACTAAGCTCAACAGACCATTGATTGGCTCAACTGCCCGCCCACTAAGCTCAAACGACCATTGATTGGCTCCACTGACCGCCCACTACGCTCAACCGACCATTGATTGGCTCAACTGCCCGCCCACTAAGCTCAACCGACCATTGATTGACTCAACTGACCGCCCACTAAGCTCAACCGACCAGTAATTGACTGAACTGACCGCCCACTAATTTCAACCGACCATTGATTGGCTCAACTGCCCGTCCACGAAGCTCAACCGACCATTGTTATGCTCAACTGCCCGCCCACTAATCTCAACCGACCACTGATTGGCTCAACTGCCCGCTCACTAAGCTCAACCGACCATTGATTGGCTCCATTGACCGCCCACTAATTTCAACCGACCTTTGATTGGCTCAACAGCCCGCCCACTAAGCTGAACAGACAATTGATTGGCTCAACTGCCCGCCCACTAAGCTCAAACGACCATTGATTGGCTCCACTGACCACCCACTGAGCTCAACAGACCATTGATTGGCTCAACTGCCCGCCCACTAAGCTCAAACGACCATTGATTGGCTCAACTGACCGCCCATTAAGCTCAACCGACCATTGATTGGCTCAACTACCCGCCCGCTAAGCTCAACCGACCATTGATTGGCTCAACAGCCCGCCCACTAAGCTCAACCGACCATTGATTGACTCAACTGACCGCCCACTAAGCTCAACCGACCATTGATTGGCTTAACTGCCCGCCCACTAATTTAAACCGACCATTGATTGGCTCAAATGCCCGTCCACTAATCTGAACGGACCATTGATTGACTCAACTGCCCGCCCACTTAGCTCAACCGACCTTTGATTGGATCAACTGCACGACCACTTAGCTCAACCGACGTTGGATTGGCTCAACTGCTCGCCCACTAAGCTCAACCGACCATTGATTGGCTCAACTGACCGCCCATTAAGCTCAACCTACCATTGATTGACTCAACTGCCCGCCCACTAAGCTCAACCGACCACTGATAGGCTCAAATGCCCGCCCATCTAAGCTCAACCGACCAATGATTGGCTCAAATGCCCGCCCATCTAAGCTTAACGGAACATTGATTGACTCAACTGACCGCCCACTAAGCTCAACCGACCAGTAATTGGCTTAACTGCCCGCCCACTAATTTCAACCGACCATTGATTGGCTCAACTGCCCGTCCACGAAGCTCAACCGACCATTGATTGGCTCAACTGACCGCCCACTAAGCTCAACCGACCTTTGATTGGCTGAACTGACCGCCCACTAAGCTCAACCGACCACTGATTGGCACAACTGACCGCCCACTAAGCTCAACCGACCATTGATTGGCTCGACTGCCCGCCCACTAAGCTCAACCGACCATTAATTGGCTCAACTGCCCGCCCACTAAGCTCAACCGACCATTGATTGGCTCAACTGCCCGCCCACTAAGCTCAACCAACCTCGGATTGGGTCAACTGCACGCCCACTAAGCTCAACCGACCTTGGATTAGCGCAACTGAACGCCCACTAAGCTCAACCGACCTTTGTTTGGCTCAACTGCCTGCCCACTAAACTCAACCGACCTTTGATTGGCCCAACTGCCCGCCCACTAAGCTCACCCGACCTTTGATTGGCTCAACTGCCCACCCACTAAGCTCAACCGACTATTGATTGGCTCAACTGACCGACCATTAAGTTTAACCGACCATTCATTATTTCAACTACCCGACCAATAAGCTCAACCGACCATTGATTGGCTCAACAGCCCGCCCACTAAGCTGAACAGACAATTGATTAGCTCAACTGCCCGCCCACTAAGCTCAAACGACCATTGATTGGCTCCACTGACCGCCCACTGAGCTCAACAGACCATTGATTGGCTCAACTGCCCGCCCACTAAGCTCAACCGACCATTGATTGGCTCAACTGACCGCCCATTAAGCTCAACCGACCATTGATTGACTCAACTGACCGCCCACTAAGCTCAACCGACCAGTAATTGGCTGAACTGACCGCCCACTAATTTCAACCGACCATTGATTGGCTCAACTGCCCGTCCACGAAGCTCAACCGACCATTGTTATGCTCAACTGCCCGCCCACTAATCTCAACCGACCATTGATTGGCTCCACTGACCGCCCACTAAGCTCAACCGACCACTGAGTGGCTCAACTGCCCGCTCACTAAGCTCAACCGACCATTGATTGGCTCCATTGACCGCCCAATAAGCTCAACCGACCTTTGATTGGCTCAACAGCCCGCCCACTAAGTTGAACAGACAATTGATTGGCTCAACTGCCCGCCCACTAAGCTCAAACGACCATTGATTGGCTCCACTGACCACCCACTGAGCTCAACAGACCATTGATTGGCTCAACTGACCGCCCACTGAGCTCAACCGACCATTGATTGGCTTAACTGCCCGCCCACTAATTTCAACCGACCATTGATTGGCTCAACTGCCCGTCCACGAAGCTACACCGACCATTAACTGGCTCAACTGACCGCCCACTAAGCCAACCGACTTTTGATTGGCTCAACTGCCCGCCCACTAAGCTCACCCGACCTTTGATTGGCTGAACTGACCGCCCACTAAGCTCAACCGACCATTGATTGGCACAACTGACCGCCCACTAAGCTCAACCGACCATTGATTAGCTCAACTGACCGCCCACTAAGCTCAACCGACCATTGTTATGCTAAACTGCCCGAGCACTAAGCTCAACCGACCATTGATTGGCTCCATTGACCGCCCACTAAGCTCAACCGACCTTTGATTGGCTCAACTGCCCGCCCTTTAAGCTCAACCGACCTTTGATTGGCTCAACTGCCCGCCCACTAAGCTACACCGGCCTTTGTTTGGCTCAACTGCCTGCCCACTAAGCTCAACCGACATTTGATTGGCTCAACTGCCCGCCCACTAAGCTCACCCGACCTTTGATTGGCTCAACTGCCCGACCACTAAGCTCAACCGACTATTGATTGGCTCAACTGACCGCCCAATAAGCTCAACCGACCATTCATTATTTCAACTACCGGACCACTAAGCTCAACCGACCATTGATTGGCTCAACGGCCCGCCCACTAAGCTCAACAGACCATTGATTGGCTCAACTGCCCGCCCACTAAGCTCAAACGACCATTGATTGGCTCCACTGACCGCCCACTAAGCTCAACCAACCATTGATTGGCTCAACTGCCCGCAGACTAAGCTCAACAGACCATTCATTATTTCAACTACCCGACCACTAAGCTCAACCGACCATCGATTGGCTCAACGGCCCGCCCACTAAGCTCAACAGACCATTGATTGGCTCAACTGCCCGCCCACTAAGCTCAAACGACCATCGAATGGCTCCACTGACCGCCCACTAAGCTCAACCGACCATTGATTGGCACAACTGACCGTCCACTTAGCTCAACCGACCTTTGATTGGCTCAACTGCCCACCCTTTAAGCTCAACCGACCTTTGATTGGCTCAACTGCCCGCCCACTAAGCTACACCGGCCTTTGTTTGGCTCAACTGCCTGCCCACTAAGCTCAACCGACCTTTGATTGGCTCAACTGCCCGCCCACTAAGCTCACCCGACCTTTGATTGGCTCAACTGCCCGACCACTAAGCTCAACCGACTATTGATTGGCTCAACTGACCGCCCAATAAGCTCAACCGACCATTCATTATTTAAACTACCCGACCACTAAGCTCAACCGACCATTGATTGGCTCAACGGCCCGCCCACTAAGCTCAACAGACCATTGATTGGGTCAACTGCCCGCCCACTAAGCTCAAACGACCATTGATTGGCTCCACTGACCGCCCACTAAGCTCAACCAACCATTGATTGGCTCAACTGCCCGCCCACTAAGCTCAACCGACCATTCATTATTTCAACTACCCGACCACTAAGCTCAACCGACCAATGATTGGCTCAACGGCCCGCCCACTAAGCTCAACCGACCTTTGATTGGCTCAACTGCCCGCCCACTAAGCTCACCCGACCTTTGATTGGCTCAACTGCCCGACCACTAAGCTCAACCGACCATTCATTATTTCAACTACCCGACCACTAAGCTCAACCGACCATTGATTGGCTCAACGGCCCGCCCACTAAGCTCAACAGACCATTGATTGGCTCAACTGCCCGCCCACTAAACTCAAACGACCATTGATTGGCTCCACTGACCGCCCACTACGCTCAACCGACCATTGATTGGCTCAACTGCCCGCCCACTAAGCTCAACCGACCATTGATTGACTCAACTGACCGCCCACTAAGCTCAACCGACCAGTAATTGGCTGAACTGACCGCCCACTAATTTCAACCGACCATTTATTGGCTCAACTGCCCGTCCACGAAGCTCAACCGACCATTGTTATGCTCAACTGCCAGCCCACTAATCTCAACCGACCATTGATTGGCTCCACTGACCGCCCACTAAGCTCAACCGACCACTGATTGGCTCAACTGCCCGCTCACTAAGCTCAACCGACCATTGATTGGCTCCATTGACCGCCCACTAATCTCAACCGACCTTTGATTGGCTCAACAGCCCGCCCACTAAGCTGAACAGACAATTGATTGGCTCAACTGCCCGCCCACTAAGCGCAAACGACCATTGATTGGCTCCACTGACCACCCACTGAGCTCAACAGACCATTGATTGGCTCAACTGCCCGCCCACTAAGCTCAACCGAAAATTGATTGGCTCAACTGACCGCCGATTAAGCTCAACCGACCATTGATTGGCTCAACTACCCGCTCGCTAAGCTCAACCGACCATTGATTGGCTCAACAGCCCGCCCACTAAGCTCAACCGACCATTGATTGACTCAACTGACCGCCCACTAAGCTCAACCGACCATTGATTGGCTTAACTGCCCGCCCACTAATTTAAACCGACCATTGATTGGCTCAACTGCCCGTCCACTAATCTGAACGGACCATTGATTGACTCAACTGCCCGCCCACTTAGCTCAACCGACCTTTGATTGGATCAACTGCACGACCACTTAGCTCAATCGACCTTGGATTGGCTCAACTGCCCGCCCACTAAGCTCAACCGACCATTGATTGGCTCAACTGACCGCCCATTAAGCTCAACCTACCATTGATTGACTCAACTGCCCGCCCACTAAGCTCAACCGACCACTGATAGGCTCAAATGCCCGCCCATCTAAGCTCAACCGACCAATGATTGGTTCAAATGCCCGCCCATCTAAGCTTAACGGAACATTGATTGACTCAACTGACCGCCCACTAAGCTCAAGCGACCAGTAATTGGCTTAACTGCACGCCCACTAATTTCAACCGACCATTGATTGGCTCAACTGCCCGTCCACGAAGCTCAACCGACCATTGATTGGCTCAACTGACCGCCCACTAAGCTCAACCGACCTTTGATTGGCTGAACTGACCGCCCACTAAGCTCAACCGACCACTGATTGGCACAACTGACCGCCCACTAAGCTCAACCGACCATTGATTGGCTCAACTGCCCGCCCACTAAGCTCAACCGACCATTAATTGGCTCAACTGCCCGCCCACTAAGCTCAACCGACCATTGATTGGCTCAACTGCCCGCCCACTAAGCTCAACCAACCTTGGATTGGCTCAACTGCACGCCCACTAAGCTCAACCGACCTTGGATTAGCTCAACTGAACGCCCACTAAGCTCAACCGGCCTTTGTTTGGCTCAACTGCCTGCCCACTAAGCTCAACCGACCTTTGATTGGCCCAACTGCCCGCCCACTAAGCTCACCCGACCTTTGATTGGCTCAACTGCCCACCCACTAAGCTCAACCGACTATTGATTGGCTCAACTGACCGACCATTAAGTTTAACCGACCATTCATTATTTCAACTACCCGACCACTAAGCTCAACCGACCATTGATTGGCTCAACAGCCCGCCCACTAAGCTGAACAGACAATTGATTGGCTCAACTGCCCGCCCACTAAGCTCAAACGACCATTGATTGGCTCCACTGACCGCCCACTGAGCTCAACAGACCATTGATTGGCTCAACTGCCGGCCCACTAAGCTCAACCGACCATTGATTGGCTCAACTGACCGCCCATTAAGCTCAACCGACCATTGATTGGCTCAACTACCCGCCCACTAAGTGCAACCGACCATTGATTGGCTCAACAGCCCGCCCACTAAGCTCAACCGACCATTGATTGACTCAACTGACCGCCCACTAAGCTCAACCGACCATTGATTGGCTTAACTGCCCGCCCACTAATTTCAACCGACCATTGATTGGCTCAACTCCCCGTCCACGAAGCTCAACCGACCATTGATTGGCTCATTTGACCGGCTCATTTGACCGCCCACTAAGCCAACCGACTTTTGACTGGCTCAACTGCCCGCCCAATAAGCTCAACCGACCTTTGATTGGCTGAACTGACCGCCCACTAAGCTCAACCGACCATTGATTGGCACAACTGACCGCCCTATAAGCTCAACCGACCATTGATTTGCTCAACTGACCGCCCACTAAGCTCAACCGACCATTGTTATGCTAAACTGCCCGCCCACTAAGCTCAACCGACAATTGATTGGCTCCATTGACCACCCACTAAGCTCAACCGACCTTTGATTGGCTCAACTGCCCGCCAACATGTTCAACCGACATTTGATTGGCTCAACTGCCCGCCCACTAAGATACACTGGCCTTTGTTTGGCTCAACTGCCTGCCCACTAAGCTCAACCGACCTTTGATTGGCTCAACTGCCCGCCCACTAAGCTCACCCGACCTTTGATTGGCTCAAATGCCCGACCACTACGCTCAACCGAGTATTGATTGGCTCAACTGACCGCCCAATAAGCTCAACCGACCATTCATTATTTCAACTACCCGACCACTAAGCTCAACCGACCATTGATTGGCTCAACGGCCCGCCCACTAAGCTCAACAGACCATTGATTGGCTCAACTGCCCGCCCACTAAGCTCAAACGACCATTGATTGGCTCCACTGACCGCCCACTACGCTCAACCGACCATTGATTGGCTCAACTGCCCGCCCACTAAGCTCAACCGACCATTGATTGACTCAACTGACCGCCCACTAAGCTCAACCGACCAGTAATTGGCTGAACTGACCGCCCACTAATTTCAACCGACCATTGATTGGCTCAACTGCCCGTCCACGAAGCTCAACCGACCATTGTTATGCTCAACTGCCCGCCCACTAATCTCAACCGACCATTGATTGGCTCCACTGACCGCCCACTAAGCTCAACCGACCACTGATTGGCTCAACTGCCCGCTCACTAAGCTCAACCGACCATTGATTGGCTCCATTGACCGCCCACTAAGCTCAACCGACCATTGATTGGCTCAACAGCCCGCCCACTAAGCTGAACAGACAATTGATTGGCTCAACTGCCCGCCCACTAAGTTCAAACGACCATTGATTGGCTCCACTGACCACCCACTTCGCTCAACAGACCATTGATTGGCTCAACTGCCCGCCCACTAAGCTCAACAGACCATTGATTGGCACAACTGCCCGCCCACTAAGCTCAAACGACCGTTGATTGGCTCCACTGACCGCCCACTAAGCTCAACCAACCATTGATTGGCTCAACTGCCCGCCCACTAAGCTCAACCGACCATTCATTATTTCAACTACCCGACCACTAAGCTCAACCGACCATTGATTGGCTCAACGGCCCGCCCACTAAGCTCAACAGACCATTGATTGGCTCAACTGCCCGCCCACTAAGCTCAAACGACCATCGATTGGCTCCACTGACCGCCCACTAAGCTCAACCGACCATTGATTGGCACAACTGACCGCCCACTTAACTCAACCGACCATTGATTTGCTCAACTGACCGCCCACTAAGCTCATCCGACCAGTGTTATGCTAAACTGCCCGCCCACTAAGCTCAACCGACCATTGATTGGCTCAACTGACCGCCCACTAAGCTCAACCGACCATTGATTGGCTTAACTGCCCGCCCACTAATTTCAACCGACCATTGATTGGCTCAACTGCCCGTCCACTAATCTGAACGGACCATTGATTTACTCAACTACTCGCCCACTTAGCTCAACCGACCATTGATTGACTCAACTGACCGCCCACTAAGCTCAACCGACCAGTAATTGGCTGAACTGACCGCCCACTAATTTCAACCGACCATTGATTGGCTCAACTGCCGTCCACGAAGCTCAACCGACCATTGTTATGCTCAACTGCCCGCCCACTAATCTCAACCGACCATTGATTGGCTCCACTGACCGCCCACTAAGCTCAACCGACCACTGATTGGCTCAAATGCCCGCTCACTAAGCTCAACCGACCATTGATTGCCTCCATTGACCGCCCACTAATCTCAACCGACCTTTGATTGGCTCAACAGCCCGCCCACTAAGCTGAACAGACAATTGATTGGCTCAACTGCCCGCCCACTAAGCTGAAACGACCATTGATTGGCTCCACTGACCACCTACTGAGCTCAACAGACCATTGATTGGCTAAACTGCCCGCCCACTAAGCTCAACCGACCATTGATTGGCTCAACTGACCGCCCATTAAGCTCAACCGACCATTGATTGGCTCAACTACCCGCCCGCTAAGCACAACCGACCATTGATTGGCTCAACAGCCCGCCCACTAAGCTCAACCGACCATTGATTGGCTTCACTGCCCGCCCACTAATTTAAACCGACCATTGATTGGCTCAACTGCCCGTCAACTAATCTGAACGGACCATTGATTGACTCAACTGCCCGCCCACTTAGCTCAACCGACCTTTGATTGGATTAACTGCACGACCACTAAGCTCAACCGACCTTTGATTGGCTCAACTGCCCGCCCACTAAGCTCACCCGACCTTTGATTGGCTCAACTGCCCGACCACTAAGCTCAACCGACCATTCATGGCTCAACTGCCCGCCCACTAAGCTCACCCACCTTTGATTGGCTCAACTGCCCGACCACTAAGCTCAACCGACCATTCTCAACCGACCACTAAGCTCAACCGACCATTGGCTCAACGGCCCGCCCACTAAGCTCAACAGACCATTGATTGGCTCAACTGCCCGCCCACTAAACTCAAACGACCATTGATTGGCTCCACTGACCGCCCACTACGCTCAACCGACCATTGATTGGCTCAACTGCCCGCCCACTAAGCTCAACCGACCATTGATTGACTCAACTGACCGCCCACTAAGCTCAACCGACCAGTAATTGGCTGAACTGACCGCCCACTAATTTCAACCGACCATTTATTGGCTCAACTGCCCGTCCACGAAGCTCAACCGACCATTGTTATGCTCAACTGCCAGCCCACTAATCTCAACCGACCATTGATTGGCTCCACTGACCGCCCACTAAGCTCAACCGACCACTGATTGGCTCAACTGCCCGCTCACTAAGCTCAACCGACCATTGATTGGCTCCATTGACCGCCCACTAATCTCAACCGACCTTTGATTGGCTCAACAGCCCGCCCACTAAGCTGAACAGACAATTGATTGGCTCAACTGCCCGCCCACTAAGCGCAAACGACCATTGATTGGCTCCACTGACCACCCACTGAGCTCAACAGACCATTGATTGGCTCAACTGCCCGCCCACTAAGCTCAACCGAAAATTGATTGGCTCAACTGACCGCCGATTAAGCTCAACCGACCATTGATTGGCTCAACTACCCGCTCGCTAAGCTCAACCGACCATTGATTGGCTCAACAGCCCGCCCACTAAGCTCAACCGACCATTGATTGACTCAACTGACCGCCACTAAGCTCAACCGACCATTGATTGGCTTAACTGCCCGCCCACTAATTTAAACCGACCATTGATTGGCTCAACTGCCCGTCCACTAATCTGAACGGACCATTGATTGACTCAACTGCCCGCCCACTTAGCTCAACCGACCTTTGATTGGATCAACTGCACGACCACTTAGCTCAATCGACCTTGGATTGGCTCAACTGCCCGCCCACTAAGCTCAACCGACCATTGATTGGCTCAACTGACCGCCCATTAAGCTCAACCTACCATTGATTGACTCAACTGCCCGCCCACTAAGCTCAACTGACCACTGATAGGCTCAAATGCCCGCCCATCTAAGCTCAACCGACCAATGATTGGTTCAAATGCCCGCCCATCTAAGCTTAACGGAACATTGATTGACTCAACTGACCGCCCACTAAGCTCAAGCGACCAGTAATTGGCTTAACTGCACGCCCACTAATTTCAACCGACCATTGATTGGCTCAACTGCACGCCCACTAAGCTCAACCGACCTTGGATTAGCTCAACTGAACGCCCACTAAGCTCAACCGGCCTTTGTTTGGCTCAACTGCCTGCCCACTAAGCTCAACCGACCTTTGATTGGCCCAACTGCCCGCCCACTAAGCTCACCCGACCTTTGATTGGCTCAACTGCCCACCCACTAAGCTCAACCGACTATTGATTGGCTCAACTGACCGACCATTAAGTTTAACCGACCATTCATTATTTCAACTACCCGACCACTAAGCTCAACCGACCATTGATTGGCTCAACAGCCCGCCCACTAAGCTGAACAGACAATTGATTGGCTCAACTGCCCGCCCACTAAGCTCAAACGACCATTGATTGTCTCCACTGACCGCCCACTGAGCTCAACAGACCATTGATTGGCTCAACTGCCGGCCCACTAAGCTCAACCGACCATTGATTGGCTCAACTGACCGCCCATTAAGCTCAACCGACCATTGATTGGCTCAACTACCCGCCCACTAAGTGCAACCGACCATTGATTGGCTCAACAGCCCGCCCACTAAGCTCAACCGACCATTGATTGACTCAACTGACCGCCCACTAAGCTCAACCGACCATTGATTGGCTTAACTGCCCGCCCACTAATTTCAACCGACCATTGATTGGCTCAACTCCCCGTCCACGAAGCTCAACCGACCATTGATTGGCTCATTTGACCGCCCACTAAGCCAACCGACTTTTGACTGGCTCAACTGCCCGCCCAATAAGCTCAACCGACCTTTGATTGGCTGAACTGACCGCCCACTAAGCTCAACCGACCATTGATTGGCACAACTGACCGCCCTATAAGCTCAACCGACCATTGATTTGCTCAACTGACCGCCCACTAAGCTCAACCGACCATTGTTATGCTAAACTGCCCGCCCACTAAGCTCAACCGACAATTGATTGGCTCCATTGACCACCCACTAAGCTCAACCGACCTTTGATTGGCTCAACTGCCCGCCAACATGCTCAACCGACATTTGATTGGCTCAACTGCCCGCCCACTAAGCTACACTGGCCTTTGTTTGGCTCAACTGCCTGCCCACTAAGCTCAACCGACCTTTGATTGGCTCAACTGCCCGCCCACTAAGCTCACCCGACCTTTGATTGGCTCAAATGCCCGACCACTACGCTCAACCGAGTATTGATTGGCTCAACTGACCGCCCAATAAGCTCAACCGACCATTCATTATTTCAACTACCCGACCACTAAGCTCAACCGACCATTGATTGGCTCAACGGCCCGCCCACTAAGCTCAACAGACCATTGATTGGCTCAACTGCCCGCCCACTAAGCTCAAACGACCATTGATTGGCTCCACTGACCGCCCACTACGCTCAACCGACCATTGATTGGCTCAACTGCCCGCCCACTAAGCTCAACCGACCATTGATTGACTCAACTGACCGCCCACTAAGCTCAACCGACCAGTAATTGGCTGAACTGACCGCCCACTAATTTCAACCGACCATTGATTGGCTCAACTGCCCGTCCACGAAGCTCAACCGACCATTGTTATGCTCAACTGCCCGCCCACTAATCTCAACCGACCATTGATTGGCTCCACTGACCGCCCACTAAGCTCAACCGACCACTGATTGGCTCAACTGCCCGCTCACTAAGCTCAACCGACCATTGATTGGCTCCATTGACCGCCCACTAAGCTCAACCGACCATTGATTGGCTCAACAGCCCGCCCACTAAGCTGAACAGACAATTGATTGGCTCAACTGCCCGCCCACTAAGCTCAAACGACCATTGATTGGCTCCACTGACCACCCACTGAGCTCAACAGACCATTGATTGGCTCAACTGCCCGCCCACTAAGCTCAACAGACCATTGATTGGCACAACTGCCCGCCCACTAAGCTCAAACGACCGTTGATTGGCTCCACTGACCGCCCACTAAGCTCAACCAACCATTGATTGGCTCAACTGCCCGCCCACTAAGCTCAACCGACCATTCATTATTTCAACTACCCGACCACTAAGCTCAACCGACCATTGATTGGCTCAACGGCCCGCCCACTAAGCTCAACAGACCATTGATTGGCTCAACTGCCCGCCCACTAAGCTCAAACGACCATCGATTGGCTCCACTGACCGCCCACTAAGCTCAACCGACCATTGATTGGCACAACTGACCGCCCACTTAACTCAACCGACCATTGATTTGCTCAACTGACCGCCCACTAAGCTCATCCGACCAGTGTTATGCTAAACTGCCCGCCCACTAAGCTCAACCGACCATTGATTGGCTCAACTGACCGCCCACTAAGCTCAACCGACCATTGATTGGCTTAACTGCCCGCCCACTAATTTCAACCGACCATTGATTGGCTCAACTGCCCGTCCACTAATCTGAACGGACCATTGATTTACTCAACTACTCGCCCACTTAGCTCAACCGACCATTGATTGACTCAACTGACCGCCCACTAAGCTCAACCGACCATTCATTATTTCAACTACCCGACCACTAAGCTCAACCGACCATTGATTGGCTCAACGGCCCGCCCACTAAGCTCAACAGACCATTGATTGGCTCAACTGCCCGCCCACTAAGCTCAAACGACCATTGATTGGCTCCACTGACCGCCCACTACGCTCAACCGACCATTGATTGGCTCAACTGCCCGCCCACTAAGCTCAACCGACCATTGATTGACTCAACTGACCGCCCACTAAGCTCAACCGACCAGTAATTGGCTGAACTGACCGCCCACTAATTTCAACCGACCATTGATTGGCTCAACTGCCCGTCCACGAAGCTCAACCGACCATTGTTATGCTCAACTGCCCGCCCACTAATCTCAACCGACCATTGATTGGCTCCACTGACCGCCCACTAAGCTCAACCGACCACTGATTGGCTCAACTGCCCGCTCACTAAGCTCAACCGACCATTGATTGGCTCCATTGACCGCCCACTAAGCTCAACCGACCATTGATTGGCTCAACAGCCCGCCCACTAAGCTGAACAGACAATTGATTGGCTCAACTGCCCGCCCACTAAGCTCAAACGACCATTGATTGGCTCCACTGACCACCCACTGAGCTCAACAGACCATTGATTGGCTCAACTGCCCGCCCACTAAGCTCAACAGACCATTGATTGGCACAACTGCCCGCCCACTAAGCTCAAACGACCGTTGATTGGCTCCACTGACCGCCCACTAAGCTCACCCAACCATTGATTGGCTCAGCTGCCCGCCCACTAAGCTCAACCGACCATTCATTATTTCAACTACCCGACCACTAAGCTCAACCGACCATTGATTGGCTCAACGGCCCGCCCACTAAGCTCAACAGACCATTGATTGGCTCAACTGCCCGCCCACTAAGCTCAAACGACCATTGATTGGCTTAACTGCCCGCCCACTAATTTCAACCGACCATTGATTGGCTCAACTCCCCGTCCACGAAGCTCAACCGACCATTGATTGGCTCATTTGACCGCCCACTAAGCCAACCGACTTTTGACTGGCTCAACTGCCCGCCCAATAAGCTCAACCGACCTTTGATTGGCTGAACTGACCGCCCACTAAGCTCAACCGACCATTGATTGGCACAACTGACCGCCCTATAAGCTCAACCGACCATTGATTTGCTCAACTGACCGCCCACTAAGCTCAACCGACCATTGTTATGCTAAACTGCCCGCCCACTAAGCTCAACCGACAATTGATTGGCTCCATTGACCACCCACTAAGCTCAACCGACCTTTGATTGGCTCAACTGCCCGCCAACATGCTCAACCGACATTTGATTGGCTCAACTGCCCGCCCACTAAGCTACACTGGCCTTTGTTTGGCTCAACTGCCTGCCCACTAAGCTCAACCGACCTTTGATTGGCTCAACTGCCCGCCCACTAAGCTCACCCGACCTTTGATTGGCTCAAATGCCCGACCACTACGCTCAACCGAGTATTGATTGGCTCAACTGACCGCCCAATAAGCTCAACCGACCATTCATTATTTCAACTACCCGACCACTAAGCTCAACCGACCATTGATTGGCTCAACGGCCCGCCCACTAAGCTCAACAGACCATTGATTGGCTCAACTGCCCGCCCACTAAGCTCAAACGACCATTGATTGGCTCCACTGACCGCCCACTACGCTCAACCGACCATTGATTGGCTCAACTGCCCGCCCACTAAGCTCAACCGACCATTGATTGACTCAACTGACCGCCCACTAAGCTCAACCGACCAGTAATTGGCTGAACTGACCGCCCACTAATTTCAACCGACCATTGATTGGCTCAACTGCCCGTCCACGAAGCTCAACCGACCATTGTTATGCTCAACTGCCCGCCCACTAATCTCAACCGACCATTGATTGGCTCCACTGACCGCCCACTAAGCTCAACCGACCACTGATTGGCTCAACTGCCCGCTCACTAAGCTCAACCGACCATTGATTGGCTCCATTGACCGCCCACTAAGCTCAACCGACCATTGATTGGCTCAACAGCCCGCCCACTAAGCTGAACAGACAATTGATTGGCTCAACTGCCCGCCCACTAAGCTCAAACGACCATTGATTGGCTCCACTGACCACCCACTGAGCTCAACAGACCATTGATTGGCTCAACTGCCCGCCCACTAAGCTCAACAGACCATTGATTGGCACAACTGCCCGCCCACTAAGCTCAAACGACCGTTGATTGGCTCCACTGACCGCCCACTAAGCTCAACCAACCATTGATTGGCTCAACTGCCCGCCCACTAAGCTCAACCGACCATTCATTATTTCAACTACCCGACCACTAAGCTCAACCGACCATTGATTGGCTCAACGGCCCGCCCACTAAGCTCAACAGACCATTGATTGGCTCAACTGCCCGCCCACTAAGCTCAAACGACCATCGATTGACTCCACTGACCGCCCACTAAGCTCAACCGACCATTGATTGGCACAACTGACCGCCCACTTAACTCAACCGACCATTGATTTGCTCAACTGACCGCCCACTAAGCTCATCCGACCAGTGTTATGCTAAACTGCCCGCCCACTAAGCTCAACCGACCATTGATTGGCTCAACTGACCGCCCACTAAGCTCAACCGACCATTGATTGGCTTAACTGCCCGCCCACTAATTTCAACCGACCATTGATTGGCTCAACTGCCCGTCCACTAATCTGAACGGACCATTGATTTACTCAACTACTCGCCCACTTAGCTCAACCGACCATTGATTGACTCAACTGACCGCCCACTAAGCTCAACCGACCATTCATTATTTCAACTACCCGACCACTAAGCTCAACCGACCATTGATTGGCTCAACGGCCCGCCCACTAAGCTCAACAGACCATTGATTGGCTCAACTGCCCGCCCACTAAGCTCAAACGACCATTGATTGGCTCCACTGACCGCCCACTACGCTCAACCGACCATTGATTGGCTCAACTGCCCGCCCACTAAGCTCAACCGACCATTGATTGACTCAACTGACCGCCCACTAAGCTCAACCGACCAGTAATTGGCTGAACTGACCGCCCACTAATTTCAACCGACCATTGATTGGCTCAACTGCCCGTCCACGAAGCTCAACCGACCATTGTTATGCTCAACTGCCCGCCCACTAATCTCAACCGACCATTGATTGGCTCCACTGACCGCCCACTAAGCTCAACCGACCACTGATTGGCTCAACTGCCCGCTCACTAAGCTCAACCGACCATTGATTGGCTCCATTGACCGCCCACTAAGCTCAACCGACCATTGATTGGCTCAACAGCCCGCCCACTAAGCTGAACAGACAATTGATTGGCTCAACTGCCCGCCCACTAAGCTCAAACGACCATTGATTGGCTCCACTGACCACCCACTGAGCTCAACAGACCATTGATTGGCTCAACTGCCCGCCCACTAAGCTCAACAGACCATTGATTGGCACAACTGCCCGCCCACTAAGCTCAAACGACCGTTGATTGGCTCCACTGACCGCCCACTAAGCTCACCCAACCATTGATTGGCTCAGCTGCCCGCCCACTAAGCTCAACCGACCATTCATTATTTCAACTACCCGACCACTAAGCTCAACCGACCATTGATTGGCTCAACGGCCCGCCCACTAAGCTCAACAGACCATTGATTGGCTCAACTGCCCGCCCACTAAGCTCAAACGACCATCGATTGGCTCCACTGACCGCCCACTAAGCTCAACCGACCATTGATTGGCACAACTGACCGCCCACTTAACTCAACCGACCATTGATTTGCTCAACTGACCGCCCACTAAGCTCATCCGACCAGTGTTATGCTAAACTGCCCGCCCACTAAGCTCAACCGACCATTGATTGGCTCAACTGACCGCCCACTAAGCTCAACCGACCATTGATTGGCTTAACTGCCCGCCCACTAATCTGAACGGACCATTGATTTACTCAACTACTCGCCCACTTAGCTCAACCGACCATTGATTGACTCAACTGACCGCCCACTAAGCTCAACCGACCAGTAATTGGCTGAACTGACCGCCCACTAATTTCAACCGACCATTGATTGGCTCAACTGCCGTCCACGAAGCTCAACCGACCATTGTTATGCTCAACTGCCCGCCCACTAATCTCAACCGACCATTGATTGGCTCCACTGACCGCCCACTAAGCTCAACCGACCACTGATTGGCTCAAATGCCCGCTCACTAAGCTCAACCGACTATTGATTGCCTCCATTGACCGCCCACTAATCTCAACCGACCTTTGATTGGCTCAACAGCCCGCCCACTAAGCTGAACAGACAACTGATTGGCTCAACTGCCCGCCCACTAAGCTGAAACGACCATTGATTGGCTCCACTGACCACCCACTGAGCTCAACAGACCATTGATTGGCTAAACTGCCCGCCCACTAAGCTCAACCGACCATTGATTGGCTCAACTGACCGCCCATTAAGCTCAACCGACCATTGATTGGCTCAACTACCCGCCCGCTAAGCTCAACCGACCATTGATTGGCTCAACAGCCCGCCCACTAAGCTCAACCGACCATTGATTGGCTTCACTGCCCGCCCACTAATTTAAACCGACCATTGATTGGCTCAACTGCCCGTCCACTAATCTGAACGGACCATTGATTGACTCAACTGCCCGCCCACTTAGCTCAACCGACCTTTGATTGGATTAACTGCACGACCACTAAGCTCAACCGACCTTTGATTGGCTCAACTGCCCGCCCACTAAGCTCACCCGACCTTTGATTGGCTCAACTGCCCGACCACTAAGCTCAACCGACCATTCATTATTTCAACTACCCGACCACTAAGCTCAACCGACCATTGATTGGCTCAACGGCCCGCCCACTAAGCTCAACAGACCATTGATTGGCTCAACTGCCCGCCCACTAAACTCAAACGACCATTGATTGGCTCCACTGACCGCCCACTACGCTCAACCGACCATTGATTGGCTCAACTGCCCGCCCACTAAGCTCAACCGACCATTGATTGACTCAACTGACCGCCCACTAAGCTCAACCGACCAGTAATTGGCTGAACTGACCGCCCACTAATTTCAACCGACCATTTATTGGCTCAACTGCCCGTCCACGAAGCTCAACCGACCATTGTTATGCTCAACTGCCAGCCCACTAATCTCAACCGACCATTGATTGGCTCCACTGACCGCCCACTAAGCTCAACCGACCACTGATTGGCTCAACTGCCCGCTCACTAAGCTCAACCGACCATTGATTGGCTCCATTGACCGCCCACTAATCTCAACCGACCCTTGATTGGCTCAACAGCCCGCCCACTAAGCTGAACAGACAATTGATTGGCTCAACTGCCCGCCCACTAAGCGCAAACGACCATTGATTGGCTCCACTGACCACCCACTGAGCTCAACAGACCATTGATTGGCTCAACTGCCCGCCCACTAAGCTCAACCGAAAATTGATTGGCTCAACTGACCGCCGATTAAGCTCAACCGACCATTGATTGGCTCAACAGCCCGCCCACTAAGCTCAACCGACCATTGATTGACTCAACTGACCGCCCACTAAGCTCAACCGACCATTGATTGGCTTAACTGCCCGCCCACTAATTTAAACCGACCATTGATTGGCTCAACTGCCCGTCCACTAATCTGAACGGACCATTGATTGACTCAACTGCCCGCCCACTTAGCTCAACCGACCTTTGATTGGATCAACTGCACGACCACTTAGCTCAATCGACCTTGGATTGGCTCAACTGCCCGCCCACTAAGCTCAACCGACCATTGATTGGCTCAACTGACCGCCCATTAAGCTCAACCTACCATTGATTGACTCAACTGCCCGCCCACTAAGCTCAACCGACCACTGATAGGCTCAAATGCCCGCCCATCTAAGCTCAACCGACCAATGATTGGTTCAAATGCCCGCCCATCTAAGCTTAACGGAACATTGATTGACTCAACTGACCGCCCACTAAGCTCAAGCGACCAGTAATTGGCTTAACTGCACGCCCACTAATTTCAACCGACCATTGATTGGCTCAACTGCACGCCCACTAAGCTCAACCGACCTTGGATTAGCTCAACTGAACGCCCACTAAGCTCAACCGGCCTTTGTTTGGCTCAACTGCCTGCCCACTAAGCTCAACCGACCTTTGATTGGCCCAACTGCCCGCCCACTAAGCTCACCCGACCTTTGATTGGCTCAACTGCCCACCCACTAAGCTCAACCGACTATTGATTGGCTCAACTGACCGACCATTAAGTTTAACCGACCATTCATTATTTCAACTACCCGACCACTAAGCTCAACCGACCATTGATTGGCTCAACAGCCCGCCCACTAAGCTGAACAGACAATTGATTGGCTCAACTGCCCGCCCACTAAGCTCAAACGACCATTGATTGGCTCCACTGACCGCCCACTAAGCTCAACCGACCATTGATTGGCTTAACTGCCCGCCCACTAATTTCAACCGACCATTGATTGGCTCAACTCCCCGTCCACGAAGCTCAACCGACCATTGATTGGCTCATTTGACCGCCCACTAAGCCAACCGACTTTTGACTGGCTCAACTGCCCGCCCAATAAGCTCAACCGACCATTGATTGGCACAACTGACCGCCCTATAAGCTCAACCGACCATTGATTTGCTCAACTGACCGCCCATTAAGCTCAACCGACCATTGATTGGCTCAACTACCCGCCCACTAAGTGCAACCGACCATTGATTGGCTCAACAGCCCGCCCACTAAGCTCAACCGACCATTGATTGACTCAACTGACCGCCCACTAAGCTCAACCGACCATTGATTGGCTTAACTGCCCGCCCACTAATTTCAACCGACCATTGATTGGCTCAACTCCCCGTCCACGAAGCTCAACCGACCATTGATTGGCTCATTTGACCGCCCACTAAGCCAACCGACTTTTGACTGGCTCAACTGCCCGCCCAATAAGCTCAACCGACCATTGATTGGCACAACTGACCGCCCTATAAGCTCAACCGACCATTGATTTGCTCAACTGACCGCCCACTAAGCTCAACCGACCATTGTTATGCTAAACTGCCCGCCCACTAAGCTCAACCGACAATTGATTGGCTCCATTGACGACCCACTAAGCTCAACCGACCTTTGATTGGCTCAACTGCCCGCCAACATGCTCAACCGACATTTGATTGGCTCAACTGCCCGCCCACTAAGCTACACTGGCCTTTGTTTGGCTCAACTGCCTGCCCACTAAGCTCACCCGACCTTTGATTGGCTCAACTGCCCGCCCACTAAGCTCACCCGACCTTTGATTGGCTCAAATGCCCGACCACTACGCTCAACCGAGTATTGATTGGCTCAACTGACCGCCCAATAAGCTCAACCGACCATTCATTATTTCAACTACCCGACCACTAAGCTCAACCGACCATTGATTGGCTCAACGGCCCGCCCACTAAGCTCAACAGACCATTGATTGGCTCAACTGCCCGCCCACTAAGCTCAAACGACCATTGATTGGCTCCACTGACCGCCCACTACGCTCAACCGACCATTGATTGGCTCAACTGCCCGCCCACTAAGCTCAACCGACCATTGATTGACTCAACTGACCGCCCACTAAGCTCAACCGACCAGTAATTGGCTGAACTGACCGCCCACTAATTTCAACCGACCATTGATTGGCTCAACTGCCCGTCCACGAAGCTCAACCGACCATTGTTATGCTCAACTGCCCGCCCACTAATCTCAACCGACCATTGATTGGCTCCACTGACCGCCCACTAAGCTCAACCGACCACTGATTGGCTCAACTGCCCGCTCACTAAGCTCAACCGACCATTGATTGGCTCCATTGACCGCCCACTAAGCTCAACCGACCATTGATTGGCTCAACAGCCCGCCCACTAAGCTGAACAGACAATTGATTGGCTCAACTGCCCGCCCACTAAGCTCAAACGACCATTGATTGGCTCCACTGACCACCCACTGAGCTCAACAGACCATTGATTGGCTCAACTGCCCGCCCACTAAGCTCAACAGACCATTGATTGGCACAACTGCCCGCCCACTAAGCTCAAACGACCGTTGATTGGCTCCACTGACCGCCCACTAAGCTCAACCAACCATTGATTGGCTCAACTGCCCGCCCACTAAGCTCAACCGACCATTCATTATTTCAACTACCCGACCACTAAGCTCAACCGACCATTGATTGGCTCAACGGCCCGCCCACTAAGCTCAACAGACCATTGATTGGCTCAACTGCCCGCCCACTAAGCTCAAACGACCATCGATTGGCTCCACTGACCGCCCACTAAGCTCAACCGACCATTGATTGGCACAACTGACCGCCCACTTAACTCAACCGACCATTGATTTGCTCAACTGACCGCCCACTAAGCTCATCCGACCAGTGTTATGCTAAACTGCCCGCCCACTAAGCTCAACCGACCATTGATTGGCTCAACTGACCGCCCACTAAGCTCAACCGACCATTGATTGGCTTAACTGCCCGCCCACTAATTTCAACCGACCATTGATTGGCTCAACTGCCCGTCCACTAATCTGAACGGACCATTGATTTACTCAACTACTCGCCCACTTAGCTCAACCGACCATTGATTGACTCAACTGACCGCCCACTAAGCTCAACCGACCAGTAATTGGCTGAACTGACCGCCCACTAATTTCAACCGACCATTGATTGGCTCAACTGCCGTCCACGAAGCTCAACCGACCATTGTTATGCTCAACTGCCCGCCCACTAATCTCAACCGACCATTGATTGGCTCCACTGACCGCCCACTAAGCTCAACCGACCACTGATTGGCTCAAATGCCCGCTCACTAAGCTCAACCGACCATTGATTGCCTCCATTGACCGCCCACTAATCTCAACCGACCTTTGATTGGCTCAACAGCCCGCCCACTAAGCTGAACAGACAATTGATTGGCTCAACTGCCCGCCCACTAAGCTGAAACGACCATTGATTGGCTCCACTGACCACCCACTGAGCTCAACAGACCATTGATTGGCTAAACTGCCCGCCCACTAAGCTCAACCGACCATTGATTGGCTCAACTGACCGCCCATTAAGCTCAACCGACCATTGATTGGCTCAACTACCCGCCCGCTAAGCTCAACCGACCATTGATTGGCTCAACAGCCCGCCCACTAAGCTCAACCGACCATTGATTGGCTTCACTGCCCGCCCACTAATTTAAACCGACCATTGATTGGCTCAACTGCCCGTCCACTAATCTGAACGGACCATTGATTGACTCAACTGCCCGCCCACTTAGCTCAACCGACCTTTGATTGGATTAACTGCACGACCACTTAGCTCAATCGACCTTGGATTGGCTCAACTGCCCGCCCACTAAGCTCAACCGACCATTGATTGGTTCAACTGACCGCCCATTAAGCTCAACCTACCATTGATTGACTCAACTGCCCGCCCACTAACCTCAACCGACCAATGATTGGTTCAAATGCCCGCCCATCTAAACTTAACGGAACATTGATTGACTCAACTGACCGCCCACTAAGCTCAACCGACCAGTAATTGGTTTAACTGCCCGCCCATTAATTTCAACCGACCATTGATTGGCTCAACTGACCGCCCACGAAGCTCAACCGACCTTTGATTGGCTGAACTGACCGCCCACTAAGCTCAACCGACCACTGATTGGCACAACTGACCGCCCACTAAGCTCAACCGACCATTGATTGGCTCAACTGCCCGCCCACTAAGCTCAACCGACCATTAACTGGCTCAACTGCCCGCCCACTAAGCTCATACGACCATTGATTGGCTCAACTGCCCGCCCAATAAGCTCACCCGACCTTTGATTGGCTCAACTGCCCACCCACTAAGCTCAACCGACTATTGATTGGCTCAACTGACCGACCATTAAGTTTAACCGACCATTCATTATTTCAACTACCCGACCACTAAGCTCAACCGACCATTGATTGGCTCAACAGCCCGCCCACTAAGCTGAACAGACAATTGATTGGCTCAACTGTCCGCCCACTAAGCTCAAACGACCATTGATTGGCTCCACTGACCGCCCACTGAGCTCAACAGACCATTGATTGGCTCAACTGCCGGCCCACTAAGCTCAACCGACCATTGATTGGCTCAACTGACCGCCCATTAAGCTCAACCGACCATTGATTGGCTCAAATACCCGCCCACTGAGTGCAACCGACCATTGATTGGCTCAACAGCCCGCCCACTAAGCTCAACCGACCATTGATTGACTCAACTGACCGCCCACTAAGCTCAACCGACCATTGATTGGCTTAACTGCCCGCCCACTAATTTCAACCGACCATTGATTGGCTCAACTGACCGCCCATTAAGCTCAACCTACCATTGATTGACTCAACTGCCCGCCCACTAAGCTCAACCGACCACTGATAGGCTCAAATGCCCGCCCATCTAAGCTCAACCGACCAATGATTGGTTCAAATGCCCGCCCATCTAAGCTTAACGGAACATTGATTGACTCAACTGACCGCCCACTAAGCTCAAGCGACCAGTAATTGGCTTAACTGCCCGCCCACTAATTTCAACCGACCATTGATTGGCTCAACTGCCCGTCCACGAAGCTCAACCGACCATTGATTGGCTCAACTGACCGCCCACTAAGCTCAACCGACCTTTGATTGGCTGAACTGACCGCCCACTAAGCTCAACCGACCACTGATTGGCACAACTGACCGCCCACTAAGCTCAACCGACCATTGATTGGCTCAACTGCCCGCCCACTAAGCTCAACCGACCATTAATTGGCTCAACTGCCCGCCCACTAAGCTCAACCGACCATTGATTGGCTCAACTGCCCGCCCACTAAGCTCAACCAACCTTGGATTGGCTCAACTGCACGCCCATTAAGCTCAACCGACCTTGGATTAGCTCAACTGAACGCCCACTAAGCTCAACCGGCCTTTGTTTGGCTCAACTGCCTGCCCACTAAGCTCAACCGACCTTTGATTGGCCCAACTGCCCGCCCACTAAGCTCACCCGACCTTTGATTGGCTCAACTGCCCACCCACTAAGCTCAACCGACTATTGATTGGATCAACTGACCGACCATTAAGTTTAACCGACCATTCATTATTTCAACTACCCGACCACTAAGCTCAACCGACCATTGATTGGCTCAACAGCCCGCCCACTAAGCTGAACAGACAATTGATTGGCTCAACTGCCCGCCCAATAAGCTCAAACGACCATTGATTGGCTCCACTGACCGCCCACTGAGCTCAACAGACCATTGATTGGCTCAACTGCCGGCCCACTAAGCTCAACCGACCATTGATTGGCTCAACCGACCGCCCATTAAGCTCAACCGACCATTGATTGGCTCAACTACCCGCCCACTAAGTGCAACCGACCATTGATTGGCTCAACAGCCCGCCCACTAAGCTCAACCGACCATTGATTGACTCATTTGACCGCCCACTAAGCCAACCGACTTTTGACTGGCTCAACTGCCCGCCCAATAAGCTCAACCGACCTTTGATTGGCTGAACTGACCGCCCACTAAGCTCAACCGACCATTGATTGGCACAACTGACCGCCCACTAAGCTCAACCGACCATTGATTTGCTCAACTGACCGCCCACTAAGCTCAACCGACCATTGTTATGCTAAACTGCCCGCCCACTAAGCTCAACCGATAATTGATTGGCTCCATTGACCGCCCATTAAGCTCAACCGACCTTTGATTGGCTCAACTGCCCGCCAACATGCTCAACCGACCTTTGATTGGCTCAACTGCCCGCCCACTAAGCTACACTGGCCTTTGTTTGGCTCAACTGCCTGCCCACTAAGCTCAACCGACCTTTGATTGGCTCAACTGCCCGCCCACTAAGCTCACCCGACCTTTGATTGGCTCAAATACCCGACCACTAAGCTCAACCGAGTATTGATTGGCTCAACTGACCGCCCAATAAGCTCAACCGACCATTCATTATTTCAACTACCCGACCACTAAGCTCAACCGACCATTGATTGGCTCAACGGCCCGCCCACTAAGCTCAACAGACCATTGATTGGCTCAACTGCCCGCCCACTAAGCTCAAACGACCATGGATTGGCTCCACTGACCGCCCACTACGCTCAACCGACCATTGATTGGCTCAACTGCCCGCCCACTAAGCTCAACCGACCATTGATTGACTCAACTGACCGCCCACTAAGCTCAACCGACCAGTAATTGGCTGAACTGACCGCCCACTAATTTCAACCGACCATTGATTGGCTCAACTGCCCGTCCACGAAGCTCAACCGACCATTGTTATGCTCAACTGCCCGCCCACTAATCTCAACCGACCATTGATTGGCTCCACTGACCGCCCACTAAGCTCAACCGACCACTGATTGGCTCAACTGCCCGCTCACTAAGCTCAACCGACCATTGATTGGCTCCATTGACCGCCCACTAAGCTCAACCGACCTTTGATTGGCTCAACAGCCCGCCCACTAAGCTGAACAGACAATTGATTGGCTCAACCTCCCCGCCCACTAAGCTCAAACGACCATTGATTGGCTCCACTGACCACCCACTGAGCTCAACAGACCATTGATTGGCTCAACTCCCCGCCCACTAAGCTCACCCGACCACTGATTGGCTCAACTGCCCGCTCACTAAGCTCAACCGACCATTGATTGGCTCCATTGACCGCCCACTAAGCTCAACCGACCATTGATTGGCTCAACAGCCCGCCCACTAAGCTGAACAGACAATTGATTGGCTCAACTGCCCGCCCACTAAGCTCAAACGACCATTGATTGGCTCCACTGACCACCCACTGAGCTCAACAGACCATTGATTGGCTCAACTGCCCGCCCACTAAGCTCAACAGACCATTGATTGGCACAACTGCCCGCCCACTAAGCTCAAACGACCATTGATTGGCTCCACTGACCGCCCACTAAGCTCAACCAACCATTGATTGGCTCAACTGACCGCCCACTAAGCTCAACCGACCATTGATTGGCTTAACTGCCCGCCCACTAATTTCAACCGACCATTGATTGGCTCAACTGCCCGTCCACTAATCTGAACGGACCATTGATTGACTCAACTGCTCGCCCACTTAGCTCAACCGACCTTTGATTGGATCAACTGCACGGCCACTTAGCTCAACCGACCTTGGATTGGCTCAACTGCCCGCCCACTAAGCTCAACCGACCAGTGATTGGCTCAACTGCCCGCCCACTAAGCTACACCGGCCTTTGTTTGGCTCAACTGCCTGCCCACTAAGCTCAACCGACCTTTGATTGGCTCAACTGCCCACCCACTAAGCTCACCCGACCTTTGATTGGCTCAACTGCCCGACCACTAAGCTCAACCGAGTATTGATTGGCTCAACTGACCGCCCAATAAGCTCAACCGACCATTCATTATTTCAACTACCCGACCACTAAGCTCGACCGACCATTGATTGGCTCAACGGCCCGCCCACTAAGCTCAACAGACCATTGATTGGCTCAACTGCCCGCCCACTAAGCTCAAACGACCATTGATTGGCTCCACTGACCGCCCACTACGCTCAACCGACCATTGATTGGCTCAACTGCCCGCCCACTAAGCTCAACCGACCATTGATTGACTCAACTGACCGCCCACTAAGCTCAACCGACCAGTAATTGGCTGAACTGACCGCCCACTAATTTCAACCGACCATTGATTGGCTCAACTGCCCGTCCACGAAGCTCAACCGACCATTGTTATGCTCAACTGCCCGCCCACTAATCTCAACCGACCATTGATTGGCTCCACTGAACGCCCACTAAGCTCAACCGACCACTGATTGGCTCAAATGCCCGCTCACTAAGCTCAACCGACCATTGATTGCCTCCATTGACCGCCCACTAATCTCAACCGACCTTTGATTGGCTCAACAGCCCGCCCACTAAGCTGAACAGACAATTGATTGGCTCAACTGCCCGCCCACTAAGCTCAAACGACCATTGATTGACTCCACTGACCACCCACTGAGCTCAACAGACCATTGATTGGCTAAACTGCCCGCCCACTAAGCTCAACCGACCATTGATTGGCTCAACTGACCGCCCATTAAGCTCAACCGACCATTGATTGGCTCAACTACCCGCCCGCTAAGCTCAACCGACCATTGATTGGCTCAACAGCCCGCCCACTAAGCTCAACCGACCATTGATTGACTCAACTGACCGCCCACTAAGCTCAACCGACCATTGATTGGCTTCACTGCCCGCCGACTAATTTAAACCGACCATTGATTGGCTCAACTGCCCGTCCACTAATCTGAACGGACCATTGATTGACTCAACTGCCCGCCCACTTAGCTCAACCGACCTTTGATTGGATCAACTGCACGACCACTTAGCTCAACCGACCTTGGATTGGCTCAACTGCCCGCCCACTAAGCTCAACCGACCATTGATTGGCTCAACTGACCGCCCATTAAGCTCAACCTACCATTGATTGACTCAACTGCCCGCCCACTAAGCTCAACCGACCAATGATTGGTTCAAATGCCCGCCCATCTAAGCTTAACTGAACATTGATTGACTCAACTGACCGCCCACTAAGCTCAACCGACCAGTAATTGGCTTAACTGCCCGCCCACTAATTTCAACCGACCATTGATTGGCTCAACTGCCCGTCCACGAAGCTCAACCGACCATTGATTGGCCCAACTGACCGCCCACTAAGCTCAAACGACCTTTGATTGGCTGAACTGACCGCCCACTAAGCTCAACCGACCACTGATTGGCACAACTGACCGCCCACTAAGCTCAACCGACCATTGATTGGCTCAACTGCCCGCCCACTAAGCTCAACCGACCATTAACTGGCTCAACTGCCCGCCCACTAAGCTCAACCGACCATTGATTGGCTCAACTGCCCGCCCAATAAGCTCACCCGACCTTTGATTGGCTCAACTGCCCACCCACTAAGCTCAACCGACTATTGATTGGCTCAACTGACCGATCATTAAGTTTAACCGACCATTCATTATTTCAACTACCCGACCACTAAGCTCAACCGACCATTGATTGGCTCAACAGCCCGCCCACTAAGCTGAACAGACAATTGATTGGCTCAACTGCCCGCCCACTAAGCTCAAACGACCATTGATTGGCTCCACTGACCGCCCACTGAGCTCAACAGACCATTGATTGGCTCAACTGCCGGCCCACTAAGCTCAACCGACCATTGATTGGCTCAACTGACCGCCCATTAAGCTCAACCGACCATTGATTGGCTCAACTACCCGCCCACTAAGTGCAACCGACCATTGATTGGCTCAACAGCCCGCCCACTAAGCTCAACCGACCATTGATTGACTCAACTGACCGCCCACTAAGCTCAACCGACCATTGATTGGCTTAACTGCCCGCCCACTAATTTCAACCGACCATTGATTGGCTCAACTCCCCGTCCACGAAGCTCAACCGACCATTGATTGGCTCAACTGACCGCCCACTAAGCCAACCGACTTTTGATTGGCTCCATTGACCGCCCACTAAGCTCAACCGACCTTTGATTGGCTCAACTGCCCGCCAACATGCTCAACCGACCTTTGATTGGCTCAACTGCCCGCCCACTAAGCTACACTGGCCTTTGTTTGGCTCAACTGCCTGCCCACTAAGCTCAACCGACCTTTGATTGGCTCAACTGCCCGCCCACTAAGCTCACCCGACCTTTGATTGGCTCAAATGCCCGACCACTAAGCTCAACCGAGTATTGATTGGCTCAACTGACCGCCCAATAAGCTCAACCGACCATTCATTATTTCAACTACCCGACCACTAAGCTCAACCGACCATTGATTGGCTCAACGGCCCGCCCACTAAGCTCAACAGACCATTGATTGGCTCAACTGCCCGCCCACTAAGCTCAAACGACCATTGATTGGCTCCACTGACCGCCCACTACGCTGAACCGACCATTGATTGGCTCAACTGCCCGCCCACTAAGCTCAACCGACCATTGATTGACTCAACTGACCGCCCACTAAGCTCAACAGACAATTGATTGGCTCAACTGCCCGCCCACTAAGCTCAAACCACCATTGATTGGCTCCACTGACCACCCACTGAGCTCAACAGACCACTGATTGGCTCAACTGCCCGCCCACTAAGCTCAACCTACCATTGATTCGCTCAACTGACCGCCCATTAAGCTCAACCGACCATTGATTGGCTCAACTACCCGCCCGCTAAGCTCAACCGACCATTGATTGGCTCAACAGCCCGCCCACTAAGCTCAACCGACCAATGATTGTCTTAACTGCCCGCCTATAATTTCAACCGACCATTGATTGGCTCAACTGCCCGTCCACGAAGCTCAACCGACCATTCATTGGCTCAACTGACCGCCCACTAAGCCAACCGACTTTTGATTGACTCAACTGCCCGCCCACTAAGCTCAACCGACCATTGATTGGCTCAACTGACCGCCCACTAAGCTCAACCGACCATTGATTGGCACAACTGACCGCCCACTAAGCTCAACCGACCATTGAATTGCTCAACTGACCGCCCACTAAGCTCAACCGACCAATGATTGGCTCAAATGCCCGCCCATCTAAGCTTAACGGAACATTGATTGACTCAACTGACCGCCCACTAAGCTCAACCGACCAGTAATTGGCTTAACTGCCCGCCCACTAATTTCAACCGACCATTGATTGGCTCAACTTCCCGTCCACGAAGCTCAACCGACCATTGATTGGCTCAACTGACCGCCCACTAAGCCAACCGACTTTTGATTGACTCAACTGCCCGCCCACTAAGCTCAACCGACCTTTGATTGGCTGAACTGACCGCCCACTAAGCTCAACCGACCATTGATTGGCACAACTGACCGCCCACTAAGCTCAACCGACCATTGATTTGCTCAACTGACCGCCCACTAAGCTCAACCGACCATTGATTGGCTCCATTGACCGCCCACTAAGCTCAACCGACCTTTGATTGGCTCAACTGCCCGCCCACTAAGCTACACCGGCCTTTGTTTGGCTCAACTGCCTGCCCACTAAGCTCAACCGACCTTTGATTGGCTCAACTGCCCGCCCACTAAGCTCACCCGACCTTTGATTGGCTCAACTGCCCGACCACTAAGCTCAACCGAGTATTGATTGGCTCAACTGACCGCCAAATAAGCTCAACCGACCATTCATTATTTTAACTACCCGACCACTAAGCTCAACCGACCATTGATTGGCTCAACGGCCCGCCCACTAAGCTCAACAGACCATTGATTGGCTCAACTGCCCGCCCACTAAGCTCAAACGACCATTGATTGGCTCCACTGACCGCCCACTACGCTCAACCGACCATTGATTGGCTCAACTGCCCGCCCACTAAGCTCAACCGACCATTGATTGACTCAACTGCCCGCCCACTAATCTCAACCGACCATTGATTGGCTCCACTGAACGCCCACTAAGCTCAACCGACCACTGATTGGCTCAACTGCCCGCTCACTAAGCTCAACCGACCATTGATTGGCTCCATTGACAGCTCACTAAGCTCAACCGACCTTTGATTGGCTCAACAGCCCGCCCACTAAGCTGAACAGACAATTGATTGGCTCAACTGCCCGCCCACTAAGCTCAAACGACCATTGATTGGCTCCACTGACCACCCACTGAGCTCAACAGACCATTGATTGGCTCAACTGCCCGCCCACTAAGCTCAACCCACCATTGATTGGCTCAACTGACCGCCCATTAAGCTCAACCGACCATTGATTGGCTCAACTACCCGCCCGCTAAGCTCAACCGACCATTGATTGGCTCAACAGCCCGCCCACTAAGCTCAACCGACCACTGATTGACTCAACTGACCGCTCACTAAGCTCAACCGACCATTGATTGGCTTAACTGCCCGCCCACTAATTTCAACCGACCATTGATTGGCTCAACTGCCCGTCCACGAAGCTACACCGGCCATTAATTGGCTCAACTGACCGCCCACTTAGCCAACCGACTTTTGATTGGCTCAACTGCCCGCCCACTAAGCTCACCCGACCTTTGATTGGCTGAACTGACCGCCCACTAAGCTCAACCGACCATTGATTGGCACAACTGACCGCCCACTAAGCTCAACCGACTATTGATTTGCTCAACTGACCGCCCACTAAGCTCAACCGACCATTGTTATGCTAAACTGCCCGCCCACTAAGCTCAACCGACCATTGATTGGCTCCATTGACCGCCCACTAAGCTCTACCGACCTTTGATTGGCTCAACTGCCCGCCCTTTAAGCTCAACCGACCTTTGATTGGCTCAACTGCCCGCCCACTAAGCTACACCGGCCTTTGTTTGGCTCAACTGCCTGCCCACTAAGCTCAACCGACCTTTGATTGGCTCAACTGCCCGCCCACTAAGCTCACCCGACCTTTGATTGGCTCAATTGCCCGACCACTAAGCACAACCGACTATTGATTGGCTCAACTGACCGCCCAATAAGCTCAACCGACCATTCATTATTTCAACTACCCGACCACTAAGCTCAACCGACCATTGATTGTCTCAACGGCCCGCCCACTAAGCTCAACAGACCATTGATTGGCTAAACTGCCCGCCCACTAAGCTCAAACGACCATCGATTGGCTCCACTGACCGCCCACTAAGCTCAACCGACCATTGATTGGCACAACTGACCGCCCACTTAGCTCAACCGACCATTGATTTGCTCAACTGACCGCCCACTAAGCTCAACCGACCATTGTTATGCTAAACTGCCCGCCCACTAAGCTCAACCGACCATTGATTGGCTCCATTGACCGCCCACTAAGCTCAACCGACCTTTGATTGGCTTAACTGCCCGCCCACTAATTTCAACCGACCATTGATTGGCTCAACTGCCCGTCCACGAAGCTCAACCGACCATTGATTGGCTCAACTGACCGCCCACTAAGCTCAAACGACCATTGATTGGCTTAACTGCCCGCCCACTAATTTCAACCGACCATTGATTGGCTCAACTGCCCGTCCACTAATCTGAACGGACCATTGATTGACTCAACTGCCTGCCCACTTAGCTCAACCGACCTTGGATTGGCTCAACTGCCCGCCCACTAAGCTCAACCGACCATTGATTGGCTCAACTGCCCGCCCACTAAGCTACACCGGCCTTTGTTTGGCTCAACTGCCTGCCCACTAAGCTCAACCGACCTTTGATTGGCTCAACTGCCCGCCCACTAAGCTCACCCGACCTTTGATTGGCTCAACTGCCCGACCACTAAGCTCAACCGAGTATTGATTGGCTCAACTGACCGCCCAATAAGCTCAACCGACCATTCATTATTTCAACTACCCGACCACTAAGCTCAACCGACCATTGATTGGATCAACGGCCCGCCCACTAAGCTCAACAGACCATTAATTGGCTCAACTGCCCGCCCACTAAGCTCAAACGACCATTGATTGGCTCCACTGACCGCCCACTACGCTCAACCGACCATTGATTGGCTCAATTGCCCGCCCACTAAGCTCAACCGACCATTGATTGGCTCAACTGCCCGCCCACTAAGCTCAACCGACCATTGATTGGCTCCACTGACCGCCCACTACGCTCAACCGACCATTGATTGGCTCAACAGCCCGCCCACTAAGTTGAACAGACAATTGATTGGCTCAACTGCCCGCCCACTAAGCTCAAACGACCATTGATTGGCTCCACTGACCACCCACTGAGCTCAACAGACCATTGATTGGCTCAACTGACCGCCCACTGAGCTCAACCGACCATTGATTGGCTTAACTGCCCGCCCACTAATTTCAACCGACCATTGATTGGCTCAACTGCCCGTCCACGAAGCTACACCGACCATTAACTGGCTCAACTGACCGCCCACTAAGCCAACCGACTTTTGATTGGCTCAACTGCCCGCCCACTAAGCTCACCCGACCTTTGATTGGCTGAACTGACCGCCCACTAAGCTCAACCGACCATTGATTGGCACAACTGACCGCCCACTAAGCTCAACCGACCATTGATTAGCTCAACTGACCGCCCACTAAGCTCAACCGACCATTGTTATGCTAAACTGCCCGAGCACTAAGCTCAACCGACCATTGATTGGCTCCATTGACCGCCCACTAAGCTCAACCGACCTTTGATTGGCTCAACTGCCCGCCCTTTAAGCTCAACCGACCTTTGATTGGCTCAACTGCCCGCCCACTAAGCTACACCGGCCTTTGTTTGGCTCAACTGCCTGCCCACTAAGCTCAACCGACATTTGATTGGCTCAACTGCCCGCCCACTAAGCTCACCCGACCTTTGATTGGCTCAACTGCCCGACCACTAAGCTCAACCGACTATTGATTGGCTCAACTGACCGCCCAATAAGCTCAACCGACCATTCATTATTTCAACTACCGGACCACTAAGCTCAACCGACCATTGATTGGCTCAACGGCCCGCCCACTAAGCTCAACAGACCATTGATTGGCTCAACTGCCCGCCCACTAAGCTCAAACGACCATTGATTGGCTCCACTGACCGCCCACTAAGCTCAACCAACCATTGATTGGCTCAACTGCCCGCAGACTAAGCTCAACAGACCATTCATTATTTCAACTACCCGACCACTAAGCTCAACCGACCATCGATTGGCTCAACGGCCCGCCCACTAAGCTCAACAGACCATTGATTGGCTCAACTGCCCGCCCACTAAGCTCAAACGACCATCGAATGGCTCCACTGACCGCCCACTAAGCTCAACCGACCATTGATTGGCACAACTGACCGTCCACTTAGCTCAACCGACCTTTGATTGGCTCAACTGCCCACCCTTTAAGCTCAACCGACCTTTGATTGGCTCAACTGCCCGCCCACTAAGCTACACCGGCCTTTGTTTGGCTCAACTGCCTGCCCACTAAGCTCAACCGACCTTTGATTGGCTCAACTGCCCGCCCACTAAGCTCACCCGACCTTTGATTGGCTCAACTGCCCGACCACTAAGCTCAACCGACTATTGATTGGCTCAACTGACCGCCCAATAAGCTCAACCGACCATTCATTATTTAAACTACCCGACTACTAAGCTCAACCGACCATTGATTGGCTCAACGGCCCGCCCACTAAGCTCAACAGACCATTGATTGGGTCAACTGCCCGCCCACTAAGCTCAAACGACCATTGATTGGCTCCACTGACCGCCCACTAAGCTCAACCAACCATTGATTGGCTCAACTGCCCGCCCACTAAGCTCAACCGACCATTCATTATTTCAACTACCCGACCACTAAGCTCAACCGACCAATGATTGGCTCAACGGCCCGCCCACTAAGCTCAACCGACCTTTGATTGGCTCAACTGCCCGCCCACTAAGCTCACCCGACCTTTGATTGGCTCAACTGCCCGACCACTAAGCTCAACCGACCATTCATTATTTCAACTACCCGACCACTAAGCTCAACCGACCATTGATTGGCTCAACGGCCCGCCCACTAAGCTCAACAGACCATTGATTGGCTCAACTGCCCGCCCACTAAACTCAAACGACCATTGATTGGCTCCACTGACCGCCCACTACGCTCAACCGACCATTGATTGGCTCAACTGCCCGCCCACTAAGCTCAACCGACCATTGATTGACTCAACTGACCGCCCACTAAGCTCAACCGACCAGTAATTGGCTGAACTGACCGCCCACTGATTTCAACCGACCATTTATTGGCTCAACTGCCCGTCCACGAAGCTCAACCGACCATTGTTATGCTCAACTGCCAGCCCACTAATCTCAACCGACCATTGATTGGCTCCACTGACCGCCCACTAAGCTCAACCGACCACTGATTGGCTCAACTGCCCGCTCACTAAGCTCAACCGACCATTGATTGGCTCCATTGACCGCCCACTAATCTCAACCGACCTTTGATTGGCTCAACAGCCCGCCCACTAAGCTGAACAGACAATTGATTGGCTCAACTGCCCGCCCACTAAGCGCAAACGACCATTGATTGGCTCCACTGACCACCCACTGAGCTCAACAGACCATTGATTGGCTCAACTGCCCGCCCACTAAGCTCAACCGAAAATTGATTGGCTCAACTGACCGCCGATTAAGCTCAACCGACCATTGATTGGCTCAACTACCCGCTCGCTAAGCTCAACCGACCATTGATTGGCTCAACAGCCCGCCCACTAAGCTCAACCGACCATTGATTGACTCAACTGACCGCCCACTAAGCTCAACCGACCATTGATTGGCTTAACTGCCCGCCCACTAATTTAAACCGACCATTGATTGGCTCAACTGCCCGTCCACTAATCTGAACGGACCATTGATTGACTCAACTGCCCGCCCACTTAGCTCAACCGACCTTTGATTGGATCAACTGCACGACCACTTAGCTCAATCGACCTTGGATTGGCTCAACTGCCCGCCCACTAAGCTCAACCGACCATTGATTGGCTCAACTGACCGCCCATTAAGCTCAACCTACCATTGATTGACTCAACTGCCCGCCCACTAAGCTCAACCGACCACTGATAGGCTCAAATGCCCGCAAATCTAAGCTCAACCGACCAATGATTGGTTCAAATGCCCGCCCATCTAAGCTTAACGGAACATTGATTGACTCAACTGACCGCCCACTAAGCTCAAGCGACCAGTAATTGGCTTAACTGCACGCCCACTAATTTCAACCGACCATTGATTGGCTCAACTGCCCGTCCACGAAGCTCAACCGACCATTGATTGGCTCAACTGACCGCCCACTAAGCTCAACCGACCTTTGATTGGCTGAACTGACCGCCCACTAAGCTCAACCGACCACTGATTGGCACAACTGACCGCCCACTAAGCTCAACCGACCATTGATTGGCTCAACTGCCCGCCCACTAAGCTCAACCGACCATTAATTGGCTCAACTGCCCGCCCACTAAGCTCAACCGACCATTGATTGGCTCAACTGCCCGCCCACTAAGCTCAACCAACCTTGGATTGGCTCAACTGCACGCCCACTAAGCTCAACCGACCTTGGATTAGCTCAACTGAACGCCCACTAAGCTCAACCGGCCTTCGTTTGGCTCAACTGCCTGCCCACTAAGCTCAACCGACCTTTGATTGGCCCAACTGCCCGCCCACTAAGCTCACCCGACCTTTGATTGGCTCAACTGCCCACCCACTAAGCTCAACCGACTATTGATTGGCTCAACTGACCGACCATTAAGTTTAACCGACCATTCATTATTTCAACTACCCGACCACTAAGCTCAACCGACCATTGATTGGCTCAACAGCCCGCCCACTAAGCTGAACAGACAATTGATTGGCTCAACTGCCCGCCCACTAAGCTCAAACGACCATTGATTGGCTCCACTGACCGCCCACTGAGCTCAACAGACCATTGATTGGCTCAACTGCCGGCCCACTAAGCTCAACCGACCATTGATTGGCTCAACTGACCGCCCATTAAGCTCAACCGACCATTGATTGGCTCAACTACCCGCCCACTAAGTGCAACCGACCATTGATTGGCTCAACAGCCCGCCCACTAAGCTCAACCGACCATTGATTGACTCAACTGACCGCCCACTAAGCTCAACCGACCATTGATTGGCTTAACTGCCCGCCCACTAATTTCAACCGACCATTGATTGGCTCAACTCCCCGTCCACGAAGCTCAACCGACCATTGATTGGCTCATTTGACCGCCCACTAAGCCAACCGACTTTTGACTGGCTCAACTGCCCGCCCAATAAGCTCAACCGACCTTTGATTGGCTGAACTGACCGCCCACTAAGCTCAACCGACCATTGATTGGCACAACTGACCGCCCTATAAGCTCAACCGACCATTGATTTGCTCAACTGACCGCCCACTAAGCTCAACCGACCATTGTTATGCTAAACTGCCCGCCCACTAAGCTCAACCGACAATTGATTGGCTCCATTGACCACCCACTAAGCTCAACCGACCTTTGATTGGCTCAACTGCCCGCCAACATGTTCAACCGACATTTGATTGGCTCAACTGCCCGCCCACTAAGATACACTGGCCTTTGTTTGGCTCAACTGCCTGCCCACTAAGCTCAACCGACCTTTGATTGGCTCAACTGCCCGCCCACTAAGCTCACCCGACCTTTGATTGGCTCAAATGCCCGACCACTACGCTCAACCGAGTATTGATTGGCTCAACTGACCGCCCAATAAGCTCAACCGACCATTCATTATTTCAACTACCCGACCACTAAGCTCAACCGACCATTGATTGGCTCAACGGCCCGCCCACTAAGCTCAACAGACCATTGATTGGCTCAACTGCCCGCCCACTAAGCTCAAACGACCATTGATTGGCTCCACTGACCGCCCACTACGCTCAACCGACCATTGATTGGCTCAACTGCCCGCCCACTAAGCTCAACCGACCATTGATTGACTCAACTGACCGCCCACTAAGCTCAACCGACCAGTAATTGGCTGAACTGACCGCCCACTAATTTCAACCGACCATTGATTGGCTCAACTGCCCGTCCACGAAGCTCAACCGACCATTGTTATGCTCAACTGCCCGCCCACTAATCTCAACCGACCATTGATTGGCTCCACTGACCGCCCACTAAGCTCAACCGACCACTGATTGGCTCAACTGCCCGCTCACTAAGCTCAACCGACCATTGATTGGCTCCATTGACCGCCCACTAAGCTCAACCGACCATTGATTGGCTCAACAGCCCGCCCACTAAGCTGAACAGACAATTGATTGGCTCAACTGCCCGCCCACTAAGTTCAAACGACCATTGATTGGCTCCACTGACCACCCACTTCGCTCAACAGACCATTGATTGGCTCAACTGCCCGCCCACTAAGCTCAACAGACCATTGATTGGCACAACTGCCCGCCCACTAAGCTCAAACGACCGTTGATTGGCTCCACTGACCGCCCACTAAGCTCAACCAACCATTGATTGGCTCAACTGCCCGCCCACTAAGCTCAACCGACCATTCATTATTTCAACTACCCGACCACTAAGCTCAACCGACCATTGATTGGCTCAACGGCCCGCCCACTAAGCTCAACAGACCATTGATTGGCTCAACTGCCCGCCCACTAAGCTCAAACGACCATCGATTGGCTCCACTGACCGCCCACTAAGCTCAACCGACCATTGATTGGCACAACTGACCGCCCACTTAACTCAACCGACCATTGATTTGCTCAACTGACCGCCCACTAAGCTCATCCGACCAGTGTTATGCTAAACTGCCCGCCCACTAAGCTCAACCGACCATTGATTGGCTCAACTGACCGCCCACTAAGCTCAACCGACCATTGATTGGCTTAACTGCCCGCCCACTAATTTCAACCGACCATTGATTGGCTCAACTGCCCGTCCACTAATCTGAACGGACCATTGATTTACTCAACTACTCGCCCACTTAGCTCAACCGACCATTGATTGACTCAACTGACCGCCCACTAAGCTCAACCGACCAGTAATTGGCTGAACTGACCGCCCACTAATTTCAACCGACCATTGATTGGCTCAACTGCCGTCCACGAAGCTCAACCGACCATTGTTATGCTCAACTGCCCGCCCACTAATCTCAACCGACCATTGATTGGCTCCACTGACCGCCCACTAAGCTCAACCGACCACTGATTGGCTCAAATGCCCGCTCACTAAGCTCAACCGACCATTGATTGCCTCCATTGACCGCCCACTAATCTCAACCGACCTTTGATTGGCTCAACAGCCCGCCCACTAAGCTGAACAGACAATTGATTGGCTCAACTGCCCGCCCACTAAGCTGAAACGACCATTGATTGGCTCCACTGACCACCTACTGAGCTCAACAGACCATTGATTGGCTAAACTGCCCGCCCACTAAGCTCAACCGACCATTGATTGGCTCAACTGACCGCCCATTAAGCTCAACCGACCATTGATTGGCTCAACTACCCGCCCGCTAAGCACAACCGACCATTGATTGGCTCAACAGCCCGCCCACTAAGCTCAACCGACCATTGATTGGCTTCACTGCCCGCCCACTAATTTAAACCGACCATTGATTGGCTCAACTGCCCGTCAACTAATCTGAACGGACCATTGATTGACTCAACTGCCCGCCCACTTAGCTCAACCGACCTTTGATTGGATTAACTGCACGACCACTAAGCTCAACCGACCTTTGATTGGCTCAACTGCCCGCCCACTAAGCTCACCCGACCTTTGATTGGCTCAACTGCCCGACCACTAAGCTCAACCGACCATTCATTATTTCAACTACCCGACCACTAAGCTCAACCGACCATTGATTGGCTCAACGGCCCGCCCACTAAGCTCAACAGACCATTGATTGGCTCAACTGCCCGCCCACTAAACTCAAACGACCATTGATTGGCTCCACTGACCGCCCACTACGCTCAACCGACCATTGATTGGCTCAACTGCCCGCCCACTAAGCTCAACCGACCATTGATTGACTCAACTGACCGCCCACTAAGCTCAACCGACCAGTAATTGGCTGAACTGACCGCCCACTAATTTCAACCGACCATTTATTGGCTCAACTGCCCGTCCACGAAGCTCAACCGACCATTGTTATGCTCAACTGCCAGCCCACTAATCTCAACCGACCATTGATTGGCTCCACTGACCGCCCACTAAGCTCAACCGACCACTGATTGGCTCAACTGCCCGCTCACTAAGCTCAACCGACCATTGATTGGCTCCATTGACCGCCCACTAATCTCAACCGACCTTTGATTGGCTCAACAGCCCGCCCACTAAGCTGAACAGACAATTGATTGGCTCAACTGCCCGCCCACTAAGCGCAAACGACCATTGATTGGCTCCACTGACCACCCACTGAGCTCAACAGACCATTGATTGGCTCAACTGCCCGCCCACTAAGCTCAACCGAAAATTGATTGGCTCAACTGACCGCCGATTAAGCTCAACCGACCATTGATTGGCTCAACTACCCGCTCGCTAAGCTCAACCGACCATTGATTGGCTCAACAGCCCGCCCACTAAGCTCAACCGACCATTGATTGACTCAACTGACCGCCACTAAGCTCAACCGACCATTGATTGGCTTAACTGCCCGCCCACTAATTTAAACCGACCATTGATTGGCTCAACTGCCCGTCCACTAATCTGAACGGACCATTGATTGACTCAACTGCCCGCCCACTTAGCTCAACCGACCTTTGATTGGATCAACTGCACGACCACTTAGCTCAATCGACCTTGGATTGGCTCAACTGCCCGCCCACTAAGCTCAACCGACCATTGATTGGCTCAACTGACCGCCCATTAAGCTCAACCTACCATTGATTGACTCAACTGCCCGCCCACTAAGCTCAACTGACCACTGATAGGCTCAAATGCCCGCCCATCTAAGCTCAACCGACCAATGATTGGTTCAAATGCCCGCCCATCTAAGCTTAACGGAACATTGATTGACTCAACTGACCGCCCACTAAGCTCAAGCGACCAGTAATTGGCTTAACTGCACGCCCACTAATTTCAACCGACCATTGATTGGCTCAACTGCACGCCCACTAAGCTCAACCGACCTTGGATTAGCTCAACTGAACGCCCACTAAGCTCAACCGGCCTTTGTTTGGCTCAACTGCCTGCCCACTAAGCTCAACCGACCTTTGATTGGCCCAACTGCCCGCCCACTAAGCTCACCCGACCTTTGATTGGCTCAACTGCCCACCCACTAAGCTCAACCGACTATTGATTGGCTCAACTGACCGACCATTAAGTTTAACCGACCATTCATTATTTCAACTACCCGACCACTAAGCTCAACCGACCATTGATTGGCTCAACAGCCCGCCCACTAAGCTGAACAGACAATTGATTGGCTCAACTGCCCGCCCACTAAGCTCAAACGACCATTGATTGTCTCCACTGACCGCCCACTGAGCTCAACAGACCATTGATTGGCTCAACTGCCGGCCCACTAAGCTCAACCGACCATTGATTGGCTCAACTGACCGCCCATTAAGCTCAACCGACCATTGATTGGCTCAACTACCCGCCCACTAAGTGCAACCGACCATTGATTGGCTCAACAGCCCGCCCACTAAGCTCAACCGACCATTGATTGACTCAACTGACCGCCCACTAAGCTCAACCGACCATTGATTGGCTTAACTGCCCGCCCACTAATTTCAACCGACCATTGATTGGCTCAACTCCCCGTCCACGAAGCTCAACCGACCATTGATTGGCTCATTTGACCGCCCACTAAGCCAACCGACTTTTGACTGGCTCAACTGCCCGCCCAATAAGCTCAACCGACCTTTGATTGGCTGAACTGACCGCCCACTAAGCTCAACCGACCATTGATTGGCACAACTGACCGCCCTATAAGCTCAACCGACCATTGATTTGCTCAACTGACCGCCCACTAAGCTCAACCGACCATTGTTATGCTAAACTGCCCGCCCACTAAGCTCAACCGACAATTGATTGGCTCCATTGACCACCCACTAAGCTCAACCGACCTTTGATTGGCTCAACTGCCCGCCAACATGCTCAACCGACATTTGATTGGCTCAACTGCCCGCCCACTAAGCTACACTGGCCTTTGTTTGGCTCAACTGCCTGCCCACTAAGCTCAACCGACCTTTGATTGGCTCAACTGCCCGCCCACTAAGCTCACCCGACCTTTGATTGGCTCAAATGCCCGACCACTACGCTCAACCGAGTATTGATTGGCTCAACTGACCGCCCAATAAGCTCAACCGACCATTCATTATTTCAACTACCCGACCACTAAGCTCAACCGACCATTGATTGGCTCAACGGCCCGCCCACTAAGCTCAACAGACCATTGATTGGCTCAACTGCCCGCCCACTAAGCTCAAACGACCATTGATTGGCTCCACTGACCGCCCACTACGCTCAACCGACCATTGATTGGCTCAACTGCCCGCCCACTAAGCTCAACCGACCATTGATTGACTCAACTGACCGCCCACTAAGCTCAACCGACCAGTAATTGGCTGAACTGACCGCCCACTAATTTCAACCGACCATTGATTGGCTCAACTGCCCGTCCACGAAGCTCAACCGACCATTGTTATGCTCAACTGCCCGCCCACTAATCTCAACCGACCATTGATTGGCTCCACTGACCGCCCACTAAGCTCAACCGACCACTGATTGGCTCAACTGCCCGCTCACTAAGCTCAACCGACCATTGATTGGCTCCATTGACCGCCCACTAAGCTCAACCGACCATTGATTGGCTCAACAGCCCGCCCACTAAGCTGAACAGACAATTGATTGGCTCAACTGCCCGCCCACTAAGCTCAAACGACCATTGATTGGCTCCACTGACCACCCACTGAGCTCAACAGACCATTGATTGGCTCAACTGCCCGCCCACTAAGCTCAACAGACCATTGATTGGCACAACTGCCCGCCCACTAAGCTCAAACGACCGTTGATTGGCTCCACTGACCGCCCACTAAGCTCAACCAACCATTGATTGGCTCAACTGCCCGCCCACTAAGCTCAACCGACCATTCATTATTTCAACTACCCGACCACTAAGCTCAACCGACCATTGATTGGCTCAACGGCCCGCCCACTAAGCTCAACAGACCATTGATTGGCTCAACTGCCCGCCCACTAAGCTCAAACGACCATCGATTGGCTCCACTGACCGCCCACTAAGCTCAACCGACCATTGATTGGCACAACTGACCGCCCACTTAACTCAACCGACCATTGATTTGCTCAACTGACCGCCCACTAAGCTCATCCGACCAGTGTTATGCTAAACTGCCCGCCCACTAAGCTCAACCGACCATTGATTGGCTCAACTGACCGCCCACTAAGCTCAACCGACCATTGATTGGCTTAACTGCCCGCCCACTAATTTCAACCGACCATTGATTGGCTCAACTGCCCGTCCACTAATCTGAACGGACCATTGATTTACTCAACTACTCGCCCACTTAGCTCAACCGACCATTGATTGACTCAACTGACCGCCCACTAAGCTCAACCGACCATTCATTATTTCAACTACCCGACCACTAAGCTCAACCGACCATTGATTGGCTCAACTGACCGCCCACTAAGCTCAACAGACCATTGATTGGCTCAACTGCCCGCCCACTAAGCTCAAACGACCATTGATTGGCTCCACTGACCGCCCACTACGCTCAACCGACCATTGATTGGCTCAACTGCCCGCCCACTAAGCTCAACCGACCATTGATTGAGCTCAACTGACCGCCCACTAAGCTCAACCGACCAGTAATTGGCTCAACTGACCGCCCACTAATTTCAACCGACCATTGATTGGCTCAACTGCCCGTCCACGAAGCTCAACCGACCATTGTTATGCTCAACTGCCCGCCCACTAATCTCAACCGACCATTGATTGGCTCCACTGACCGCCCACTAAGCTCAACCGACCACTGATTGGCTCAACTGCCCGCTCACTAAGCTCAACCGACCATTGATTGGCTCCATTGACCGCCCACTAAGCTCAACCGACCATTGATTGGCTCAACAGCCCGCCCACTAAGCTGAACAGACAATTGATTGGCTCAACTGCCCGCCCACTAAGCTCAAACGACCATTGATTGGCTCCACTGACCACCCACTGAGCTCAACAGACCATTGATTGGCTCAACTGCCCGCCCACTAAGCTCAACAGACCATTGATTGGCACAACTGCCCGCCCACTAAGCTCAAACGACCGTTGATTGGCTCCACTGACCGCCCACTAAGCTCACCCAACCATTGATTGGCTCAGCTGCCCGCCCACTAAGCTCAACCGACCATTCATTATTTCAACTACCCGACCACTAAGCTCAACCGACCATTGATTGGCTCAACGGCCCGCCCACTAAGCTCAACAGACCATTGATTGGCTCAACTGCCCGCCCACTAAGCTCAAACGACCATTGATTGGCTTAACTGCCCGCCCACTAATTTCAACCGACCATTGATTGGCTCAACTCCCCGTCCACGAAGCTCAACCGACCATTGATTGGCTCATTTGACCGCCCACTAAGCCAACCGACTTTTGACTGGCTCAACTGCCCGCCCAATAAGCTCAACCGACCTTTGATTGGCTGAACTGACCGCCCACTAAGCTCAACCGACCATTGATTGGCACAACTGACCGCCCTATAAGCTCAACCGACCATTGATTTGCTCAACTGACCGCCCACTAAGCTCAACCGACCATTGTTATGCTAAACTGCCCGCCCACTAAGCTCAACCGACAATTGATTGGCTCCATTGACCACCCACTAAGCTCAACCGACCTTTGATTGGCTCAACTGCCCGCCAACATGCTCAACCGACATTTGATTGGCTCAACTGCCCGCCCACTAAGCTACACTGGCCTTTGTTTGGCTCAACTGCCTGCCCACTAAGCTCAACCGACCTTTGATTGGCTCAACTGCCCGCCCACTAAGCTCACCCGACCTTTGATTGGCTCAAATGCCCGACCACTACGCTCAACCGAGTATTGATTGGCTCAACTGACCGCCCAATAAGCTCAACCGACCATTCATTATTTCAACTACCCGACCACTAAGCTCAACCGACCATTGATTGGCTCAACGGCCCGCCCACTAAGCTCAACAGACCATTGATTGGCTCAACTGCCCGCCCACTAAGCTCAAACGACCATTGATTGGCTCCACTGACCGCCCACTACGCTCAACCGACCATTGATTGGCTCAACTGCCCGCCCACTAAGCTCAACCGACCATTGATTGACTCAACTGACCGCCCACTAAGCTCAACCGACCAGTAATTGGCTGAACTGACCGCCCACTAATTTCAACCGACCATTGATTGGCTCAACTGCCCGTCCACGAAGCTCAACCGACCATTGTTATGCTCAACTGCCCGCCCACTAATCTCAACCGACCATTGATTGGCTCCACTGACCGCCCACTAAGCTCAACCGACCACTGATTGGCTCAACTGCCCGCTCACTAAGCTCAACCGACCATTGATTGGCTCCATTGACCGCCCACTAAGCTCAACCGACCATTGATTGGCTCAACAGCCCGCCCACTAAGCTGAACAGACAATTGATTGGCTCAACTGCCCGCCCACTAAGCTCAAACGACCATTGATTGGCTCCACTGACCACCCACTGAGCTCAACAGACCATTGATTGGCTCAACTGCCCGCCCACTAAGCTCAACAGACCATTGATTGGCACAACTGCCCGCCCACTAAGCTCAAACGACCGTTGATTGGCTCCACTGACCGCCCACTAAGCTCAACCAACCATTGATTGGCTCAACTGCCCGCCCACTAAGCTCAACCGACCATTCATTATTTCAACTACCCGACCACTAAGCTCAACCGACCATTGATTGGCTCAACGGCCCGCCCACTAAGCTCAACAGACCATTGATTGGCTCAACTGCCCGCCCACTAAGCTCAAACGACCATCGATTGACTCCACTGACCGCCCACTAAGCTCAACCGACCATTGATTGGCACAACTGACCGCCCACTTAACTCAACCGACCATTGATTTGCTCAACTGACCGCCCACTAAGCTCATCCGACCAGTGTTATGCTAAACTGCCCGCCCACTAAGCTCAACCGACCATTGATTGGCTCAACTGACCGCCCACTAAGCTCAACCGACCATTGATTGGCTTAACTGCCCGCCCACTAATTTCAACCGACCATTGATTGGCTCAACTGCCCGTCCACTAATCTGAACGGACCATTGATTTACTCAACTACTCGCCCACTTAGCTCAACCGACCATTGATTGACTCAACTGACCGCCCACTAAGCTCAACCGACCATTCATTATTTCAACTACCCGACCACTAAGCTCAACCGACCATTGATTGGCTCAACGGCCCGCCCACTAAGCTCAACAGACCATTGATTGGCTCAACTGCCCGCCCACTAAGCTCAAACGACCATTGATTGGCTCCACTGACCGCCCACTACGCTCAACCGACCATTGATTGGCTCAACTGCCCGCCCACTAAGCTCAACCGACCATTGATTGACTCAACTGACCGCCCACTAAGCTCAACCGACCAGTAATTGGCTGAACTGACCGCCCACTAATTTCAACCGACCATTGATTGGCTCAACTGCCCGTCCACGAAGCTCAACCGACCATTGTTATGCTCAACTGCCCGCCCACTAATCTCAACCGACCATTGATTGGCTCCACTGACCGCCCACTAAGCTCAACCGACCACTGATTGGCTCAACTGCCCGCTCACTAAGCTCAACCGACCATTGATTGGCTCCATTGACCGCCCACTAAGCTCAACCGACCATTGATTGGCTCAACAGCCCGCCCACTAAGCTGAACAGACAATTGATTGGCTCAACTGCCCGCCCACTAAGCTCAAACGACCATTGATTGGCTCCACTGACCACCCACTGAGCTCAACAGACCATTGATTGGCTCAACTGCCCGCCCACTAAGCTCAACAGACCATTGATTGGCACAACTGCCCGCCCACTAAGCTCAAACGACCGTTGATTGGCTCCACTGACCGCCCACTAAGCTCACCCAACCATTGATTGGCTCAGCTGCCCGCCCACTAAGCTCAACCGACCATTCATTATTTCAACTACCCGACCACTAAGCTCAACCGACCATTGATTGGCTCAACGGCCCGCCCACTAAGCTCAACAGACCATTGATTGGCTCAACTGCCCGCCCACTAAGCTCAAACGACCATCGATTGGCTCCACTGACCGCCCACTAAGCTCAACCGACCATTGATTGGCACAACTGACCGCCCACTTAACTCAACCGACCATTGATTTGCTCAACTGACCGCCCACTAAGCTCATCCGACCAGTGTTATGCTAAACTGCCCGCCCACTAAGCTCAACCGACCATTGATTGGCTCAACTGACCGCCCACTAAGCTCAACCGACCATTGATTGGCTTAACTGCCAACGCCCCCACTAATCTGAACGGACCATTGATTTACTCAACTACTCGCCCACTTAGCTCAACCGACCATTGATTGACTCAACTGACCGCCCACTAAGCTCAACCGACCAGTAATTGGCTGAACTGACCGCCCACTAATTTCAACCGACCATTGATTGGCTCAACTGCCGTCCACGAAGCTCAACCGACCATTGTTATGCTCAACTGCCCGCCCACTAATCTCAACCGACCATTGATTGGCTCCACTGACCGCCCACTAAGCTCAACCGACCACTGATTGGCTCAAATGCCCGCTCACTAAGCTCAACCGACTATTGATTGCCTCCATTGACCGCCCACTAATCTCAACCGACCTTTGATTGGCTCAACAGCCCGCCCACTAAGCTGAACAGACAACTGATTGGCTCAACTGCCCGCCCACTAAGCTGAAACGACCATTGATTGGCTCCACTGACCACCCACTGAGCTCAACAGACCATTGATTGGCTAAACTGCCCGCCCACTAAGCTCAACCGACCATTGATTGGCTCAACTGACCGCCCATTAAGCTCAACCGACCATTGATTGGCTCAACTACCCGCCCGCTAAGCTCAACCGACCATTGATTGGCTCAACAGCCCGCCCACTAAGCTCAACCGACCATTGATTGGCTTCACTGCCCGCCCACTAATTTAAACCGACCATTGATTGGCTCAACTGCCCGTCCACTAATCTGAACGGACCATTGATTGACTCAACTGCCCGCCCACTTAGCTCAACCGACCTTTGATTGGATTAACTGCACGACCACTAAGCTCAACCGACCTTTGATTGGCTCAACTGCCCGCCCACTAAGCTCACCCGACCTTTGATTGGCTCAACTGCCCGACCACTAAGCTCAACCGACCATTCATTATTTCAACTACCCGACCACTAAGCTCAACCGACCATTGATTGGCTCAACGGCCCGCCCACTAAGCTCAACAGACCATTGATTGGCTCAACTGCCCGCCCACTAAACTCAAACGACCATTGATTGGCTCCACTGACCGCCCACTACGCTCAACCGACCATTGATTGGCTCAACTGCCCGCCCACTAAGCTCAACCGACCATTGATTGACTCAACTGACCGCCCACTAAGCTCAACCGACCAGTAATTGGCTGAACTGACCGCCCACTAATTTCAACCGACCATTTATTGGCTCAACTGCCCGTCCACGAAGCTCAACCGACCATTGTTATGCTCAACTGCCAGCCCACTAATCTCAACCGACCATTGATTGGCTCCACTGACCGCCCACTAAGCTCAACCGACCACTGATTGGCTCAACTGCCCGCTCACTAAGCTCAACCGACCATTGATTGGCTCCATTGACCGCCCACTAATCTCAACCGACCCTTGATTGGCTCAACAGCCCGCCCACTAAGCTGAACAGACAATTAATTGGCTCAACTGCCCGCCCACTAAGCGCAAACGACCATTGATTGGCTCCACTGACCACCCACTGAGCTCAACAGACCATTGATTGGCTCAACTGCCCGCCCACTAAGCTCAACCGAAAATTGATTGGCTCAACTGACCGCCGATTAAGCTCAACCGACCATTGATTGGCTCAACAGCCCGCCCACTAAGCTCAACCGACCATTGATTGACTCAACTGACCGCCCACTAAGCTCAACCGACCATTGATTGGCTTAACTGCCCGCCCACTAATTTAAACCGACCATTGATTGGCTCAACTGCCCGTCCACTAATCTGAACGGACCATTGATTGACTCAACTGCCCGCCCACTTAGCTCAACCGACCTTTGATTGGATCAACTGCACGACCACTTAGCTCAATCGACCTTGGATTGGCTCAACTGCCCGCCCACTAAGCTCAACCGACCATTGATTGGCTCAACTGACCGCCCATTAAGCTCAACCTACCATTGATTGACTCAACTGCCCGCCCACTAAGCTCAACCGACCACTGATAGGCTCAAATGCCCGCCCATCTAAGCTCAACCGACCAATGATTGGTTCAAATGCCCGCCCATCTAAGCTTAACGGAACATTGATTGACTCAACTGACCGCCCACTAAGCTCAAGCGACCAGTAATTGGCTTAACTGCACGCCCACTAATTTCAACCGACCATTGATTGGCTCAACTGCACGCCCACTAAGCTCAACCGACCTTGGATTAGCTCAACTGAACGCCCACTAAGCTCAACCGGCCTTTGTTTGGCTCAACTGCCTGCCCACTAAGCTCAACCGACCTTTGATTGGCCCAACTGCCCGCCCACTAAGCTCACCCGACCTTTGATTGGCTCAACTGCCCACCCACTAAGCTCAACCGACTATTGATTGGCTCAACTGACCGACCATTAAGTTTAACCGACCATTCATTATTTCAACTACCCGACCACTAAGCTCAACCGACCATTGATTGGCTCAACAGCCCGCCCACTAAGCTGAACAGACAATTGATTGGCTCAACTGCCCGCCCACTAAGCTCAAACGACCATTGATTGGCTCCACTGACCGCCCACTAAGCTCAACCGACCATTGATTGGCTTAACTGCCCGCCCACTAATTTCAACCGACCATTGATTGGCTCAACTCCCCGTCCACGAAGCTCAACCGACCATTGATTGGCTCATTTGACCGCCCACTAAGCCAACCGACTTTTGACTGGCTCAACTGCCCGCCCAATAAGCTCAACCGACCATTGATTGGCACAACTGACCGCCCTATAAGCTCAACCGACCATTGATTTGCTCAACTGACCGCCCATTAAGCTCAACCGACCATTGATTGGCTCAACTACCCGCCCACTAAGTGCAACCGACCATTGATTGGCTCAACAGCCCGCCCACTAAGCTCAACCGACCATTGATTGACTCAACTGACCGCCCACTAAGCTCAACCGACCATTGATTGGCTTAACTGCCCGCCCACTAATTTCAACCGACCATTGATTGGCTCAACTCCCCGTCCACGAAGCTCAACCGACCATTGATTGGCTCATTTGACCGCCCACTAAGCCAACCGACTTTTGACTGGCTCAACTGCCCGCCCAATAAGCTCAACCGACCATTGATTAGCACAACTGACCGCCCTATAAGCTCAACCGACCATTGATTTGCTCAACTGACCGCCCACTAAGCTCAACCGACCATTGTTATGCTAAACTGCCCGCCCACTAAGCTCAACCGACAATTGATTGGCTCCATTGACGACCCACTAAGCTCAACCGACCTTTGATTGGCTCAACTGCCCGCCAACATGCTCAACCGACATTTGATTGGCTCAACTGCCCGCCCACTAAGCTACACTGGCCTTTGTTTGGCTCAACTGCCTGCCCACTAAGCTCACCCGACCTTTGATTGGCTCAACTGCCCGCCCACTAAGCTCACCCGACCTTTGATTGGCTCAAATGCCCGACCACTACGCTCAACCGAGTATTGATTGGCTCAACTGACCGCCCAATAAGCTCAACCGACCATTCATTATTTCAACTACCCGACCACTAAGCTCAACCGACCATTGATTGGCTCAACGGCCCGCCCACTAAGCTCAACAGACCATTGATTGGCTCAACTGCCCGCCCACTAAGCTCAAACGACCATTGATTGGCTCCACTGACCGCCCACTACGCTCAACCGACCATTGATTGGCTCAACTGCCCGCCCACTAAGCTCAACCGACCATTGATTGACTCAACTGACCGCCCACTAAGCTCAACCGACCAGTAATTGGCTGAACTGACCGCCCACTAATTTCAACCGACCATTGATTGGCTCAACTGCCCGTCCACGAAGCTCAACCGACCATTGTTATGCTCAACTGCCCGCCCACTAATCTCAACCGACCATTGATTGGCTCCACTGACCGCCCACTAAGCTCAACCGACCACTGATTGGCTCAACTGCCCGCTCACTAAGCTCAACCGACCATTGATTGGCTCCATTGACCGCCCACTAAGCTCAACCGACCATTGATTGGCTCAACAGCCCGCCCACTAAGCTGAACAGACAATTGATTGGCTCAACTGCCCGCCCACTAAGCTCAAACGACCATTGATTGGCTCCACTGACCACCCACTGAGCTCAACAGACCATTGATTGGCTCAACTGCCCGCCCACTAAGCTCAACAGACCATTGATTGGCACAACTGCCCGCCCACTAAGCTCAAACGACCGTTGATTGGCTCCACTGACCGCCCACTAAGCTCAACCAACCATTGATTGGCTCAACTGCCCGCCCACTAAGCTCAACCGACCATTCATTATTTCAACTACCCGACCACTAAGCTCAACCGACCATTGATTGGCTCAACGGCCCGCCCACTAAGCTCAACAGACCATTGATTGGCTCAACTGCCCGCCCACTAAGCTCAAACGACCATCGATTGGCTCCACTGACCGCCCACTAAGCTCAACCGACCATTGATTGGCACAACTGACCGCCCACTTAACTCAACCGACCATTGATTTGCTCAACTGACCGCCCACTAAGCTCATCCGACCAGTGTTATGCTAAACTGCCCGCCCACTAAGCTCAACCGACCATTGATTGGCTCAACTGACCGCCCACTAAGCTCAACCGACCATTGATTGGCTTAACTGCCCGCCCACTAATTTCAACCGACCATTGATTGGCTCAACTGCCCGTCCACTAATCTGAACGGACCATTGATTTACTCAACTACTCGCCCACTTAGCTCAACCGACCATTGATTGACTCAACTGACCGCCCACTAAGCTCAACCGACCAGTAATTGGCTGAACTGACCGCCCACTAATTTCAACCGACCATTGATTGGCTCAACTGCCGTCCACGAAGCTCAACCGACCATTGTTATGCTCAACTGCCCGCCCACTAATCTCAACCGACCATTGATTGGCTCCACTGACCGCCCACTAAGCTCAACCGACCACTGATTGGCTCAAATGCCCGCTCACTAAGCTCAACCGACCATTGATTGCCTCCATTGACCGCCCACTAATCTCAACCGACCTTTGATTGGCTCAACAGCCCGCCCACTAAGCTGAACAGACAATTGATTGGCTCAACTGCCCGCCCACTAAGCTGAAACGACCATTGATTGGCTCCACTGACCACCCACTGAGCTCAACAGACCATTGATTGGCTAAACTGCCCGCCCACTAAGCTCAACCGACCATTGATTGGCTCAACTGACCGCCCATTAAGCTCAACCGACCATTGATTGGCTCAACTACCCGCCCGCTAAGCTCAACCGACCATTGATTGGCTCAACAGCCCGCCCACTAAGCTCAACCGACCATTGATTGGCTTCACTGCCCGCCCACTAATTTAAACCGACCATTGATTGGCTCAACTGCCCGTCCACTAATCTGAACGGACCATTGATTGACTCAACTGCCCGCCCACTTAGCTCAACCGACCTTTGATTGGATTAACTGCACGACCACTTAGCTCAATCGACCTTGGATTGGCTCAACTGCCCGCCCACTAAGCTCAACCGACCATTGATTGGTTCAACTGACCGCCCATTAAGCTCAACCTACCATTGATTGACTCAACTGCCCGCCCACTAACCTCAACCGACCAATGATTGGTTCAAATGCCCGCCCATCTAAACTTAACGGAACATTGATTGACTCAACTGACCGCCCACTAAGCTCAACCGACCAGTAATTGGTTTAACTGCCCGCCCATTAATTTCAACCGACCATTGATTGGCTCAACTGACCGCCCACGAAGCTCAACCGACCTTTGATTGGCTGAACTGACCGCCCACTAAGCTCAACCGACCACTGATTGGCACAACTGACCGCCCACTAAGCTCAACCGACCATTGATTGGCTCAACTGCCCGCCCACTAAGCTCAACCGACCATTAACTGGCTCAACTGCCCGCCCACTAAGCTCATACGACCATTGATTGGCTCAACTGCCCGCCCAATAAGCTCACCCGACCTTTGATTGGCTCAACTGCCCACCCACTAAGCTCAACCGACTATTGATTGGCTCAACTGACCGACCATTAAGTTTAACCGACCATTCATTATTTCAACTACCCGACCACTAAGCTCAACCGACCATTGATTGGCTCAACAGCCCGCCCACTAAGCTGAACAGACAATTGATTGGCTCAACTGTCCGCCCACTAAGCTCAAACGACCATTGATTGGCTCCACTGACCGCCCACTGAGCTCAACAGACCATTGATTGGCTCAACTGCCGGCCCACTAAGCTCAACCGACCATTGATTGGCTCAACTGACCGCCCATTAAGCTCAACCGACCATTGATTGGCTCAAATACCCGCCCACTGAGTGCAACCGACCATTGATTGGCTCAACAGCCCGCCCACTAAGCTCAACCGACCATTGATTGACTCAACTGACCGCCCACTAAGCTCAACCGACCATTGATTGGCTTAACTGCCCGCCCACTAATTTCAACCGACCATTGATTGGCTCAACTGACCGCCCATTAAGCTCAACCTACCATTGATTGACTCAACTGCCCGCCCACTAAGCTCAACCGACCACTGATAGGCTCAAATGCCCGCCCATCTAAGCTCAACCGACCAATGATTGGTTCAAATGCCCGCCCATCTAAGCTTAACGGAACATTGATTGACTCAACTGACCGCCCACTAAGCTCAAGCGACCAGTAATTGGCTTAACTGCCCGCCCACTAATTTCAACCGACCATTGATTGGCTCAACTGCCCGTCCACGAAGCTCAACCGACCATTGATTGGCTCAACTGACCGCCCACTAAGCTCAACCGACCTTTGATTGGCTGAACTGACCGCCCACTAAGCTCAACCGACCACTGATTGGCACAACTGACCGCCCACTAAGCTCAACCGACCATTGATTGGCTCAACTGCCCGCCCACTAAGCTCAACCGACCATTAATTGGCTCAACTGCCCGCCCACTAAGCTCAACCGACCATTGATTGGCTCAACTGCCCGCCCACTAAGCTCAACCAACCTTGGATTGGCTCAACTGCACGCCCATTAAGCTCAACCGACCTTGGATTAGCTCAACTGAACGCCCACTAAGCTCAACCGGCCTTTGTTTGGCTCAACTGCCTGCCCACTAAGCTCAACCGACCTTTGATTGGCCCAACTGCCCGCCCACTAAGCTCACCCGACCTTTGATTGGCTCAACTGCCCACCCACTAAGCTCAACCGACTATTGATTGGATCAACTGACCGACCATTAAGTTTAACCGACCATTCATTATTTCAACTACCCGACCACTAAGCTCAACCGACCATTGATTGGCTCAACAGCCCGCCCACTAAGCTGAACAGACAATTGATTGGCTCAACTGCCCGCCCAATAAGCTCAAACGACCATTGATTGGCTCCACTGACCGCCCACTGAGCTCAACAGACCATTGATTGGCTCAACTGCCGGCCCACTAAGCTCAACCGACCATTGATTGGCTCAACCGACCGCCCATTAAGCTCAACCGACCATTGATTGGCTCAACTACCCGCCCACTAAGTGCAACCGACCATTGATTGGCTCAACAGCCCGCCCACTAAGCTCAACCGACCATTGATTGACTCATTTGACCGCCCACTAAGCCAACCGACTTTTGACTGGCTCAACTGCCCGCCCAATAAGCTCAACCGACCTTTGATTGGCTGAACTGACCGCCCACTAAGCTCAACCGACCATTGATTGGCACAACTGACCGCCCACTAAGCTCAACCGACCATTGATTTGCTCAACTGACCGCCCACTAAGCTCAACCGACCATTGTTATGCTAAACTGCCCGCCCACTAAGCTCAACCGATAATTGATTGGCTCCATTGACCGCCCATTAAGCTCAACCGACCTTTGATTGGCTCAACTGCCCGCCAACATGCTCAACCGACCTTTGATTGGCTCAACTGCCCGCCCACTAAGCTACACTGGCCTTTGTTTGGCTCAACTGCCTGCCCACTAAGCTCAACCGACCTTTGATTGGCTCAACTGCCCGCCCACTAAGCTCACCCGACCTTTGATTGGCTCAAATACCCGACCACTAAGCTCAACCGAGTATTGATTGGCTCAACTGACCGCCCAATAAGCTCAACCGACCATTCATTATTTCAACTACCCGACCACTAAGCTCAACCGACCATTGATTGGCTCAACGGCCCGCCCACTAAGCTCAACAGACCATTGATTGGCTCAACTGCCCGCCCACTAAGCTCAAACGACCATGGATTGGCTCCACTGACCGCCCACTACGCTCAACCGACCATTGATTGGCTCAACTGCCCGCCCACTAAGCTCAACCGACCATTGATTGACTCAACTGACCGCCCACTAAGCTCAACCGACCAGTAATTGGCTGAACTGACCGCCCACTAATTTCAACCGACCATTGATTGGCTCAACTGCCCGTCCACGAAGCTCAACCGACCATTGTTATGCTCAACTGCCCGCCCACTAATCTCAACCGACCATTGATTGGCTCCACTGACCGCCCACTAAGCTCAACCGACCACTGATTGGCTCAACTGCCCGCTCACTAAGCTCAACCGACCATTGATTGGCTCCATTGACCGCCCACTAAGCTCAACCGACCTTTGATTGGCTCAACAGCCCGCCCACTAAGCTGAACAGACAATTGATTGGCTCAACCTCCCCGCCCACTAAGCTCAAACGACCATTGATTGGCTCCACTGACCACCCACTGAGCTCAACAGACCATTGATTGGCTCAACTCCCCGCCCACTAAGCTCACCCGACCACTGATTGGCTCAACTGCCCGCTCACTAAGCTCAACCGACCATTGATTGGCTCCATTGACCGCCCACTAAGCTCAACCGACCATTGATTGGCTCAACAGCCCGCCCACTAAGCTGAACAGACAATTGATTGGCTCAACTGCCCGCCCACTAAGCTCAAACGACCATTGATTGGCTCCACTGACCACCCACTGAGCTCAACAGACCATTGATTGGCTCAACTGCCCGCCCACTAAGCTCAACAGACCATTGATTGGCACAACTGCCCGCCCACTAAGCTCAAACGACCATTGATTGGCTCCACTGACCGCCCACTAAGCTCAACCAACCATTGATTGGCTCAACTGACCGCCCACTAAGCTCAACCGACCATTGATTGGCTTAACTGCCCGCCCACTAATTTCAACCGACCATTGATTGGCTCAACTGCCCGTCCACTAATCTGAACGGACCATTGATTGACTCAACTGCTCGCCCACTTAGCTCAACCGACCTTTGATTGGATCAACTGCACGGCCACTTAGCTCAACCGACCTTGGATTGGCTCAACTGCCCGCCCACTAAGCTCAACCGACCAGTGATTGGCTCAACTGCCCGCCCACTAAGCTACACCGGCCTTTGTTTGGCTCAACTGCCTGCCCACTAAGCTCAACCGACCTTTGATTGGCTCAACTGCCCACCCACTAAGCTCACCCGACCTTTGATTGGCTCAACTGCCCGACCACTAAGCTCAACCGAGTATTGATTGGCTCAACTGACCGCCCAATAAGCTCAACCGACCATTCATTATTTCAACTACCCGACCACTAAGCTCGACCGACCATTGATTGGCTCAACGGCCCGCCCACTAAGCTCAACAGACCATTGATTGGCTCAACTGCCGGCCCACTAAGCTCAAACGACCATTGATTGGCTCCACTGACCGCCCACTACGCTCAACCGACCATTGATTGGCTCAACTGCCCGCCCACTAAGCTCAACCGACCATTGATTGACTCAACTGACCGCCCACTAAGCTCAACCGACCAGTAATTGGCTGAACTGACCGCCCACTAATTTCAACCGACCATTGATTGGCTCAACTGCCCGTCCACGAAGCTCAACCGACCATTGTTATGCTCAACTGCCCGCCCACTAATCTCAACCGACCATTGATTGGCTCCACTGAACGCCCACTAAGCTCAACCGACCACTGATTGGCTCAAATGCCCGCTCACTAAGCTCAACCGACCATTGATTGCCTCCATTGACCGCCCACTAATCTCAACCGACCTTTGATTGGCTCAACAGCCCGCCCACTAAGCTGAACAGACAATTGATTGGCTCAACTGCCCGCCCACTAAGCTCAAACGACCATTGATTGACTCCACTGACCACCCACTGAGCTCAACAGACCATTGATTGGCTAAACTGCCCGCCCACTAAGCTCAACCGACCATTGATTGGCTCAACTGACCGCCCATTAAGCTCAACCGACCATTGATTGACTCAACTGACCGCCCACTAAGCTCAACCGACCATTGATTGGCTTCACTGCCCGCCGACTAATTTAAACCGACCATTGATTGGCTCAACTGCCCGTCCACTAATCTGAACGGACCATTGATTGACTCAACTGCCCGCCCACTTAGCTCAACCGACCTTTGATTGGATCAACTGCACGACCACTTAGCTCAACCGACCTTGGATTGGCTCAACTGCCCGCCCACTAAGCTCAACCGACCATTGATTGGCTCAACTGACCGCCCATTAAGCTCAACCTACCATTGATTGACTCAACTGCCCGCCCACTAAGCTCAACCGACCAATGATTGGTTCAAATGCCCGCCCATCTAAGCTTAACTGAACATTGATTGACTCAACTGACCGCCCACTAAGCTCAACCGACCAGTAATTGGCTTAACTGCCCGCCCACTAATTTCAACCGACCATTGATTGGCTCAACTGCCCGTCCACGAAGCTCAACCGACCATTGATTGGCCCAACTGACCGCCCACTAAGCTCAAACGACCTTTGATTGGCTGAACTGACCGCCCACTAAGCTCAACCGACCACTGATTGGCACAACTGACCGCCCACTAAGCTCAACCGACCATTGATTGGCTCAACTGCCCGCCCACTAAGACCCCAACTGACCGCCCACAACCGACCTTTGATTGGCTGAACTGACCGCCCACTAAGCTCAACCGACCACTGATTGGCACAACTGACCGCCCACTAAGCTCAACCGACCATTGATTGGCTCAACTGCCCGCCCACTAAGCTCAACCGACCATTAACTGGCTCAACTGCCCGCCCACTAAGCTCAACCGACCATTGATTGGCTCAACTGCCCGCCCAATAAGCTCACCCGACCTTTGATTGGCTCAACTGCCCACCCACTAAGCTCAACCGACTATTGATTGGCTCAACTGACCGATCATTAAGTTTAACCGACCATTCATTATTTCAACTACCCGACCACTAAGCTCAACCGACCATTGATTGGCTCAACAGCCCGCCCACTAAGCTGAACAGACAATTGATTGGCTCAACTGCCCGCCCACTAAGCTCAAACGACCATTGATTGGCTCCACTGACCGCCCACTGAGCTCAACAGACCATTGATTGGCTCAACTGCCGGCCCACTAAGCTCAACCGACCATTGATTGGCTCAACTGACCGCCCATTAAGCTCAACCGACCATTGATTGGCTCAACTACCCGCCCACTAAGTGCAACCGACCATTGATTGGCTCAACAGCCCGCCCACTAAGCTCAACCGACCATTGATTGACTCAACTGACCGCCCACTAAGCTCAACCGACCATTGATTGGCTTAACTGCCCGCCCACTAATTTCAACCGACCATTGATTGGCTCAACTCCCCGTCCACGAAGCTCAACCGACCATTGATTGGCTCAACTGACCGCCCACTAAGCCAACCGACTTTTGATTGGCTCCATTGACCGCCCACTAAGCTCAACCGACCTTTGATTGGCTCAACTGCCCGCCAACATGCTCAACCGACCTTTGATTGGCTCAACTGCCCGCCCACTAAGCTACACTGGCCTTTGTTTGGCTCAACTGCCTGCCCACTAAGCTCAACCGACCTTTGATTGGCTCAACTGCCCGCCCACTAAGCTCACCCGACCTTTGATTGGCTCAAATGCCCGACCACTAAGCTCAACCGAGTATTGATTGGCTCAACTGACCGCCCAATAAGCTCAACCGACCATTCATTATTTCAACTACCCGACCACTAAGCTCAACCGACCATTGATTGGCTCAACGGCCCGCCCACTAAGCTCAACAGACCATTGATTGGCTCAACTGCCCGCCCACTAAGCTCAAACGACCATTGATTGGCTCCACTGACCGCCCACTACGCTGAACCGACCATTGATTGGCTCAACTGCCCGCCCACTAAGCTCAACCGACCATTGATTGACTCAACTGACCGCCCACTAAGCTCAACAGACAATTGATTGGCTCAACTGCCCGCCCACTAAGCTCAAACCACCATTGATTGGCTCCACTGACCACCCACTGAGCTCAACAGACCACTGATTGGCTCAACTGCCCGCCCACTAAGCTCAACCTACCATTGATTCGCTCAACTGACCGCCCATTAAGCTCAACCGACCATTGATTGGCTCAACTACCCGCCCGCTAAGCTCAACCGACCATTGATTGGCTCAACAGCCCGCCCACTAAGCTCAACCGACCAATGATTGTCTTAACTGCCCGCCTATAATTTCAACCGACCATTGATTGGCTCAACTGCCCGTCCACGAAGCTCAACCGACCATTCATTGGCTCAACTGACCGCCCACTAAGCCAACCGACTTTTGATTGACTCAACTGCCCGCCCACTAAGCTCAACCGACCATTGATTGGCTCAACTGACCGCCCACTAAGCTCAACCGACCATTGATTGGCACAACTGACCGCCCACTAAGCTCAACCGACCATTGAATTGCTCAACTGACCGCCCACTAAGCTCAACCGACCAATGATTGGCTCAAATGCCCGCCCATCTAAGCTTAACGGAACATTGATTGACTCAACTGACCGCCCACTAAGCTCAACCGACCAGTAATTGGCTTAACTGCCCGCCCACTAATTTCAACCGACCATTGATTGGCTCAACTTCCCGTCCACGAAGCTCAACCGACCATTGATTGGCTCAACTGACCGCCCACTAAGCCAACCGACTTTTGATTGACTCAACTGCCCGCCCACTAAGCTCAACCGACCTTTGATTGGCTGAACTGACCGCCCACTAAGCTCAACCGACCATTGATTGGCACAACTGACCGCCCACTAAGCTCAACCGACCATTGATTTGCTCAACTGACCGCCCACTAAGCTCAACCGACCATTGATTGGCTCCATTGACCGCCCACTAAGCTCAACCGACCTTTGATTGGCTCAACTGCCCGCCCACTAAGCTACACCGGCCTTTGTTTGGCTCAACTGCCTGCCCACTAAGCTCAACCGACCTTTGATTGGCTCAACTGCCCGCCCACTAAGCTCACCCGACCTTTGATTGGCTCAACTGCCCGACCACTAAGCTCAACCGAGTATTGATTGGCTCAACTGACCGCCAAATAAGCTCAACCGACCATTCATTATTTTAACTACCCGACCACTAAGCTCAACCGACCATTGATTGGCTCAACGGCCCGCCCACTAAGCTCAACAGACCATTGATTGGCTCAACTGCCCGCCCACTAAGCTCAAACGACCATTGATTGGCTCCACTGACCGCCCACTACGCTCAACCGACCATTGATTGGCTCAACTGCCCGCCCACTAAGCTCAACCGACCATTGATTGACTCAACTGCCCGCCCACTAATCTCAACCGACCATTGATTGGCTCCACTGAACGCCCACTAAGCTCAACCGACCACTGATTGGCTCAACTGCCCGCTCACTAAGCTCAACCGACCATTGATTGGCTCCATTGACCGCCCACTAAGCTCAACCGACCTTTGATTGGCTCAACAGCCCGCCCACTAAGCTGAACAGACAATTGATTGGCTCAACTGCCCGCCCACTAAGCTCAAACGACCATTGATTGGCTCCACTGACCACCCACTGAGCTCAACAGACCATTGATTGGCTCAACTGCCCGCCCACTAAGCTCAACCCACCATTGATTGGCTCAACTGACCGCCCATTAAGCTCAACCGACCATTGATTGGCTCAACTACCCGCCCGCTAAGCTCAACCGACCATTGATTGGCTCAACAGCCCGCCCACTAAGCTCAACCGACCACTGATTGACTCAACTGACCGCTCACTAAGCTCAACCGACCATTGATTGGCTTAACTGCCCGCCCACTAATTTCAACCGACCATTGATTGGCTCAACTGCCCGTCCACGAAGCTACACCGGCCATTAATTGGCTCAACTGACCGCCCACTTAGCCAACCGACTTTTGATTGGCTCAACTGCCCGCCCACTAAGCTCACCCGACCTTTGATTGGCTGAACTGACCGCCCACTAAGCTCAACCGACCATTGATTGGCACAACTGACCGCCCACTAAGCTCAACCGACTATTGATTTGCTCAACTGACCGCCCACTAAGCTCAACCGACCATTGTTATGCTAAACTGCCCGCCCACTAAGCTCAACCGACCATTGATTGGCTCCATTGACCGCCCACTAAGCTCAACCGACCTTTGATTGGCTCAACTGCCCGCCCTTTAAGCTCAACCGACCTTTGATTGGCTCAACTGCCCGCCCACTAAGCTACACCGGCCTTTGTTTGGCTCAACTGCCTGCCCACTAAGCTCAACCGACCTTTGATTGGCTCAACTGCCCGCCCACTAAGCTCACCCGACCTTTGATTGGCTCAATTGCCCGACCACTAAGCACAACCGACTATTGATTGGCTCAACTGACCGCCCAATAAGCTCAACCGACCATTCATTATTTCAACTACCCGACCACTAAGCTCAACCGACCATTGATTGTCTCAACGGCCCGCCCACTAAGCTCAACAGACCATTGATTGGCTAAACTGCCCGCCCACTAAGCTCAAACGACCATCGATTGGCTCCACTGACCGCCCACTAAGCTCAACCGACCATTGATTGGCACAACTGACCGCCCACTTAGCTCAACCGACCATTGATTTGCTCAACTGACCGCCCACTAAGCTCAACCGACCATTGTTATGCTAAACTGCCCGCCCACTAAGCTCAACCGACCATTGATTGGCTCCATTGACCGCCCACTAAGCTCAACCGACCTTTGATTGGCTTAACTGCCCGCCCACTAATTTCAACCGACCATTGATTGGCTCAACTGCCCGTCCACGAAGCTCAACCGACCATTGATTGGCTCAACTGACCGCCCACTAAGCTCAAACGACCATTGATTGGCTTAACTGCCCGCCCACTAATTTCAACCGACCATTGATTGGCTCAACTGCCCGTCCACTAATCTGAACGGACCATTGATTGACTCAACTGCCTGCCCACTTAGCTCAACCGACCTTGGATTGGCTCAACTGCCCGCCCACTAAGCTCAACCGACCATTGATTGGCTCAACTGCCCGCCCACTAAGCTACACCGGCCTTTGTTTGGCTCAACTGCCTGCCCACTAAGCTCAACCGACCTTTGATTGGCTCAACTGCCCGCCCACTAAGCTCACCCGACCTTTGATTGGCTCAACTGCCCGACCACTAAGCTCAACCGAGTATTGATTGGCTCAACTGACCGCCCAATAAGCTCAACCGACCATTCATTATTTCAACTACCCGACCACTAAGCTCAACCGACCATTGATTGGATCAACGGCCCGCCCACTAAGCTCAACAGACCATTAATTGGCTCAACTGCCCGCCCACTAAGCTCAAACGACCATTGATTGGCTCCACTGACCGCCCACTACGCTCAACCGACCATTGATTGGCTCAATTGCCCGCCCACTAAGCTCAACCGACCATTGATTGACTCAACTGACCGCCCACTAAGCTCAACCGACCAGTAATTGGCTGAACTGACCGCCCACTAATTTCAACCGACCATTGATTGGCTCAACTGCCCGTCCACGAAGCTCAACCGACCATTGTTATGCTCAACTGCCCGCCCACTAATCTCAACCGACCACTGATTGGCTCAACTGCCCGCTCACTAAGCTCAACCGACCATTGATTGGCTCCATTGACCGCCCACTAATTTCAACCGACCTTTGATTGGCTCAACAGCCCGCCCACTAAGCTGAACAGACAATTGATTGGCTCAACTGCCCGCAACACTAAGCTCAAACGACCATTGATTGGCTCCACTGACCACCCACTGAGCTCAACAGACCATTGATTGGCTCAACTGCCCGCCCACTAAGCTCAACCGACCATTGATTGGCTTAACTGACCGCCCATTAAGCTCAACCGACCATTGATTGGCTCAACTACCCGCCCGCTAAGCTCAACCGACCATTGATTGGCTCAACAGCCCGCCCACTAAGCTCAACCGACCATTGATTGACTCAACTGACCGCGCACTAAGCTCAACCGACCAATGATTGGCTCAAATGCCCGCCCATCTAAGCTTAACGGAACATTGATTGACTCAACTGACCGCCCACTAAGCTCAACCGACCAGTAATTGGCTTAACTGCCCGCCCACTAATTTCAACCGACCATTGATTGGCTCAACTTCCCGTCCACGAAGCTCAACCGACCATTGATTGGCTCAACTGACCGCCCACTAAGCTCAACCGACCTTTGATTGGCTGAACTGACCGCCCACTAAGCTCAAACGACCACTGATTGGCACAACTGACCGCCCACTAAGCTCAACCGACCATTTATTGGCTCAACTGCCCGCCCACTAAGCTCAACCTACCATTAATTGGCTCAACTGCCCGCCCACTAAGCTCAACCGACCATTGAGTGGCTCAACTGCCCGCCCACTAAGCTCAACCAACCTTGGATTGGCTCAACTGCACGCCCACTAAGCTCAACCGACCTTGGATTAGCTCAACTGAACGCCCACTAAGCTCAACCGGCCTTCGTTTGGCTCAACTGCCTGCCCACTAAGCTCAACCGACCATTGATTGGCTCAACAGCCCACCCACTAAGCTCAACCGACCATTGATTGACTCAACTGACCGCCCACTAAGCTCAACCGACCAATGATTGGCTTAACTGCCCGCCCACTAATTTCAACCGACCATTGATTGGCTCAACTCCCCGTCCACGAAGCTCAACCGACCATTGATTGGCTCAACTGACCGCCCACTAAGCCAACCGACTTTTGATTGGCTCAAGTGCCCGCCCACTAAGCTCAACCGACCTTTGATTGGCTGAACTGACCGCCCACTAAGCTCAACCGACCTTTGATTGGCACAACTGACCGCCCACTAAGCTCAACCGACCATTGATTTGCTCAACTGACCGCCCACTAAGCTCAACCGACCATTGTTATGCTAAACTGCCCGCCCACTAAGCTCAACCGACCATTGATTGGCTCCATTGACCGCCCACTAAGCTCAACCGACCTTTGATTGGCTCAACTGCCCGCCCACTAAGCTACACCGGCCTTTGTTTGGCTCAACTGCCTGCCCACTAAGCTCAACCGACCTTTGATTGGCTCAACTGCCCGCCCACTAAGCTCACCCGACCTTTGATTGGCTCAACTGCCCGACCACTAAGCTCAACCGAGTATTGATTGGCTCAACTGACCGCCAAATAAGCTCAACCGACCATTCATTATTTTAACTACCCGACCACTAAGCTCAACCGACCATTTATTGGCTCAACGGCCCGCCCACTAAGCTCAACAGACCATTGATTGGCTGAACTGACCGCCCACTAATTTCAACCGACCATTGATTGGCTCAACTGCCCGTCCACGAAGCTCAACCGACCATTGTTATGCTCAACTGCCCGCCCACTAATCTCAACCGACCATTGATTGGCTCCACTGACCGCCCACTAAGCTCAACCGACCACTGATTGGCTCAACTGCCCGCTCACTAAGCTCAACCGACCATTGATTGGCTCCATTGACCGCCCACTAAGCTCAACCGACCTTTGATTGGCTCAACAGCCCGCCCACTAAGCTGAACAGACAATTGATTGGCTCAACCTCCCCGCCCACTAAGCTCAAACGACCATTGATTGGCTCCACTGACCACCCACTGAGCTCAACAGACCATTGATTGGCTCAACTCCCCGCCCACTAAGCTCACCCGACCTTTGATTGGCTGAACTGACCGCCCACTAAGCTCAACCGACCATTGATTGGCACAACTGACCGCCCACTAAGCTCAACCGACCATTGATTTGCTCAACTGACCGCCCACTAAGCTCAACCGACCATTGTTATGCTAAACTGCCCGCCCACTAAGCTCAACCGACCATTGATTGGCTCCATTGACCGCCCACTAAGCTCAACCGACCTTTGATTGGCTCAACTGCCCGCCCACTAAGCTCAACCGACCTTTGATTGGCTCAACTGCCCGCCCACTAAGCTCACCCGACCTTTGATTGGCTCAACTGCCCGACCACTAAGCTCAACCGACTATTGATTGGCTCAACTGACCGCCCAATAAGCTCAACCGACCATTCATTATTTCAACTACCCGACCACTAAGCTCAACCGACCATTGAATGGCTCAACGGCCCGCCCACTAAGCTCAACAGACCATTGATTGGCTCAACTGCCCGCCCACTAAGCTCAAACGACCATTGATTGGCTCCACTGACCGCCCACTAAGCTCAACCAACCATTGATTGGCTCAACTGCCCGCCCACTAAGCTCAACCGACCATTCATTATTTCAACTACCCGACCACTAAGCTCAACCGACCATTGATTGGCTCAACGGCCCGCCCACTAAGCTCAACAGACCATTGATTGGCTCAACTGCCCGCCCACTAAGCTCAACCGACCATTGATTGGCTTAACTGCCTGCCCACTAATTTCAACCGACCATTGATTGGCTCAACTGCCCGTCCACGAAGCTCAACCGACCATTGATTGGCTCAACTGACCGCCCGCTAAGCTCAACCGACCATTGATTGGCTTAACTGCCCGCCCACTAATTTCAACCGACCATTGATTGGCTCAACTGCCCGTCCACTAATCTGAACGGACCATTGATTGACTCAACTGCCCGCGCACTTAGCTCAACCGACCTTGGATTGGCTCAACTGCCCGCCCACTAAGCTCAACCGACCATTGATTGGCTCAACTGCCCGCCCACTAATCTACACCGGCCTTTGTTTGGCTCAACTGCCTGCCCATTAAGCTCAACCGACCTTTGATTGGCTCAACTGCCCGCCCACTAAGCTCACCCGACCTTTGATTGGCTCAACTGCCCGACCACTAAGTTCAACCGAGTATTGATTGGCTCAACTGACCGCCCAATAAGCTCAAATGACCATTCATTATTTCAACTACCCGACCACTAAGCTCAACCGACCATTGATTGGCTCAACGGCCCGCCCACTAAGCTCAACAGACCATTGATTGGCTCAACTGCCCGCCCAATAAGCTCAAACGACCATTGATTGGCTCCACTGACCGCCCACTACGCTCAACCGACCATTGATTGGCTCAACTGCCCGCCCACTAAGCTCAACCGACCATTGATTGACTCAACTGACCGCCCACTAAGCTCAACCGACCAGTAATTGGCTGAACTGACCGCCCACTAATTTCAACCGACCATTGATTGGCTCAACTGCCCGTCCACGAAGCTCAACCGATCATTGTTATGCTCAACTGCCCGCCCACTAATCTAAACCGACCACTGATTGGCTCAACTGCCCGCTCACTAAGCTCAACCGACCATTGATTGGCTCCATTGACCGCCCACTAATTTCAACCGACCTTTGATTGGCCCAACAGCCCGCCCACTAAGCTGAACAGACAATTGATTGGCTCAACTGCCCGCCCACTAAGCTCAAACGACCATTGAAACGCTCCACTGACCACCCACTGAGCTCAACAGACCATTGATTGGCTCAACTGCCCGCCCACTAAGCTCAACCGACCATTGATTGGCTCAACTGACCGCCCATTAAGCTCAACCGACCATTGATTGGCTCAACTACCCGCCCGCTAAGCTCAACCGACCATTGATTGGCTCAACAGCCCGCCCACTAAGCTCAACCGACCATTGATTGACTCAACTGACCGCCCACTAAGCTCAACCGACCATTGATTGGCTTAACTGCCCGCCCACTAATTTAAACCGACCATTGATTGGCTCAAATGCCCGTCCACTAATCTGAACGGACGATTGATTGACTCAACTGCCTGCCCACTTAGCGCAACCGACTTTTGATTGGATCAACTGCACGACCACTTAGCTCAACCGACCTTGGATTGGCTCAACTGCCCGCCCACTAAGCTCAACCTACCACTGATAGGCTCAAATGCCCGCCCATCTAAGCTCAACCGACCAATGATTGGCTCAAATGCCCGCCCATCTAAGCTTAATGAAACATTGATTGACTCAACTGACCGCCCACTAAGCTCAACCGACCAGTAATTGGCTTAACTGCCCGCCCACTAATTTCAACCGACCATTGATTGGCTCAACTGCCCGTCCACGAAGCTCAACCGACCATTGATTGGCTCAACTGACCGCCCACTAAGCTCAACCGACCTTTGATTGGCTGAACTGACCGCCCACTAAGCTCAACCGACCACTGATTGGCACAACTGACCGCAAACTAAGCTCAACCGACCTTGGATTAGCTCAACTGAACGCCCACTAAGCTCAACCGACCTTTGTTTGGCTCAACTGCCTGCCCACTAAGCTCAACCGACCTTTGATTGGCCCAACTGCCCGCCCACTAAGCTCACCCGACCTTTGATTGGCTCAACTGCCCACCCACTAAGCTCAACCGACTATTGATTGGCTCAACTGACCGACCATTAAGTTTAACCGACCATTCATTATTTCAACTACCCGACCACTAAGCTCAACCGACCATTGATTGGCTCAACAGCCCGCCCACTATGCTCAACCGACCATTGATTGGCTCAACTCCCCGCCCACTAAGCTCAACCAACCTTGGATTGGCTCAACTGCACGCCCACTAAGCTCAACCGACCATTGATTGGCACAACTGACCGCCCACTAAGCTCAACCGACCATTGAATTGCTCAACTGACCGCCCACTAAGCTCAACCGACCAATGATTGGCTCAAATGCCCGCCCATCTAAGCTTAACGGAACATTGATTGACTCAACTGACCGCCCACTAAGCTCAACCGACCAGTAATTGGCTTAACTGCCCGCCCACTAATTTCAACCGACCATTGATTGGCTCAACTTCCCGTCCACGAAGCTCAACCGACCATTGATTGGCTCAACTGACCGCCCACTAAGCCAACCGACTTTTGATTGACTCAACTGCCCGCCCACTAAGCTCAACCGACCTTTGATTGGCTGAACTGACCGCCCACTAAGCTCAACCGACCATTGATTGGCACAACTGACCGCCCACTAAGCTCAACCGACCATTGATTTGCTCAACTGACCGCCCACTAAGCTCAACCGACCATTGATTGGCTCCATTGACCGCCCACTAAGCTCAACCGACCTTTGATTGGCTCAACTGCCCGCCCACTAAGCTACACCGGCCTTTGTTTGGCTCAACTGCCTGCCCACTAAGCTCAACCGACCTTTGATTGGCTCAACTGCCCGCCCACTAAGCTCACCCGACCTTTGATTGGCTCAACTGCCCGACCACTAAGCTCAACCGAGTATTGATTGGCTCAACTGACCGCCAAATAAGCTCAACCGACCATTCATTATTTTAACTACCCGACCACTAAGCTCAACCGACCATTGATTGGCTCAACGGCCCGCCCACTAAGCTCAACAGACCATTGATTGGCTCAACTGCCCGCCCACTAAGCTCAAACGACCATTGATTGGCTCCACTGACCGCCCACTACGCTCAACCGACCATTGATTGGCTCAACTGCCCGCCCACTAAGCTCAACCGACCATTGATTGACTCAACTGCCCGCCCACTAATCTCAACCGACCATTGATTGGCTCCACTGAACGCCCACTAAGCTCAACCGACCACTGATTGGCTCAACTGCCCGCTCACTAAGCTCAACCGACCATTGATTGGCTCCATTGACCGCCCACTAAGCTCAACCGACCTTTGATTGGCTCAACAGCCCGCCCACTAAGCTGAACAGACAATTGATTGGCTCAACTGCCCGCCCACTAAGCTCAAACGACCATTGATTGGCTCCACTGACCACCCACTGAGCTCAACAGACCATTGATTGGCTCAACTGCCCGCCCACTAAGCTCAACCCACCATTGATTGGCTCAACTGACCGCCCATTAAGCTCAACCGACCATTGATTGGCTCAACTACCCGCCCGCTAAGCTCAACCGACCATTGATTGGCTCAACAGCCCGCCCACTAAGCTCAACCGACCACTGATTGACTCAACTGACCGCTCACTAAGCTCAACCGACCATTGATTGGCTTAACTGCCCGCCCACTAATTTCAACCAACCATTGATTGGCTCAACTGCCCGTCCACGAAGCTACACCGGCCATTAATTGGCTCAACTGACCGCCCACTTAGCCAACCGACTTTTGATTGGCTCAACTGCCCGCCCACTAAGCTCACCCGACCTTTGATTGGCTGAACTGACCGCCCACTAAGCTCAACCGACCATTGATTGGCACAACTGACCGCCCACTAAGCTCAACCGACTATTGATTTGCTCAACTGACCGCCCACTAAGCTCAACCGACCATTGTTATGCTAAACTGCCCGCCCACTAAGCTCAACCGACCATTGATTGGCTCCATTGACCGCCCACTAAGCTCAACCGACCTTTGATTGGCTCAACTGCCCGCCCTTTAAGCTCAACCGACCTTTGATTGGCTCAACTGCCCGCCCACTAAGCTACACCGGCCTTTGTTTGGCTCAACTGCCTGCCCACTAAGCTCAACCGACCTTTGATTGGCTCAACTGCCCGCCCACTAAGCTCACCCGACCTTTGATTGGCTCAATTGCCCGACCACTAAGCACAACCGACTATTGATTGGCTCAACTGACCGCCCAATAAGCTCAACCGACCATTCATTATTTCAACTACCCGACCACTAAGCTCAACCGACCATTGATTGTCTCAACGGCCCGCCCACTAAGCTCAACAGACCATTGATTGGCTAAACTGCCCGCCCACTAAGCTCAAACGACCATCGATTGGCTCCACTGACCGCCCACTAAGCTCAACCGACCATTGATTGGCACAACTGACCGCCCACTTAGCTCAACCGACCATTGATTTGCTCAACTGACCGCCCACTAAGCTCAACCGACCATTGTTATGCTAAACTGCCCGCCCACTAAGCTCAACCGACCATTGATTGGCTCCATTGACCGCCCACTAAGCTCAACCGACCTTTGATTGGCTTAACTGCCCGCCCACTAATTTCAACCGACCATTGATTGGCTCAACTGCCCGTCCACGAAGCTCAACCGACCATTGATTGGCTCAACTGACCGCCCACTAAGCTCAAACGACCATTGATTGGCTTAACTGCCCGCCCACTAATTTCAACCGACCATTGATTGGCTCAACTGCCCGTCCACTAATCTGAACGGACCATTGATTGACTCAACTGCCTGCCCACTTAGCTCAACCGACCTTGGATTGGCTCAACTGCCCGCCCACTAAGCTCAACCGACCATTGATTGGCTCAACTGCCCGCCCACTAAGCTACACCGGCCTTTGTTTGGCTCAACTGCCTGCCCACTAAGCTCAACCGACCTTTGATTGGCTCAACTGCCCGCCCACTAAGCTCACCCGACCTTTGATTGGCTCAACTGCCCGACCACTAAGCTCAACCGAGTATTGATTGGCTCAACTGACCGCCCAATAAGCTCAACCGACCATTCATTATTTCAACTACCCGACCACTAAGCTCAACCGACCATTGATTGGATCAACGGCCCGCCCACTAAGCTCAACAGACCATTAATTGGCTCAACTGCCCGCCCACTAAGCTCAAACGACCATTGATTGGCTCCACTGACCGCCCACTACGCTCAACCGACCATTGATTGGCTCAATTGCCCGCCCACTAAGCTCAACCGACCATTGATTGACTCAACTGACCGCCCACTAAGCTCAACCGACCAGTAATTGGCTGAACTGACCGCCCACTAATTTCAACCGACCATTGATTGGCTCAACTGCCCGTCCACGAAGCTCAACCGACCATTGTTATGCTCAACTGCCCGCCCACTAATCTCAACCGACCACTGATTGGCTCAACTGCCCGCTCACTAAGCTCAACCGACCATTGATTGGCTCCATTGACCGCCCACTAATTTCAACCGACCTTTGATTGGCTCAACAGCCCGCCCACTAAGCTGAACAGACAATTGATTGGCTCAACTGCCCGCAACACTAAGCTCAAACGACCATTGATTGGCTCCACTGACCACCCACTGAGCTCAACAGACCATTGATTGGCTCAACTGCCCGCCCACTAAGCTCAACCGACCATTGATTGGCTTAACTGACCGCCCATTAAGCTCAACCGACCATTGATTGGCTCAACTACCCGCCCGCTAAGCTCAACCGACCATTGATTGGCTCAACAGCCCGCCCACTAAGCTCAACCGACCATTGATTGACTCAACTGACCGCGCACTAAGCTAAACCGACCAATGATTGGCTCAAATGCCCGCCCATCTAAGCTTAACGGAACATTGATTGACTCAACTGACCGCCCACTAAGCTCAACCGACCAGTAATTGGCTTAACTGCCCGCCCACTAATTTCAACCGACCATTGATTGGCTCAACTTCCCGTCCACGAAGCTCAACCGACCATTGATTGGCTCAACTGACCGCCCACTAAGCTCAACCGACCTTTGATTGGCTGAACTGACCGCCCACTAAGCTCAAACGACCACTGATTGGCACAACTGACCGCCCACTAAGCTCAACCGACCATTTATTGGCTCAACTGCCCGCCCACTAAGCTCAACCTACCATTAATTGGCTCAACTGCCCGCCCACTAAGCTCAACCGACCATTGAGTGGCTCAACTGCCCGCCCACTAAGCTCAACCAACCTTGGATTGGCTCAACTGCACGCCCACTAAGCTCAACCGACCTTGGATTAGCTCAACTGAACGCCCACTAAGCTCAACCGGCCTTCGTTTGGCTCAACTGCCTGCCCACTAAGCTCAACCGACCATTGATTGGCTCAACAGCCCACCCACTAAGCTCAACCGACCATTGATTGACTCAACTGACCGCCCACTAAGCTCAACCGACCAATGATTGGCTTAACTGCCCGCCCACTAATTTCAACCGACCATTGATTGGCTCAACTCCCCGTCCACGAAGCTCAACCGACCATTGATTGGCTCAACTGACCGCCCACTAAGCCAACCGACTTTTGATTGGCTCAAGTGCCCGCCCACTAAGCTCAACCGACCTTTGATTGGCTGAACTGACCGCCCACTAAGCTCAACCGACCATTGATTGGCACAACTGACCGCCCACTAAGCTCAACCGACCATTGATTTGCTCAACTGACCGCCCACTAAGCTCAACCGACCATTGTTATGCTAAACTGCCCGCCCACTAAGCTCAACCGACCATTGATTGGCTCCATTGACCGCCCACTAAGCTCAACCGACCTTTGATTGGCTCAACTGCCCGCCCACTAAGCTACACCGGCCTTTGTTTGGCTCAACTGCCTGCCCACTAAGCTCAACCGACCTTTGATTGGCTCAACTGCCCGCCCACTAAGCTCACCCGACCTTTGATTGGCTCAACTGCCCGACCACTAAGCTCAACCGAGTATTGATTGGCTCAACTGACCGCCAAATAAGCTCAACCGACCATTCATTATTTTAACTACCCGACCACTAAGCTCAACCGACCATTTATTGGCTCAACGGCCCGCCCACTAAGCTCAACAGACCATTGATTGGCTGAACTGACCGCCCACTAATTTCAACCGACCATTGATTGGCTCAACTGCCCGTCCACGAAGCTCAACCGACCATTGTTATGCTCAACTGCCCGCCCACTAATCTCAACCGACCATTGATTGGCTCCACTGACCGCCCACTAAGCTCAACCGACCACTGATTGGCTCAACTGCCCGCTCACTAAGCTCAACCGACCATTGATTGGCTCCATTGACCGCCCACTAAGCTCAACCGACCTTTGATTGGCTCAACAGCCCGCCCACTAAGCTGAACAGACAATTGATTGGCTCAACCTCCCCGCCCACTAAGCTCAAACGACCATTGATTGGCTCCACTGACCACCCACTGAGCTCAACAGACCATTGATTGGCTCAACTCCCCGCCCACTAAGCTCACCCGACCTTTGATTGGCTGAACTGACCGCCCACTAAGCTCAACCGACCATTGATTGGCACAACTGACCGCCCACTAAGCTCAACCGACCATTGATTTGCTCAACTGACCGCCCACTAAGCTCAACCGACCATTGTTATGCTAAACTGCCCGCCCACTAAGCTCAACCGACCATTGATTGGCTCCATTGACCGCCCACTAAGCTCAACCGACCTTTGATTGGCTCAACTGCCCGCCCACTAAGCTCAACCGACCTTTGATTGGCTCAACTGCCCGCCCACTAAGCTCACCCGACCTTTGATTGGCTCAACTGCCCGACCACTAAGCTCAACCGACTATTGATTGGCTCAACTGACCGCCCAATAAGCTCAACCGACCATTCATTATTTCAACTACCCGACCACTAAGCTCAACCGACCATTGAATGGCTCAACGGCCCGCCCACTAAGCTCAACAGACCATTGATTGGCTCAACTGCCCGCCCACTAAGCTCAAACGACCATTGATTGGCTCCACTGACCGCCCACTAAGCTCAACCAACCATTGATTGGCTCAACTGCCCGCCCACTAAGCTCAACCGACCATTCATTATTTCAACTACCCGACCACTAAGCTCAACCGACCATTGATTGGCTCAACGGCCCGCCCACTAAGCTCAACAGACCATTGATTGGCTCAACTGCCCGCCCACTAAGCTCAACCGACCATTGATTGGCTTAACTGCCTGCCCACTAATTTCAACCGACCATTGATTGGCTCAACTGCCCGTCCACGAAGCTCAACCGACCATTGATTGGCTCAACTGACCGCCCGCTAAGCTCAACCGACCATTGATTGGCTTAACTGCCCGCCCACTAATTTCAACCGACCATTGATTGGCTCAACTGCCCGTCCACTAATCTGAACGGACCATTGATTGACTCAACTGCCCGCGCACTTAGCTCAACCGACCTTGGATTGGCTCAACTGCCCGCCCACTAAGCTCAACCGACCATTGATTGGCTCAACTGCCCGCCCACTAATCTACACCGGCCTTTGTTTGGCTCAACTGCCTGCCCATTAAGCTCAACCGACCTTTGATTGGCTCAACTGCCCGCCCACTAAGCTCACCCGACCTTTGATTGGCTCAACTGCCCGACCACTAAGTTCAACCGAGTATTGATTGGCTCAACTGACCGCCCAATAAGCTCAAATGACCATTCATTATTTCAACTACCCGACCACTAAGCTCAACCGACCATTGATTGGCTCAACGGCCCGCCCACTAAGCTCAACAGACCATTGATTGGCTCAACTGCCCGCCCAATAAGCTCAAACGACCATTGATTGGCTCCACTGACCGCCCACTACGCTCAACCGACCATTGATTGGCTCAACTGCCCGCCCACTAAGCTCAACCGACCATTGATTGACTCAACTGACCGCCCACTAAGCTCAACCGACCAGTAATTGGCTGAACTGACCGCCCACTAATTTCAACCGACCATTGATTGGCTCAACTGCCCGTCCACGAAGCTCAACCGATCATTGTTATGCTCAACTGCCCGCCCACTAATCTAAACCGACCACTGATTGGCTCAACTGCCCGCTCACTAAGCTCAACCGACCATTGATTGGCTCCATTGACCGCCCACTAATTTCAACCGACCTTTGATTGGCCCAACAGCCCGCCCACTAAGCTGAACAGACAATTGATTGGCTCAACTGCCCGCCCACTAAGCTCAAACGACCATTGAAACGCTCCACTGACCACCCACTGAGCTCAACAGACCATTGATTGGCTCAACTGCCCGCCCACTAAGCTCAACCGACCATTGATTGGCTCAACTGACCGCCCATTAAGCTCAACCGACCATTGATTGGCTCAACTACCCGCCCGCTAAGCTCAACCGACCATTGATTGGCTCAACAGCCCGCCCACTAAGCTCAACCGACCATTGATTGACTCAACTGACCGCCCACTAAGCTCAACCGACCATTGATTGGCTTAACTGCCCGCCCACTAATTTAAACCGACCATTGATTGGCTCAAATGCCCGTCCACTAATCTGAACGGACGATTGATTGACTCAACTGCCTGCCCACTTAGCGCAACCGACTTTTGATTGGATCAACTGCACGACCACTTAGCTCAACCGACCTTGGATTGGCTCAACTGCCCGCCCACTAAGCTCAACCTACCACTGATAGGCTCAAATGCCCGCCCATCTAAGCTCAACCGACCAATGATTGGCTCAAATGCCCGCCCATCTAAGCTTAATGAAACATTGATTGACTCAACTGACCGCCCACTAAGCTCAACCGACCAGTAATTGGCTTAACTGCCCGCCCACTAATTTCAACCGACCATTGATTGGCTCAACTGCCCGTCCACGAAGCTCAACCGACCATTGATTGGCTCAACTGACCGCCCACTAAGCTCAACCGACCTTTGATTGGCTGAACTGACCGCCCACTAAGCTCAACCGACCACTGATTGGCACAACTGACCGCAAACTAAGCTCAACCGACCTTGGATTAGCTCAACTGAACGCCCACTAAGCTCAACCGACCTTTGTTTGGCTCAACTGCCTGCCCACTAAGCTCAACCGACCTTTGATTGGCCCAACTGCCCGCCCACTAAGCTCACCCGACCTTTGATTGGCTCAACTGCCCACCCACTAAGCTCAACCGACTATTGATTGGCTCAACTGACCGACCATTAAGTTTAACCGACCATTCATTATTTCAACTACCCGACCACTAAGCTCAACCGACCATTGATTGGCTCAACAGCCCGCCCACTATGCTCAACCGACCATTGATTGGCTCAACTCCCCGCCCACTAAGCTCAACCAACCTTGGATTGGCTCAACTGCACGCCCACTAAGCTCAACCGACCTTGGATTAGCTCAACTGAACGCCCACTAAGCTCAACCGACCTTTGTTTGGCTCAACTGCCTGCCCACTAATTTCAACCGACCTTTGATTGGCCCAACTGCCCGCCCACTAAGCTCACCCGACCTTTGATTGGCTCAACTGCCCACCCACTAAGCTCAACCGACTATTGATTGGCTCAACTGACCGACCATTAAGTTTAACCGACCATTCATTATTTCAACTACCCGACCACTAAGCTCAACCGACCATTGATTGGCTCAACAGCCCGCACACAAGGCTGAACAGACAATTGATTGGCTCAACTGCCCGCCCACTAAGCTCAAACGACCATTGATTGGCTCCACTGACCGCCCACTGAGCTCAACAGACCATTGATTGGCTCAACTGCCCGCCCACTAAGCTCAACCGACCATTGATTGGCTCAACTGACCGCCCATTAAGCTCAACCGACCATTGATTGACTCAACTGACCGCCCACTAAGCTCAACCGACCAGTAATTGGCTGAACTGACCGCCCACTAATTTCAACCGACCATTGATTGGCTCAACTGCCAGTCCACGAAGCTCAACCGACCATTGTTATGCTCAACTGCCCGCCCACTAATCTCAACCGACCATTGATTGGCTCCACTGACCGCCCACTAAGCTCATCCGACCACTGATTGGCTCAACTGCCCGCTCACAAAACTCAACCGACCATTGATTGGCTCCATTGACCGCCCACTAAGCTCAACCGACCTTTGATTGGCTCAGCAGCCCGCCCACTAAGCTGAACAGACAATTGATTGGCTCAACTGCCCGCCCACTAAGCTCAAACGACCATTGATTGGCTCCACTGACCAGCCACTGAGCTCAACAGACCATTGATTGGCTCAACTGCCCGCCCACTAAGCTCAACCGACCATTGATTGGCTCAAATGACCGCCCATTAAGCTCAACCGACCATTGATTGGCTCAACCACCCGCCCGCTAAGCTCAACCGACCATTGATTGGCTCAACAGCCCGCCCACTAAGCTCAACCGACCATTGATTGACTCAACTGACCGCCCACTAAGCTCAACCGACCATTGATTGGCTTAACTGCCCGCCCACTAATTTCAACCGACCATTGATTGGCTCAACTGCCCGTCCACGAAGCTACACCGACCATTAATTGGCTCAACTGACCGCCCACTAAGCCAACCGACTTTTGATTGGCTCAACTGCCCGCCCACTAAGCTCACCCGACCTTTGATTGGCTGAACTGACCGCCCACTAAGCTCAACCGACCATTGATTGGCACAACTGACCGCCCACTAAGCTCAACCGACCATTGATTTGCTCAACTGACCGCCCACTAAGCTCAACCGACCATTGTTATGCTAAACTGCCCGCCCACTAAGCTCAACCGACCATTGATTGGCTCCATTGACCGCCCACTAAGCTCAACCGACCTTTGATTGGCTCAACTGCCCGCCCTTTAAGCTCAACCGACCTTTGATTGGCTCAACTGCCCGCCCACTAAGCTACACCGGCCTTTGTTTGGCTCAACTGCCTGCCCACTAAGCTCAACCGACCTTTGATTGGCTCAACTGCCCGCCCACTAAGCTCACCCGACCTTTGATTGGCTCAACTGCCCGACCACTAAGCTCAACCGACTATTGATTGGCTCAACTGACCGCCCAATAAGCTCAACCGACCATTCATTATTTCAACTACCCGACCACTAAGCTCAACCGACCATTGATTGGCTCAACGGCCCGCCCACTAAGCTCAACAGACCATTGATTGGCTCAACTGCCCGCCCACTAAGCTCAAACGACCATTGATTGGCTCCACTGACCGCCATCTAAGCTCAACCAACCATTGATTGGCTCAACTGCCCGCCCACTAAGCTCAACCGACCATTCATTATTTCAACTACCCGACCACTAAGCTCAACCGACCATTGATTGGCTCAACGGCCCGCCCACTAAGCTCAACAGACCATTGATTGGCTCAACTGCCCGCCCACTAAGCTCAAACGACCATCGATTGGCTCCACTGACCGCCCACTAAGCTCAACCGACCATTGATTGGCACAACTGACCGCCCACTTAGCTCAACCGACCTTTGATTGGCTCAACTGCCCGCCCTTTAAGCTCAACCGACCTTTGATTGGCTCAACTGCCCGCCCACTAAGCTACACCGGCCTTTGTTTGGCTCAACTGCCTGCCCACTAAGCTCAACCGACCTTTGATTGGCTCAACTGCCCGCCCACTAAGCTCACCCGACCTTTGATTAGCTCAACTGCCCGACCACTAAGCTCAACCGACTATTGATTGGTTCAACTGACCGCCCAATAAGTTCAACCGACCATTCATTATTTCAACTACCCGACCACTAAGCTCAACCGACCATTGATTGGCTCAACGGCCCGCCCACTAAGCTCAACAGACCATTGATTGGCTCAACTGCCCGCCCACTAAGCTCAAACGACCATTGATTGGCTCCACTGACCGCCCACTAAGCTCAACCAACCATTGATTGGCTCAACTGCCCGCCCACTAAGCTCAACCGACCATTCATTATTTCAACTACCCGACCACTAAGCTCAACCGACCATTGATTGGCTCAACGGCCCGCCCACTAAGCTCAACAGACCATTGATTGGCTCAACTGCCCGCCCACTAAGCTCAAACGACCATCGATTGGCTCCACTGACCGCCCACTAAGCTCAACCGACCATTGATTGGCACAACTGACCGCCCACTTAGCTCAACCGACCATTGATTTGCTCAACTGACCGCCCACTAAGCTCAACCGACCATTGTTATGCTAAACTGCCCGCCCACTAAGCTCAACCGACCATTGATTGGCTCCATTGACCGCCCACTAAGATCAACCGACCTTTGATTGGCTTAACTGCCCGCCCACTAATTTCAACCGACCATTGATTGGCTCAACTGCCCGTCCACGAAGCTCAACCGACCATTGATTGGCTCAACTGACCGCCCACTAAGCTCAACCGACCATTGATTGGCTTAACTGCCCGCCCACTAATTTCAACCGACCATTGATTGGCTCAACTGCCCGTCCACTTAGCTCAACCGACCTTTGATTGGATCAACTGCACGGCCACTTAGCTCAACCGACCTTGGATTGGCTCAACTGCCCGCCCACTAAGCTCAACCGACCATTGATTGGCTCAACTGCCCGCCCACTAAGCTACACCGGCCTTTGTTTGGCTCAACTGCCTGCCCACTAAGCTCAACCGACCTTTGATTGGCTCAACTGCCCGCCCACTAAGCTCACCTGACCTTTGATTGGCTCAACTGCCCGACCACTAAGCTCAACCGAGTATTGATTGGCTCAACTGACCGCCCAATAAGCTACAACCGACCATTCATTATTTCAACTACCCGACCACTAAGCTCAACCGACCATTGATTGGCTCAACTGCCCGCCACACTAAGCTCTAACAACCGACCATTGATTGGCTCAACTGACCGCCCACTAAGCTCATTGGCTCCATTGAACCGACCATTGATTGGCTGCCCGCCCACTGACCGCCCACTAAGCTCAACCGACCATTGATTTAAGCTCAACCGACCATTCATTATTTCAACTACCCGACCACTAAGCTCAACCGACCGACCTTGATTGGCTCAACGGCCCGCCCAACTGCCCACTAAGCTCAAACGACCGCCCACTAAGCTCAACCGACCATTGATTGGCTCAACTGCCCGCCCATAAGCTAACCACTGCCCGCCCACTAAGCTCAACCGACCATTGATTGGCTCCATTGACCGCCCACTAAGCTCAACCGACCTTTGATTGGCTCAACTGCCCGCCCTTTAAGCTCAACCGACCTTTGATTGGCTCAACTGCCCGCCCACTAAGCTACACCGGCCTTTGTTTGGCTCAACTGCCTGCCCACTAAGCTCAACCGACCTTTGATTGGCTCAACTGCCCGCCCACTAAGCTCACCCGACCTTTGATTGGCTCAACTGCCCGACCACTAAGCTCAACCGACTATTGATTGGCTCAACTGACCGCCCAATAAGCTCAACCGACCATTCATTATTTCAACTACCCGACCACTAAGCTCAACCGACCATTGATTGGCTCAACGGCCCGCCCACTAAGCTCAACAGACCATTGATTGGCTCAACTGCCCGCCCACTAAGCTCAAACGACCATTGATTGGCTCCACTGACCGCCATCTAAGCTCAACCAACCATTGATTGGCTCAACTGCCCGCCCACTAAGCTCAACCGACCATTCATTATTTCAACTACCCGACCACTAAGCTCAACCGACCATTGATTGGCTCAACGGCCCGCCCACTAAGCTCAACAGACCATTGATTGGCTCAACTGCCCGCCCACTAAGCTCAAACGACCATCGATTGGCTCCACTGACCGCCCACTAAGCTCAACCGACCATTGATTGGCACAACTGACCGCCCACTTAGCTCAACCGACCTTTGATTGGCTCAACTGCCCGCCCTTTAAGCTCAACCGACCTTTGATTGGCTCAACTGCCCGCCCACTAAGCTACACCGGCCTTTGTTTGGCTCAACTGCCTGCCCACTAAGCTCAACCGACCTTTGATTGGCTCAACTGCCCGCCCACTAAGCTCACCCGACCTTTGATTAGCTCAACTGCCCGACCACTAAGCTCAACCGACTATTGATTGGTTCAAATGACCGCCCAATAAGTTCAACCGACCATTCATTATTTCAACTACCCGACCACTAAGCTCAACCGACCATTGATTGGCTCAACGGCCCGCCCACTAAGCTCAACAGACCATTGATTGGCTCAACTGCCCGCCCACTAAGCTCAAACGACCATTGATTGGCTCCACTGACAGCCCACTAAGCTCAACCAACCATTGATTGGCTCAACTGCCCGCCCACTAAGCTCAACCGACCATTCATTATTTCAACTACCCGACCACTAAGCTCAACCGACCATTGATTGGCTCAACGGCCCGCCCACTAAGCTCAACAGACCATTGATTGGCTCAAATGCCCGCCCACTAAGCTCAAACGACCATCGATTGGCTCCACTGACCGCCCACTAAGCTCAACCGACCATTGATTGGCACAACTGACCGCCCACTTAGCTCAACCGACCATTGATTTGCTCAACTGACCGCCCACTAAGCTCAACCGACCATTGTTATGCTAAACTGCCCGCCCACTAAGCTCAACCGACCATTGATTGGCTCCATTGACCGCCCACTAAGATCAACCGACCTTTGATTAGCTTAACTGCCCGCCCACTAATTTCAACCGACCATTGATTGGCTCAACTGCCCGTCCACGAAGTTCAACCGACCATTGATTGGCTCAACTGACCGCCCACTAAGCTCAACCGACCATTGATTGGCTTAACTGCCCGCCCACTAATTTCAACCGACCATTGATTGGCTCAACTGCCCGTCCACTTAGCTCAACCGACCTTTGATTGGATCAACTGCACGGCCACTTAGCTCAACCGACCTTGGATTGGCTCAACTGCCCGCCCACTAAGCTCAACCGACCATTGATTGGCTCAACTGCCCGCCCACTAAGCTACACCGGCCTTTGTTTGGCTCAACTGCCTGCCCACTAAGCTCAACCGACCTTTGATTGGCTCAACTGCCCGCCCACTAAGCTCACCTGACCTTTGATTGGCTCAACTGCCCGACCACTAAGCTCAACCGAGTATTGATTGGCTCAACTGACCGCCCAATAAGCTCAACCGACCATTCATTATTTCAACTACCCGACCACTAAGCTCAACCGACCATTGATTGGCTCAACGGCCCGCCCACTAAGCTCAACAGACCATTGATTGGCTCAACTGCCCGCCCACTAAGCTCAAACGACCATTGATTGGCTCCACTGACCGCCCACTACGCTCAACCGACCATTGATTGGCTCAACTGCCCGCCCACTAAGCTCAACCGACCATTCATTGACTCAACTGACCGCCCACTAAGCTCAACCGACCAGTAATTGGCTGAACTGACCGCCCACTAATTTCAACCGACCATTAATTGGCTCAACTGCCCGTCCACGAAGCTCAACCGACCATTGTTATGCTCAACTGCCCGCCCACTAATCTCAACCGACCATTGATTGGCTCCACTGACCGCCCACTAAGCTCAACCGACCACTGATTGACTCAACTGCCCGCTCACTAAGCTCAACCGACCATTGATTGGCTCCATTGACCGCCCACTAATCTCAACCGACCTTTGATTGGCTCAACAGCCGCCCACTAAGCTGAACAGACAATTGATTGGCTCAACTGCCCGCCCACTAAGCTCAAACGACCATTGATTGGCTCCACTGACCACCCACTGAGCTCAACAGACCATTGATTGGCTCAACTGCCCGCCCACTAAGCTCAACCGACCATTGATTGGCTCAACTGACCGCCCATTAAGCTCAACCGACCATTGATTGGCTCAACTGACCGCCCATTAAGCTCAACCGACCATTGATTGACTCAACTGATCGCCCACTAAGCTCAACCGACCATTGATTGGCTTAACTGCCCGCCCACTAATTTAAACCGACCATTGATTGGCTCAACTGCCCGTCCACTAATCCGAACGGACCATTGATTGGCTCAACTGCCCGCCCACTAAGCTCAACCGACCATTCATTGACTCAACTGACCGCCCACTAAGCTCAACCGACCAGTAATTGGCTGAACTGACCGCCCACTAATTTCAACCGACCATTAATTGGCTCAACTGCCCGTCCACGAAGCTCAACCGACCATTGTTATGCTCAACTGCCCGCCCACTAATCTCAACCGACCATTGATTGGCTCCACTGACCGCCCACTAAGCTCAACCGACCACTGATTGACTCAACTGCCCGCTCACTAAGCTCAACCGACCATTGATTGGCTCCATTGACCGCCCACTAATCTCAACCGACCTTTGATTGGCTCAACAGCCGCCCACTAAGCTGAACAGACAATTGATTGGCTCAACTGCCCGCCCACTAAGCTCAAACGACCATTGATTGGCTCCACTGACCACCCACTGAGCTCAACAGACCATTGATTGGCTCAACTGCCCGCCCACTTAGCTCAACCGACCTTTGATTGGATCAACTGCACGACCACTTAGCTCAACCGACCTTGGATTGGGCTCAACTGAGCTCAACAGACCGCCAACACTTAGCTCAACCGAATTGGATCAACTGCACGACCACTTAGCTCAACCGACCTTGGATTGGCTCAACTGCCCGCCCACTAAGCTCAAACGACCATTGATTGGCTCAACTGCCCGCCCACTCAAACGACCTCACTGACCGACGCTCAACCGACCATTGATTGGCTCAACTGCCCGCCCACTAAGCTCAACCGACCATTGACTGACTCAACTGACCGCCCACTAAACTCAACCGACCAGTAATTGGCTGAACTGACCGCCCACTAATTTCAACCGACCATTGATTGGCTCAACTGCCCGTCCACGAAGCTCAACCGACCATTGTTATGCTCAACTGCCCGCCCACTAATCTCAACCGACCATTGATTGGCTCCACTGACCGCCCACTAAGCTCAACCGACCACTGATTGGCTCAAATGCCCGCTCACTAAGCTCAACCGACCATTGATTGCCTCCATTGACCGCCCACTAATCTCAACCGACCTTTGATTGGCTCAACAGCCCGCCCACTAAGCTGAACAGACAATTGATTGGCTCAACTGCCCGCCCACTAAGCTCACCCGACCTTTGATTGGCTCAACTGCCCACCCACTAAGCTCAACCGACTATTGATTGGCTCAACTGACCGACCATTAAGTTTAACCGACCATTCATTATTTCAACTACCCGACCACTAAGCTCAACCGACCATTGATTGGCTCAACAGCCCGCACACAAGGCTGAACAGACAATTGATTGGCTCAACTGCCCGCCCACTAAGCTCAAACGACCATTGATTGGCTCCACTGACCGCCCACTGAGCTCAACAGACCATTGATTGGCTCAACTGCCCGCCCACTAAGCTCAACCGACCATTGATTGGCTCAACTGACCGCCCATTAAGCTCAACCGACCATTGATTGACTCAACTGACCGCCCACTAAGCTCAACCGACCAGTAATTGGCTGAACTGACCGCCCACTAATTTCAACCGACCATTGATTGGCTCAACTGCCAGTCCACGAAGCTCAACCGACCATTGTTATGCTCAACTGCCCGCCCACTAATCTCAACCGACCATTGATTGGCTCCACTGACCGCCCACTAAGCTCATCCGACCACTGATTGGCTCAACTGCCCGCTCACAAAACTCAACCGACCATTGATTGGCTCCATTGACCGCCCACTAAGCTCAACCGACCTTTGATTGGCTCAGCAGCCCGCCCACTAAGCTGAACAGACAATTGATTGGCTCAACTGCCCGCCCACTAAGCTCAAACGACCATTGATTGGCTCCACTGACAAGCCACTGAGCTCAACAGACCATTGATTGGCTCAACTGCCCGCCCACTAAGCTCAACCGACCATTGATTGGCTCAAATGACCGCCCATTAAGCTCAACCGACCATTGATTGGCTCAACCACCCGCCCGCTAAGCTCAACCGACCATTGATTGGCTCAACAGCCCGCCCACTAAGCTCAACCGACCATTGATTGACTCAACTGACCGCCCACTAAGCTCAACCGACCATTGATTGGCTTAACTGCCCGCCCACTAATTTCAACCGACCATTGATTGGCTCAACTGCCCGTCCACGAAGCTACACCGACCATTAATTGGCTCAACTGACCGCCCACTAAGCCAACCGACTTTTGATTGGCTCAACTGCCCGCCCACTAAGCTCACCCGACCTTTGATTGGCTGAACTGACCGCCCACTAAGCTCAACCGACCATTGATTGGCACAACTGACCGCCCACTAAGCTCAACCGACCATTGATTTGCTCAACTGACCGCCCACTAAGCTCAACCGACCATTGTTATGCTAAACTGCCCGCCCACTAAGCTCAACCGACCATTGATTGGCTCCATTGACCGCCCACTAAGCTCAACCGACCTTTGATTGGCTCAACTGCCCGCCCTTTAAGCTCAACCGACCTTTGATTGGCTCAACTGCCCGCCCACTAAGCTACACCGGCCTTTGTTTGGCTCAACTGCCTGCCCACTAAGCTCAACCGACCTTTGATTGGCTCAACTGCCCGCCCACTAAGCTCACCCGACCTTTGATTGGCTCAACTGCCCGACCACTAAGCTCAACCGACTATTGATTGGCTCAACTGACCGCCCAATAAGCTCAACCGACCATTCATTATTTCAACTACCCGACCACTAAGCTCAACCGACCATTGATTGGCTCAACGGCCCGCCCACTAAGCTCAACAGACCATTGATTGGCTCAACTGCCCGCCCACTAAGCTCAAACGACCATTGATTGGCTCCACTGACCGCCATCTAAGCTCAACCAACCATTGATTGGCTCAACTGCCCGCCCACTAAGCTCAACCGACCATTCATTATTTCAACTACCCGACCACTAAGCTCAACCGACCATTGATTGGCTCAACGGCCCGCCCACTAAGCTCAACAGACCATTGATTGGCTCAACTGCCCGCCCACTTAGCTCAAACGACCATCGATTGGCTCCACTGACCGCCCACTAAGCTCAACCGACCATTGATTGGCACAACTGACCGCCCACTTAGCTCAACCGACCTTTGATTGGCTCAACTGCCCGCCCTTTAAGCTCAACCGACCTTTGATTGGCTCAACTGCCCGCCCACTAAGCTACACCGGCCTTTGTTTGGCTCAACTGCCTGCCCACTAAGCTCAACCGACCTTTGATTGGCTCAACTGCCCGCCCACTAAGCTCACCCGACCTTTGATTGATTGGACTATTGATTGGTTCAACTGACCGCCCAATAAGTTCAACCGACCATTCATTATTTCAACTACCCGACCACTAAGCTCAACCGACCATTGATTGGCTCAACGGCCCGCCCACTAAGCTCAACAGACCATTGATTGGCTCAACTGCCCGCCCACTAAGCTCAAACGACCATTGATTGGCTCCACTGACCGCCCACTAAGCTCAACCAACCATTGATTGGCTCAACTGCCCGCCCACTAAGCTCAACCGACCATTCATTATTTCAACTACCCGACCACTAAGCTCAACCGACCATTGATTGGCTCAACGGCCCGCCCACTAAGCTCAACAGACCATTGATTGGCTCAAATGCCCGCCCACTAAGCTCAAACGACCATCGATTGGCTCCACTGACCGCCCACTAAGCTCAACCGACCATTGATTGGCACAACTGACCGCCCACTTAGCTCAACCGACCATTGATTTGCTCAACTGACCGCCCACTAAGCTCAACCGACCATTGTTATGCTAAACTGCCCGCCCACTAAGCTCAACCGACCATTGATTGGCTCCATTGACCGCCCACTAAGATCAACCGACCTTTGATTAGCTTAACTGCCCGCCCACTAATTTCAACCGACCATTGATTGGCTCAACTGCCCGTCCACGAAGCTCAACCGACCATTGATTGGCTCAACTGACCGCCCACTAAGCTCAACCGACCATTGATTGGCTTAACTGCCCGCCCACTAATTTCAACCGACCATTGATTGGCTCAACTGCCCGTCCACTTAGCTCAACCGACCTTTGATTGGATCAACTGCACGGCCACTTAGCTCAACCGACCTTGGATTGGCTCAACTGCCCGCCCACTAAGCTCAACCGACCATTGATTGGCTCAACTGCCCGCCCACTAAGCTACACCGGCCTTTGTTTGGCTCAACTGCCTGCCCACTAAGCTCAACCGACCTTTGATTGGCTCAACTGCCCGCCCACTAAGCTCACCTGACCTTTGATTGGCTCAACTGCCCGACCACTAAGCTCAACCGAGTATTGATTGGCTCAACTGACCGCCCAATAAGCTCAACCGACCATTCATTATTTCAACTACCCGACCACTAAGCTCAACCGACCATTGATTGGCTCAACGGCCCGCCCACTAAGCTCAACAGACCATTGATTGGCTCAACTGCCCGCCCACTAAGCTCAAACGACCATTGATTGGCTCCACTGACCGCCCACTACGCTCAACCGACCATTGATTGGCTCAACTGCCCGCCCACTAAGCTCAACCGACCATTCATTGACTCAACTGACCGCCCACTAAGCTCAACCGACCAGTAATTGGCTGAACTGACCGCCCACTAATTTCAACCGACCATTGATTGGCTCAACTGCCCGTCCACGAAGCTCAACCGACCATTGTTATGCTCAACTGCCCGCCCACTAATCTCAACCGACCATTGATTGGCTCCACTGACCGCCCACTAAGCTCAACCGACCACTGATTGACTCAACTGCCCGCTCACTAAGCTCAACCGACCATTGATTGGCTCCATTGACCGCCCACTAATCTCAACCGACCTTTGATTGGCTCAACAGTCGCCCACTAAGCTGAACAGACAATTGATTGGCTCAACTGCCCGCCCACTAAGCTCAAACGACCATTGATTGGCTCCACTGACCACCCACTGAGCTCAACAGACCATTGATTGGCTCAACTGCCCGCCCACTAAGCTCAACCGACCATTGATTGGCTCAACTGACCGCCCATTAAGCTCAACCGACCATTGATTGGCTCAACTGACCGCCCATTAAGCTCAACCGACCATTGATTGACTCAACTGACCGCCCACTAAGCTCAACCGACCATTGATTGGCTTAACTGCCCGCCCACTAATTTAAACCGACCATTGATTGGCTCAACTGCCCGTCCACTAATCCGAACGGACCATTGATTGACTCAACTGCCCGCCCACTTAGCTCAACCGACCTTTGATTGGATCAACTGCACGACCACTTAGCTCAACCGACCTTGGATTGGCTCAACTGCCCGCCCACTAAGCTCAAGAGACCATTGATTGGCTCAACTGCCCGCCCACTAAGCTCAAACGACCATTGATTGGTTCCACTGACCGCCCACTACGCTCAACCGACCATTGATTGGCTCAACTGCCCGCCCACTAAGCTCAACCGACCATTGACTGACTCAACTGACCGCCCACTAAACTCAACCGACCAGTAATTGGCTGAACTGACCGCCCACTAATTTCAACCGACCATTGATTGGCTCAACTGCCCGTCCACGAAGCTCAACCGACCATTGTTATGCTCAACTGCCCGCCCACTAATCTCAACCGACCATTGATTGGCTCCACTGACCGCCCACTAAGCTCAACCGACCACTGATTGGCTCAAATGCCCGCTCACTAAGCTCAACCGACCATTGATTGCCTCCATTGACCGCCCACTAATCTCAACCGACCTTTGATTGGCTCAACAGCCCGCCCACTAAGCTGAACAGACAATTGATTGGCTCAACTGCCCGCCCACTAAGCTCAAACGACCATTGATTGGCTCCACTGACCACCCACTGAGCTCAACAGACCATTGATTGGCTAAACTGCCCGCCCACTAAGCTCAACCGACCATTGATTGGCTCAACTGACCGCCCATTAAGCTCAACCGACCATTGATTGGCTCAACTACCCGCCCGCTAAGCTCAACCGAACATTGATTGGCTCAACAGCCCGCCCACTAAGCTCAACCGACCATTGATTGACTCAACTGACCGCCCACTAAGCTCAACCGACCATTGATTGGCTTCACTGCCCGCCCACTAATTTAAACCGACCATTGATTGGCTCAACTGCCCGTCCACTAATCTGAACGGACCATTGATTGACTCAACTGCCCGCCCACTTAGCTCAACCGACCTTCGATTGGATCAACTGCATGACCACTTAGCTCAACCGACCTTGGATTGGCTCAACTGCCCGCCCACTAAGCTCAACCGACCATTGATTGGTTCAACTGACCGCCCATTAAGCTCAACCTACCATTGATTGACTCAACTGCCCGCCCACTAAGCTCAACCGACCAATGATTGGTTCAAATGCCCGCCCATCTAAGCTTAACGGAACATTGATTGACTCAACTGACCGCCCACTAAGCTCAACCGACCAGTAATTGGCTTAACTGCCCGCCCACTAATTTCAACCGACCATTGATTGGCTCAACTGCCCGTCCACGAAGCTCAACCGACCATTGATTGGCCCAACTGACCGCCCACTAAGCTCAACCGACCTTTGATTGGCTGAACTGACCGCCCACTAAGCTCAACCGACCACTGATTGGCACAACTGACCGCCCACTAAGCTCAACCGACCATTGATTGGCTCAACTGCCCGCCCACTAAGCTCAACCGACCATTAACTGGCTCAACTGCCCGCCCACTATGCTCAACCGACCATTGATTGGCTCAACTGCCCGCCCAATAAGCTCACCCGACCTTTGATTGGCTCAACTGCCCACCCACTAAGCTCAACCGACTATTGATTGGCTCAACTGACCGACCATTAAGTTTAACCGACCATTCATTATTTCAACTACCCGACCACTAAGCTCAACCGACCATTGATTGGCTCAACAGCCCGCCCACTAAGCTGAACAGACAATTGATTGGCTCAACTGCCCGCCCACTAAGCTCAAACGACCATTGATTGGCTCCACTGACCGCCCACTGAGCTCAACAGACCATTGATTGGCTCAACTGCCGGCCCACTAAGCTCAACCGACCATTGATTGGCTCAACTGACCTCCCATTAAGCTCAACCGACCATTGATTGGCTCAACTACCCGCCCACTAAGTGCAACCGACCATTCATTGGCTCAACAGCCCGCCCACTAAGCTCAACCGACCATTGATTGACTCAACTGACCGCCCACTAAGCTCAACCGACCATTGATTGGCTTAACTGCCCGCCCACTAATTTCAACCGACCATTGATTGGCTCAACTCCCCGTCAACAAAGCTCAACCGACCATTGATTGGCTCAACTGACCGCCCACTAAGCCAACCGACTTTTGATTGGCTCAACTGCCCGCCCAATAAGCTCAACCGACCTTTGATTGGCTCAACTGCCCGCCCACTAAGCTCAACCGACCATTGATTGGCTCAACTGACCGCCCATTAAGCTCAACCTACCATTGATTGACTCAACTGCCCGCCCACTAAGCTCAACCGACCACTGATAGGCTCAAATTGCCCGCCCATCTAAGCTCAACCGACCAATGATTGGTTCAAATGCCCGCCCAACTAAGCTTAACGGAACATTGATTGACTCAACTGACCGCCCACTAAGCTCAAACGACCAGTAATTGGGTTAACTGCCCGCCCACTAATTTCAACCGACCATTGATTGGCTCAACTGCCCGTCCACGAAGCTCAACCGACCATTGATTGGCTCAACTGACCGCCCACTAAGCTCAACCGACCTTTGATTGGCTGAACTGACCGCCCACTAAGCTCAACCGACCACTGATTGGCACAACTGACCGCCCACTAAGCTCAACCGACCATTGATTGGCTCAACTGCCCGCCCACTAAGCTCAACCGACCATTAATTGGCTCAACTGCCCGCCCACTAAGCTCAACCGACCATTGATTGGCTCAACTGCCCGCCCACTAAGCTCAACCAACCTTGGATTGGCTCAACTGCACGCCCACTAAGCTCAACCGGCCTTTGTTTGGCTCAACTGCCTGCCCACTAAGCTCAACCGACCTTTGATTGGCCCAACTGCCCGCCCACTAAGCTCACCCGACCTTTGATTGGCTCAACTGCCCACCCACTAAGCTCAACCGACTATTGATTGGCTCAACTGACCGACCATTAGGTTTAACCGACCATTCATTATTTCAACTACCCGACCACTAAGCTCAACCGACCATTGATTGGCTCAACAGCCCGCCCACTAAGCTGAACAGACAATTGATTGGCTCAACTGCCCGCCCACTAAGCTCAAACGACCATTGATTGGCTCCACTGACCGCCCACTGAGCTCAACAGACCATTGATTGGCTCAACTGCCGGCCCACTAAGCTCAACCGACCATTGATTGGCTCAACTGACCGCCCATTAAGCTCAACCGACCATTGATTGGCTCAACTACCCGCCCACTAAGTGCAACCGACCATTGATTGGCTCAACAGCCCGCCCACTAAGCTCAACCGACCATTGATTGACTCAACTGACCGCCCACTAAGCTCAACCGACCATTGATTGGCTTAACTGCCCGCCCACTAATTTCAACCGACCATTGATTGGCTCAACTCCCCGTCCACGAAGCTCAACCGACCATTGATTGGCTCATTTGACCGCCCACTAAGCCAACCGACTTTTGACTGGCTCAACTGCCCGCCCAATAAGCTCAACCGACCTTTGATTGGCTGAACTGACCGCCCACTAAGCTCAACCGACCATTGATTGGCACAACTGACCGCCCACTAAGCTCAACCGACCATTGATTTGCTCAACTGACCGCCCACTAAGCTCAACCGACCATTGTTATGCTAAACTGCCCGCCCACTAAGCTCAACCGACAATTGATTGGCTCCATTGACCGCCCACTAAGCTCAACCGACCTTTGATTGGCTCAACTGCCCGCCAACATGCTCAACCGACCTTTGATTGGCTCAACTGCCCGCCCACTAAGCTACACTGGCCTTTGTTTGGCTCAACTGCCTGCCCACTAAGCTCAACCGACCTTTGATTGGCTCAACTGCCCGCCCACTAAGCTCACCCGACCTTTGATTGGCTCAAATGCCCGACCACTAAGCTCAACCGAGTATTGATTGGCTCAACTGACCACCCAATAAGCTCAACCGACCATTCATTATTTCAACTACCCGACCACTAAGCTCAACCGACCATTGATTGGCTCAACGGCCCGCCCACTAAGCTCAACAGACCATTGATTGGCTCAACTGCCCGCCCACTAAGCTCAAACGACCATTGATTGGCTCCACTGACCGCCCACTAAGCTCAACCGACCAGTAATTGGCTGAACTGACCGCCCACTAATTTCAACCGACCATTGATTGGCTCAACTGCCCGTCCACAAAGCTCAACCGACCATTGTTATGCTCAACTGCCCGCCCACTAATCTCAACCGACCATTGATTGGCTCCACTGACCGCCCACTAAGCTCAACCGACCACTGATTGGCTCAACTGCCCGCTCACTAAGCTCAACCGACCATTGATTGGCTCCATTGACCGCCCACTAAGCTCAACCGACCATTGATTGGCTCAACAGCCCGCCCACTAAGCTGAACAGACAATTGATTGGTTCAACTGCCCGCCCACTAAGCTCAAACGACCATTGATTGGCTCCACTGACCACCCACTGAGCTCAACAGACCATTGATTGGCTCCACTGACCGCCCACTAAGCTCAACCAACCATTGATTGGCTCAACTGCCCGCCCACTAAGCTCAACCGACCATTCATTATTTCAACTACCCGACCACTAAGCTCAACCGACCATTGATTGGCTCAACGGCCCGCCCACTAAGCTCAACAGACCATTGATTGGCTCAACTGCCCGCCCACTAAGCTCAAACGACCATCGATTGGCTCCACTGACCGCCCACTAAGCTCAACCGACCATTGATTGGCACAACTGACCGCCCACTTAACTCAACCGACCATTGATTTGCTCAACTGACCGCCCAGTAAGCTCAACCGACCATTGTTATGCTAAACTGCCCGCCCACTAAGCTCAACCGACCATTGGTTGGCTCAACTGACCGCGCACTAAGCTCAATCGACCATTGATTGGCTTAACTGCCCGCCCACTAATTTCAACCGACCATTGATTGGCTCAACTGCCCGTCCACTAATCTGAACGGACCATTGATTGACTCAACTGCTCGCCCACTTAGCTCAACCGACCTTTGATTGGATCAACTGCACGGCCACTTAGCTCAACCGACCTTGGATTGGCTCAACTGCCCGCCCACTAAGCTCAACCGACCATTGATTGGCTCAACTGCCCGCCCACTAAGCTACACCGGCCTTTGTTTGGCTCAACTGCCTGCCCACTAAGCTCAACCGACCTTTGATTGGCTCAACTGCCCACCCACTAAGCTCACCCGACCTTTGATTGGCTCAACTGCCCGACCACTAAGCTCAACCGAGTATTGATTGGCTCAACTGACCGCCCAATAAGCTCAACCGACCATTCATTATTTCAACTACCCGACCACTAAGCTCGACCGACCATTGATTGGCTCAATGGCCCGCCCACTAAGCTCAACAGACCATTGATTGGCTCAACTGCCCGCCCACTAAGCTCAAACGACCATTGATTGGCTCCACTGACCGCCCACTACGCTCAACCGACCATTGATTGGCTCAACTGCCCGCCCACTAAGCTCAACCGACCATTGATTGACTCAACTGACCGCCCACTAAGCTCAACCGACCAGTAATTGGCTGAACTGACCGCCCACTAATTTCAACCGACCATTGATTGGCTCAACTGCCCGTCCACGAAGCTCAACCGACCATTGTTATGCTCAACTGCCCGCCCACTAATCTCAACCGACCATTGATTGGCTCCACTGAACGCCCACTAAGCTCAACCGACCACTGATTGGCTCAAATGCCCGCTCACTAAGCTCAACCGACCATTGATTGCCTCCATTGACCGCCCACTAATCTCAACCGACCTTTGATTGGCTCAACAGCCCGCCCACTAAGCTGAACAGACAATTGATTGGCTCAACTGCCCGCCCACTAAGCTCAAACGACCATTGATTGGCTCCACTGACCACCCACTGAGCTCAACAGACCATTGATTGGCTAAACTGCCCGCCCACTAAGCTCAACCGACCATTGATTGGCTCAACTGACCGCCCATTAAGCTCAACCGACCATTGATTGGCTCAACTACCCGCCCGCTAAGCTCAACCGACCATTGATTGGCTCAACAGCCCGCCCACTAAGCTCAACCGACCATTGATTGACTCAACTGACCGCCCACTAAGCTCAACCGACCATTGATTGGCTTCACTGCCCGCCCACTAATTTAAACCGACCATTGATTGGCTCAGCTGCCCGTCCACTAATCTGAACGGACCATTGATTGACTCAACTGCCCGCCCACTAAGCTCAACCGACCATTGATTGGCTCAACTGACCGCCCATTAAGCTCAACCTACCATTGATTGACTCAACTGCCCGCCCACTAAGCTCAACCGACCAATGATTGGTTCAAATGCCCGCCCATCTAAGCTTAACGGAACATTGATTGACTCAACTGACCGCACACTAAGCTCAACCGACCAGTAATTGGCTTAACTGCCCGCCCACTAATTTCAACCGACCATTGATTGGCTCAACTGCCCGTCCACGAAGCTCAACCGACCATTGATTGGCCCAACTGACCGCCCACTAAGCTCAACCGACCTTTGATTGGCTGAACTGACCGCCCACTAAGCTCAACCGACCACTGATTGGCACAACTGACCGCCCACTAAGCTCAACCGACCATTGATTTGCTCAACTGCCCGCCCACTAAGCTCAACCGACCATTAACTGGCTCAACTGCCCGCCCACTAAGCTCAACCGACCATTGATTGGCTCAACTGCCCGCCCAATAAGCTCACCCGACCTTTGATTGGCTCAACTGCCCACCCACTAAGCTCAACCGACTATTGATTGGCTCAACTGACCGACCATTAAGTTTAACCGACCATTCATTATTTCAACTACCCGACCACTAAGCTCAACCGACCATTGATTGGCTCAACAGCCCGCCCACTAAGCTGAACAGACAATTGATTGGCTCAACTGCCCGCCCACTAAGCTCAAACGACCATTGATTGGCTCCACTGACCGCCCACTGAGCTCAACAGACCATTGATTGGCTCAACTGCCGGCCCACTAAGCTCAACCGACCATTGATTGGCTCAACTGACCGCCCATTAAGCTCAACCGACCATTGATTGGCTCAACTACCCGCCCACTAAGAGCAACCGACCATTGATTGGCTCAACAGCCCGCCCACTAAGCTCAACCGACCATTGATTGACTCAACTGACCGCCCACTAAGCTCAACCGACCATTGATTGGCTTAACTGCCCGCCCACTAATTTCAACCGACCATTGATTGGCTCAACTCCCCGTCCACGAAGCTCAACCGACCATTGATTGGCTCAACTGACCGCCCACTAAGCCAACCGACTTTTGATTGGCTCAACTGCCCGCCCAATAAGCTCAACCGACCTTTGATAGGCTGAACTGACCGCCCACTAAGCTCAACCGACCATTGATTGGCACAACTGACCGCCCACTAAGCTCAACCGACCACTGATTGGCTCAACTGCCCGCCCAATAAGCTCACCCGACCTTTGATTGGCTCAACTGCCCACCCACTAAGCTCAACCGACTATTGATTGGCTCAACTGACCGACCATTAAGTTTAACCGACCATTCATTATTTCAACTACCCGACCACTAAGCTCAACCGACCATTGATTGGCTCAACAGCCCGCCCACTAAGCTGAACAGACAATTGATTGGCTCAACTGCCCGCCCACTAAGCTCAAACGACCATTGATTGGCTCCACTGACCGCCCACTAAGCTCAACCGACAATTGATTGGCTCCATTGACCGCCCACTAAGCTCAACCGACCTTTGATTGGCTCAACTGCCCGCCAACATGCTCAACCGACCTTTGATTGGCTCAAATTCCCGACCACTAAGCTCAACCGAGTATTGATTGGCTCAACTGACCGCCCACTAAGCTCAACAGACCATTGATTGGCTCAACTGCCCGCCCACTAAGCTCAAACGACCATTGATTGTCTCCACTGACTGCCCACTACGCTGAACCGACCATTGATTGGCTCAACTGCCCGCCAACTAAGCTCAACCGACCATTGATTGACTCAACTGACCGCCCACTAAGCTGTACAGACAATTGATTGGCTCAACTGCCCGCCCACTAAGCTCAAACGACCATTGATTGGCTCCACTGACCACCCACTGAGCTCAACAGACCACTGATTGGCTCAACTGCCCGCCCACTAAGCTCAACCGACCATTGATTCGCTCAACTGACCGCCCATTAAGCTCAACCGACCAGTGATTGGCTCAACTACCCGCCCGCTAAGCTCAACCGACCATTGATTGGCTCAACAGCCCGCCCACTAAGCTCAACCGACCATTGATTGACTCAACTGACCGCCCACTAAGCTCAACCGACCAATGATTGTCTTAACTGCCCGCCCACTAATTTCAACCGACCATTGATAGGCTCAACTGCCCGTCCACGAAGCTCAACCGACCATTCATTGGCTCAACTGACCGCCCACTAAGCCAACCGACTTTTGATTGGCTCAACTGCCCGCCCACTAAGCTCAACCGACCATTGATTGGCTCAACTGACCGCCCACTAAGCTCAACCGACCATTGATTGGCACAACTGACCGCCCACTAAACTCAACCGACCATTGATTTGCTCAACTGACCGCCCACTAAGCTCAACAGACCAATGATTGGCTCAAATGCCCGTCCATCTAAGCTTAACGGAACATTGATTGACTCAACTGACCGCCCACTAAGCTCAACCGACCAGTAATTGGCTTAACTGCCCGCCCACTAATTTCAACTGACCATTGATTGGCTCAACTTCCCGTCCACGAAGCTCAACCGACCATTGATTGGCTCAACTGACCGCCCACTAAGCCAACCGACTTTTGATTGGCTCAACTGCCCGCCCACTAAGCTCAACCGACCTTTGATTGGCTGAACTGACCGCCCACTAAGCTCAACCGACCATTGATTGGCACAACTGACCGCCCACTAAGCTCAACCGACCATTGATTTGCTCAACTGACCGCCCACTAAGCTCAACCGACCATTGTTATGCTAAACTGCCCGCCCACTAAGCTCAACCGACCATTGATTGGCTCCATTGACCGCCCACTAAGCTCAACCGACCTTTGATTGGCTCAACTGCCCGCCCACTAAGCTACACCGGCCTTTGTTTGGCTCAACTGCCTGCCCACTAAGCTCAACCGACCTTTGATTGGCTCAACTGCCCGCCCACTAAGCTCACCCGACCTTTGATTGGCTCAACTGCCCGACCACTAAGCTCAACCGAGTATTGATTGGCTCAACTGACCGCCAAATAAGCTCAACCGACCATTCATTATTTTAACTACCCGACCACTAAGCTCAACCGACCATTGATTGGCTCAACGGCCCGCCCACTAAGCTCAACAGACCATTGATTGGCTCAACTGCCCGCCCACTAAGCTCAAACGACCATTGATTGGCTCCACTGACCGCCCACTACGCTCAACCGACCATTGATTGGCTCAACTGCCCGCCCACTAAGCTCAACCGACCATTGATTGACTCAACTGACCGCCCACTAAGCTCAACGGACCAGTAATTGGCTGAACTGACCGTCCACTAATTTAAACCGACCATTGATTGGCTCAGCTGCCCGTCCACTAATCTGAACGGACCATTGATTGACTCAACTGCCCGCCCACTAAGCTCAACCGACCATTGATTGGCTCAACTGACCGCCCATTAAGCTCAACCTACCATTGATTGACTCAACTGCCCGCCCACTAAGCTCAACCGACCAATGATTGGTTCAAATGCCCGCCCATCTAAGCTTAACGGAACATTGATTGACTCAACTGACCGCCCACTAAGCTCAACCGACCAGTAATTGGCTTAACTGCCCGCCCACTAATTTCAACCGACCATTGATTGGCTCAACTGCCCGTCCACGAAGCTCAACCGACCATTGATTGGCCCAACTGACCGCCCACTAAGCTCAACCGACCTTTGATTGGCTGAACTGACCGCCCACTAAGCTCAACCGACCACTGATTGGCACAACTGACCGCCCACTAAGCTCAACCGACCATTGATTGGCTCAACTGCCCGCCCACTAAGCTCAACCGACCATTAACTGGCTCAACTGCCCGCCCACTAAGCTCAACCGACCATTGATTGGCTCAACTGCCCGCCCAATAAGCTCACCCGACCTTTGATTGGCTCAACTGCCCACCCACTAAGCTCAACCGACTATTGATTGGCTCAACTGACCGACCATTAAGTTTAACCGACCATTCATTATTACAACTACCCGACCACTAAGCTCAACCGACCATTGATTGGCTCAACAGCCCGCCCACTAAGCTGAACAGACAATTGATTGGCTCAACTGCCCGCCCACTAAGCTCAAACGACCATTGATTGGCTCCACTGACCGCCCACTGAGCTTAACAGACCATTGATTGGCTCAACTGCCGGCCCACTAAGCTCAACCGACCATTGATTGGCTCAACTGACCGCCCATTAAGCTCAACCGACCATTGATTGGCTCAACTACCCGCCCACTAAGTGCAACCGACCATTGATTGGCTCAACAGCCCGCCCACTAAGCTCAACCGACCATTGATTGACTCAACTGACCGCCCACTAAGCTCAACCGACCATTGATTGGCTTAACTGCCCGCCCACTAATTTCAACCGACCATTGATTGGCTCAACTCCCCCTCCACGAAGCTCAACCGACCATTGATTGGCTCAACTGACCGCCCACTAAGCCAACCGACTTTTGATTGGCTCAACTGCCCGCCCAATAAGCTCAACCGACCTTTGATTGGCTGAACTGACCGCCCACTAAGCTCAACCGACCATTGATTGGCACAACTGACCGCCCACTAAGCTCAACCGACCATTGATTTGCTCAACTGAACGCCCACTAAGCTCAACCGACCATTGTTATGCTAAACTGCCCGCCCACTAAGCTCAACCGACAATTGATTGGCTCCATTGACCGCCCACTAAGCTCAACCGACCTTTGATTGGCTCAACTGCCCGCCAACATGCTCAACCGACCTTTGATTGGCTCAAATGCCCGACCACTAAGCTCAACCGAGTATTGATTGGCTCAACTGACCGCCCAATAAGCTCAACCGACCATTCATTATTTCAACTACCCGACCACTAAGCTCAACCGACCATTGATTGGCTCAACGGCCCGCCCACTAAGCTCAACAGACCATTGATTGGCTCAACTGCCCGCCCACTAAGCTCAAACGACCATTGATTGGCTCCACTGACCGCCCACTACGCTGAACCGACCATTGATTGGCTCAACTGCCCGCCAACTAAGCTCAACCGACCATTGATTGACTCAACTGACCGCCCACTAAGCTGTACAGACAATTGATTGGCTCAACTGCCCGCCCACTAAGCTCAAACGACCATTGATTGGCTCCACTGACCCCCCACTGAGCTCAACAGACCACTGATTGGCTCAACTGCCCGCCCACTAAGCTCAACCGACCATTGATTCGCTCAACTGACCGCCCATTAAGCTCAACCGACCAGTGATTGGCTCAACTACCCGCCCGCTAAGCTCAACCGACCATTGATTGGCTCAACAGCCCGCCCACTAAGCTCAACCGACCATTGATTGACTCAACTGACCGCCCACTAAGCTCAACCGACCAATGATTGTCTTAACTGCCCGCCCACTAATTTCAACCGACCATTGATTGGCTCAACTGCCCGTCCACGAAGCTCAACCGACCATTCATTGGCTCAACTGACCGCCCACTAAGCCAACCGACTTTTGATTGGCTCAACTGCCCGCCCACTAAGCTCAACCGACCATTGATTGGCTCAACTGACCGCCCACTAAGCTCAACCGACCATTGATTGGCACAACTGACCGCCCACTAAGCTCAACCGACCATTGATTTGCTCAACAGACCGCCCACTAAGCTCAACCGACCAATGATTGGCTCAAATGCCCGTCCATCTAAGCTTAACGGAACATTGATTGACTCAACTGACCGCCCACTAAGCTCAACCGACCAGTAATTGGCTTAACTGCCCGCCCACTAATTTCAACCGACCATTGATTGGCTCAACTTCCCGTCCACGAAGCTCAACCGACCATTGATTGTCTCAACTGACCGCCCACTAAGCCAACCGACTTTTGATTGGCTCAACTGCCCGCCCACTAAGCTCAACCGACCTTTGATTGGCTGAACTGACCGCCCACTAAGCTCAACCGACCATTGATTGACTCAACTGACCGCCCACTAAGCTCAACCGACCATTGATTGGCTTAACTGCCCGCCCACTAATTTAAACCGACCATTGATTGGCTCAACTGCCCGTCCACTAATCCGAACGGACCATTGATTGACTCAACTGCCCGCCCACTTAGCTCAACCGACCTTTGATTGGATCAACTGCACGACCACTTAGCTCAACCGACCTTGGATTGGCTCAACTGCCCGCCCACTAAGCTCAAGAGACCATTGATTGGCTCAACTGCCCGCCCACTAAGCTCAAACGACCATTGATTGGTTCCACTGACCGCCCACTACGCTCAACCGACCATTGATTGGCTCAACTGCCCGCCCACTAAGCTCAACCGACCATTGACTGACTCAACTGACCGCCCACTAAACTCAACCGACCAGTAATTGGCTGAACTGACCGCCCACTAATTTCAACCGACCATTGATTGGCTCAACTGCCCGTCCACGAAGCTCAACCGACCATTGTTATGCTCAACTGCCCGCCCACTAATCTCAACCGACCATTGATTGGCTCCACTGACCGCCCACTAAGCTCAACCGACCACTGATTGGCTCAAATGCCCGCTCACTAAGCTCAACCGACCATTGATTGCCTCCATTGACCGCCCACTAATCTCAACCGACCTTTGATTGGCTCAACAGCCCGCCCACTAAGCTGAACAGACAATTGATTGGCTCAACTGCCCGCCCACTAAGCTCAAACGACCATTGATTGGCTCCACTGACCACCCACTGAGCTCAACAGACCATTGATTGGCTAAACTGCCCGCCCACTAAGCTCAACCGACCATTGATTGGCTCAACTGACCGCCCATTAAGCTCAACCGACCATTGATTGGCTCAACTACCCGCCCGCTAAGCTCAACCGAACATTGATTGGCTCAACAGCCCGCCCACTAAGCTCAACCGACCATTGATTGACTCAACTGACCGCCCACTAAGCTCAACCGACCATTGATTGGCTTCACTGCCCGCCCACTAATTTAAACCGACCATTGATTGGCTCAACTGCCCGTCCACTAATCTGAACGGACCATTGATTGACTCAACTGCCCGCCCACTTAGCTCAACCGACCTTCGATTGGATCAACTGCATGACCACTTAGCTCAACCGACCTTGGATTGGCTCAACTGCCCGCCCACTAAGCTCAACCGACCATTGATTGGTTCAACTGACCGCCCATTAAGCTCAACCTACCATTGATTGACTCAACTGCCCGCCCACTAAGCTCAACCGACCAATGATTGGTTCAAATGCCCGCCCATCTAAGCTTAACGGAACATTGATTGACTCAACTGACCGCCCACTAAGCTCAACCGACCAGTAATTGGCTTAACTGCCCGCCCACTAATTTCAACCGACCATTGATTGGCTCAACTGCCCGTCCACGAAGCTCAACCGACCATTGATTGGCCCAACTGACCGCCCACTAAGCTCAACCGACCTTTGATTGGCTGAACTGACCGCCCACTAAGCTCAACCGACCACTGATTGGCACAACTGACCGCCCACTAAGCTCAACCGACCATTGATTGGCTCAACTGCCCGCCCACTAAGCTCAACCGACCATTAACTGGCTCAACTGCCCGCCCACTATGCTCAACCGACCATTGATTGGCTCAACTGCCCGCCCAATAAGCTCACCCGACCTTTGATTGGCTCAACTGCCCACCCACTAAGCTCAACCGACTATTGATTGGCTCAACTGACCGACCATTAAGTTTAACCGACCATTCATTATTTCAACTACCCGACCACTAAGCTCAACCGACCATTGATTGGCTCAACAGCCCGCCCACTAAGCTGAACAGACAATTGATTGGCTCAACTGCCCGCCCACTAAGCTCAAACGACCATTGATTGGCTCCACTGACCGCCCACTGAGCTCAACAGACCATTGATTGGCTCAACTGCCGGCCCACTAAGCTCAACCGACCATTGATTGGCTCAACTGACCTCCCATTAAGCTCAACCGACCATTGATTGGCTCAACTACCCGCCCACTAAGTGCAACCGACCATTCATTGGCTCAACAGCCCGCCCACTAAGCTCAACCGACCATTGATTGACTCAACTGACCGCCCACTAAGCTCAACCGACCATTGATTGGCTTAACTGCCCGCCCACTAATTTCAACCGACCATTGATTGGCTCAACTCCCCGTCAACAAAGCTCAACCGACCATTGATTGGCTCAACTGACCGCCCACTAAGCCAACCGACTTTTGATTGGCTCAACTGCCCGCCCAATAAGCTCAACCGACCTTTGATTGGCTCAACTGCCCGCCCACTAAGCTCAACCGACCATTGATTGGCTCAACTGACCGCCCATTAAGCTCAACCTACCATTGATTGACTCAACTGCCCGCCCACTAAGCTCAACCGACCACTGATAGGCTCAAATGCCCGCCCATCTAAGCTCAACCGACCAATGATTGGTTCAAATGCCCGCCCAACTAAGCTTAACGGAACATTGATTGACTCAACTGACCGCCCACTAAGCTCAAACGACCAGTAATTGGGTTAACTGCCCGCCCACTAATTTCAACCGACCATTGATTGGCTCAACTGCCCGTCCACGAAGCTCAACCGACCATTGATTGGCTCAACTGACCGCCCACTAAGCTCAACCGACCTTTGATTGGCTGAACTGACCGCCCACTAAGCTCAACCGACCACTGATTGGCACAACTGACCGCCCACTAAGCTCAACCGACCATTGATTGGCTCAACTGCCCGCCCACTAAGCTCAACCGACCATTAATTGGCTCAACTGCCCGCCCACTAAGCTCAACCGACCATTGATTGGCTCAACTGCCCGCCCACTAAGCTCAACCAACCTTGGATTGGCTCAACTGCACGCCCACTAAGCTCAACCGGCCTTTGTTTGGCTCAACTGCCTGCCCACTAAGCTCAACCGACCTTTGATTGGCCCAACTGCCCGCCCACTAAGCTCACCCGACCTTTGATTGGCTCAACTGCCCACCCACTAAGCTCAACCGACTATTGATTGGCTCAACTGACCGACCATTAGGTTTAACCGACCATTCATTATTTCAACTACCCGACCACTAAGCTCAACCGACCATTGATTGGCTCAACAGCCCGCCCACTAAGCTGAACAGACAATTGATTGGCTCAACTGCCCGCCCACTAAGCTCAAACGACCATTGATTGGCTCCACTGACCGCCCACTGAGCTCAACAGACCATTGATTGGCTCAACTGCCGGCCCACTAAGCTCAACCGACCATTGATTGGCTCAACTGACCGCCCATTAAGCTCAACCGACCATTGATTGGCTCAACTACCCGCCCACTAAGTGCAACCGACCATTGATTGGCTCAACAGCCCGCCCACTAAGCTCAACCGACCATTGATTGACTCAACTGACCGCCCACTAAGCTCAACCGACCATTGATTGGCTTAACTGCCCGCCCACTAATTTCAACCGACCATTGATTGGCTCAACTCCCCGTCCACGAAGCTCAACCGACCATTGATTGGCTCATTTGACCGCCCACTAAGCCAACCGACTTTTGACTGGCTCAACTGCCCGCCCAATAAGCTCAACCGACCTTTGATTGGCTGAACTGACCGCCCACTAAGCTCAACCGACCATTGATTGGCACAACTGACCGCCCACTAAGCTCAACCGACCATTGATTTGCTCAACTGACCGCCCACTAAGCTCAACCGACCATTGTTATGCTAAACTGCCCGCCCACTAAGCTCAACCGACAATTGATTGGCTCCATTGACCGCCCACTAAGCTCAACCGACCTTTGATTGGCTCAACTGCCCGCCAACATGCTCAACCGACCTTTGATTGGCTCAACTGCCCGCCCACTAAGCTACACTGGCCTTTGTTTGGCTCAACTGCCTGCCCACTAAGCTCAACCGACCTTTGATTGGCTCAACTGCCCGCCCACTAAGCTCACCCGACCTTTGATTGGCTCAAATGCCCGACCACTAAGCTCAACCGAGTATTGATTGGCTCAACTGACCACCCAATAAGCTCAACCGACCATTGATTGGCTCCACTGACCGCCCACTAAGCTCAACCGACCAGTAATTGGCTGAACTGCCCGCCCACTAATTTCAACCGACCATTGATTGGCTCAACTGCCCGTCCACAAAGCTCAACCGACCATTGTTATGCTCAACTGCCCGCCCACTAATCTCAACCGACCATTGATTGGCTCCACTGACCGCCCACTAAGCTCAACCGACCACTGATTGGCTCAACTGCCCGCTCACTAAGCTCAACCGACCATTGATTGGCTCCATTGACCGCCCACTAAGCTCAACCGACCATTGATTGGCTCAACAGCCCGCCCACTAAGCTGAACAGACAATTGATTGGTTCAACTGCCCGCCCACTAAGCTCAAACGACCATTGATTGGCTCCACTGACCACCCACTGAGCTCAACAGACCATTGATTGGCTCCACTGACCGCCCACTAAGCTCAACCAACCATTGATTGGCTCAACTGCCCGCCCACTAAGCTCAACCGACCATTCATTATTTCAACTACCCGACCACTAAGCTCAACCGACCATTGATTGGCTCAACGGCCCGCCCACTAAGCTCAACAGACCATTGATTGGCTCAACTGCCCGCCCACTAAGCTCAAACGACCATCGATTGGCTCCACTGACCGCCCACTAAGCTCAACCGACCATTGATTGGCACAACTGACCGCCCACTTAACTCAACCGACCATTGATTTGCTCAACTGACCGCCCAGTAAGCTTAACCGACCATTGTTATGCTAAACTGCCCGCCCACTAAGCTCCACCGACCATTGGTTGGCTCAACTGACCGCGCACTAAGCTCAATCGACCATTGATTGGCTTAACTGCCCGCCCACTAATTTCAACCGACCATTGATTGGCTCAACTGCCCGTCCACTAATCTGAACGGACCATTGATTGACTCAACTGCTCGCCCACTTAGCTCAACCGACCTTTGATTGGATCAACTGCACGGCCACTTAGCTCAACCGACCTTGGATTGGCTCAACTGCCCGCCCACTAAGCTCAACCGACCATTGATTGGCTCAACTGCCCGCCCACTAAGCTACACCGGCCTTTGTTTGGCTCAACTGCCTGCCCACTAAGCTCAACCGACCTTTGATTGGCTCAACTGCCCACCCACTAAGCTCACCCGACCTTTGATTGGCTCAACTGCCCGACCACTAAGCTCAACCGAGTATTGATTGGCTCAACTGACCGCCCAATAAGCTCAACCGACCATTCATTATTTCAACTACCCGACCACTAAGCTCGACCGACCATTGATTGGCTCAATGGCCCGCCCACTAAGCTCAACAGACCATTGATTGGCTCAACTGCCCGCCCACTAAGCTCAAACGACCATTGATTGGCTCCACTGACCGCCCACTACGCTCAACCGACCATTGATTGGCTCAACTGCCCGCCCACTAAGCTCAACCGACCATTGATTGACTCAACTGACCGCCCACTAAGCTCAACCGACCAGTAATTGGCTGAACTGACCGCCCACTAATTTCAACCGACCATTGATTGGCTCAACTGCCCGTCCACGAAGCTCAACCGACCATTGTTATGCTCAACTGCCCGCCCACTAATCTCAACCGACCATTGATTGGCTCCACTGAACGCCCACTAAGCTCAACCGACCACTGATTGGCTCAAATGCCCGCTCACTAAGCTCAACCGACCATTGATTGCCTCCATTGACCGCCCACTAATCTCAACCGACCTTTGATTGGCTCAACAGCCCGCCCACTAAGCTGAACAGACAATTGATTGGCTCAACTGCCCGCCCACTAAGCTCAAACGACCATTGATTGGCTCCACTGACCACCCACTGAGCTCAACAGACCATTGATTGGCTAAACTGCCCGCCCACTAAGCTCAACCGACCATTGATTGGCTCAACTGACCGCCCATTAAGCTCAACCGACCATTGATTGGCTCAACTACCCGCCCGCTAAGCTCAACCGACCATTGATTGGCTCAACAGCCCGCCCACTAAGCTCAACCGACCATTGATTGACTCAACTGACCGCCCACTAAGCTCAACCGACCATTGATTGGCTTCACTGCCCGCCCACTAATTTAAACCGACCATTGATTGGCTCAGCTGCCCGTCCACTAATCTGAACGGACCATTGATTGACTCAACTGCCCGCCCACTAAGCTCAACCGACCATTGATTGGCTCAACTGACCGCCCATTAAGCTCAACCTACCATTGATTGACTCAACTGCCCGCCCACTAAGCTCAACCGACCAATGATTGGTTCAAATGCCCGCCCATCTAAGCTTAACGGAACATTGATTGACTCAACTGACCGCACACTAAGCTCAACCGACCAGTAATTGGCTTAACTGCCCGCCCACTAATTTCAACCGACCATTGATTGGCTCAACTGCCCGTCCACGAAGCTCAACCGACCATTGATTGGCCCAACTGACCGCCCACTAAGCTCAACCGACCTTTGATTGGCTGAACTGACCGCCCACTAAGCTCAACCGACCACTGATTGGCACAACTGACCGCCCACTAAGCTCAACCGACCATTGATTTGCTCAACTGCCCGCCCACTAAGCTCAACCGACCATTAACTGGCTCAACTGCCCGCCCACTAAGCTCAACCGACCATTGATTGGCTCAACTGCCCGCCCAATAAGCTCACCCGACCTTTGATTGGCTCAACTGCCCACCCACTAAGCTCAACCGACTATTGATTGGCTCAACTGACCGACCATTAAGTTTAACCGACCATTCATTATTTCAACTACCCGACCACTAAGCTCAACCGACCATTGATTGGCTCAACAGCCCGCCCACTAAGCTGAACAGACAATTGATTGGCTCAACTGCCCGCCCACTAAGCTCAAACGACCATTGATTGGCTCCACTGACCGCCCACTGAGCTCAACAGACCATTGATTGGCTCAACTGCCGGCCCACTAAGCTCAACCGACCATTGATTGGCTCAACTGACCGCCCATTAAGCTCAACCGACCATTGATTGGCTCAACTACCCGCCCACTAAGAGCAACCGACCATTGATTGGCTCAACAGCCCGCCCACTAAGCTCAACCGACCATTGATTGACTCAACTGACCGCCCACTAAGCTCAACCGACCATTGATTGGCTTAACTGCCCGCCCACTAATTTCAACCGACCATTGATTGGCTCAACTCCCCGTCCACGAAGCTCAACCGACCATTGATTGGCTCAACTGACCGCCCACTAAGCCAACCGACTTTTGATTGGCTCAACTGCCCGCCCAATAAGCTCAACCGACCTTTGATTGGCTGAACTGACCGCCCACTAAGCTCAACCGACCATTGATTGGCACAACTGACCGCCCACTAAGCTCAACCGACCACTGATTGGCTCAACAAGCTCAACCGACCATTGATTGGCCCAACTGACCGCCCACTAAGCTCAACCGACCTTTGATTGGCTGAACTGACCGCCCACTAAGCTCAACCGACCACTGATTGGCACAACTGACCGCCCACTAAGCTCAACCGACCACTGATTGGCTCAACTGCCCGCCCAATAAGCTCACCCGACCTTTGATTGGCTCAACTGCCCACCCACTAAGCTCAACCGACTATTGATTGGCTCAACTGACCGACCATTAAGTTTAACCGACCATTCATTATTTCAACTACCCGACCACTAAGCTCAACCGACCATTGATTGGCTCAACAGCCCGCCCACTAAGCTGAACAGACAATTGATTGGCTCAACTGCCCGCCCACTAAGCTCAAACGACCATTGATTGGCTCCACTGACCGCCCACTAAGCTCAACCGACAATTGATTGGCTCCATTGACCGCCCACTAAGCTCAACCGACCTTTGATTGGCTCAACTGCCCGCCAACATGCTCAACCGACCTTTGATTGGCTCAAATTCCCGACCACTAAGCTCAACCGAGTATTGATTGGCTCAACTGACCGCCCACTAAGCTCAACAGACCATTGATTGGCTCAACTGCCCGCCCACTAAGCTCAAACGACCATTGATTGTCTCCACTGACTGCCCACTACGCTGAACCGACCATTGATTGGCTCAACTGCCCGCCAACTAAGCTCAACCGACCATTGATTGACTCAACTGACCGCCCACTAAGCTGTACAGACAATTGATTGGCTCAACTGCCCGCCCACTAAGCTCAAACGACCATTGATTGGCTCCACTGACCACCCACTGAGCTCAACAGACCACTGATTGGCTCAACTGCCCGCCCACTAAGCTCAACCGACCATTGATTCGCTCAACTGACCGCCCATTAAGCTCAACCGACCAGTGATTGGCTCAACTACCCGCCCGCTAAGCTCAACCGACCATTGATTGGCTCAACAGCCCGCCCACTAAGCTCAACCGACCATTGATTGACTCAACTGACCGCCCACTAAGCTCAACCGACCAATGATTGTCTTAACTGCCCGCCCACTAATTTCAACCGACCATTGATTGGCTCAACTGCCCGTCCACGAAGCTCAACCGACCATTCATTGGCTCAACTGACCGCCCACTAAGCCAACCGACTTTTGATTGGCTCAACTGCCCGCCCACTAAGCTCAACCGACCATTGATTGGCTCAACTGACCGCCCACTAAGCTCAACCGACCATTGATTGGCACAACTGACCGCCCACTAAACTCAACCGACCATTGATTTGCTCAACTGACCGCCCACTAAGCTCAACAGACCAATGATTGGCTCAAATGCCCGTCCATCTAAGCTTAACGGAACATTGATTGACTCAACTGACCGCCCACTAAGCTCAACCGACCAGTAATTGGCTTAACTGCCCGCCCACTAATTTCAACTGACCATTGATTGGCTCAACTTCCCGTCCACGAAGCTCAACCGACCATTGATTGGCTCAACTGACCGCCCACTAAGCCAACCGACTTTTGATTGGCTCAACTGCCCGCCCACTAAGCTCAACCGACCTTTGATTGGCTGAACTGACCGCCCACTAAGCTCAACCGACCATTGATTGGCACAACTGACCGCCCACTAAGCTCAACCGACCATTGATTTGCTCAACTGACCGCCCACTAAGCTCAACCGACCATTGTTATGCTAAACTGCCCGCCCACTAAGCTCAACCGACCATTGATTGGCTCCATTGACCGCCCACTAAGCTCAACCGACCTTTGATTGGCTCAACTGCCCGCCCACTAAGCTACACCGGCCTTTGTTTGGCTCAACTGCCTGCCCACTAAGCTCAACCGACCTTTGATTGGCTCAACTGCCCGCCCACTAAGCTCACCCGACCTTTGATTGGCTCAACTGCCCGACCACTAAGCTCAACCGAGTATTGATTGGCTCAACTGACCGCCAAATAAGCTCAACCGACCATTCATTATTTTAACTACCCGACCACTAAGCTCAACCGACCATTGATTGGCTCAACGGCCCGCCCACTAAGCTCAACAGACCATTGATTGGCTCAACTGCCCGCCCACTAAGCTCAAACGACCATTGATTGGCTCCACTGACCGCCCACTACGCTCAACCGACCATTGATTGGCTCAACTGCCCGCCCACTAAGCTCAACCGACCATTGATTGACTCAACTGACCGCCCACTAAGCTCAACGGACCAGTAATTGGCTGAACTGACCGTCCACTAATTTAAACCGACCATTGATTGGCTCAGCTGCCCGTCCACTAATCTGAACGGACCATTGATTGACTCAACTGCCCGCCCACTAAGCTCAACCGACCATTGATTGGCTCAACTGACCGCCCATTAAGCTCAACCTACCATTGATTGACTCAACTGCCCGCCCACTAAGCTCAACCGACCAATGATTGGTTCAAATGCCCGCCCATCTAAGCTTAACGGAACATTGATTGACTCAACTGACCGCCCACTAAGCTCAACCGACCAGTAATTGGCTTAACTGCCCGCCCACTAATTTCAACCGACCATTGATTGGCTCAACTGCCCGTCCACGAAGCTCAACCGACCATTGATTGGCCCAACTGACCGCCCACTAAGCTCAACCGACCTTTGATTGGCTGAACTGACCGCCCACTAAGCTCAACCGACCACTGATTGGCACAACTGACCGCCCACTAAGCTCAACCGACCATTGATTGGCTCAACTGCCCGCCCACTAAGCTCAACCGACCATTAACTGGCTCAACTGCCCGCCCACTGCCGGCCCACTAAGCTCAACCGACCATTGATTGGCTCAACTGACCCGCCCATTGGCTAAGCCCACTAAGTGCAACCGACCATTGATTGGCTCAACAGCCCGCCCACTAAGCTCAACCGACCATTGATTGACTCAACTGACCGCCCACTAAGCTCAACCGACCATTGATTGGCTTAACTGCCCGCCCACTAATTTCAACCGACCATTGATTGGCTCAACTCCCCGTCCACGAAGCTCAACCGACCATTGATTGGCTCAACTGACCGCCCACTAAGCCAACCGACTTTTGATTGGCTCAACTGCCCGCCCAATAAGCTCAACCGACCATTTGATTGGCTGAACTGACCGCCCACTAAGCTCAACCGACCATTGATTGGCACAACTGACCGCCCACTAAGCTCAACCGACCATTGATTTGCTCAACTGAACGCCCACTAAGCTCAACCGACCATTGTTATGCTAAACTGCCCGCCCACTAAGCTCAACCGACAATTGATTGGCTCCATTGACCGCCCACTAAGCTCAACCGACCTTTGATTGGCTCAACTGCCCGCCAACATGCTCAACCGACCTTTGATTGGCTCAAATGCCCGACCACTAAGCTCAACCGAGTATTGATTGGCTCAACTGACCGCCCAATAAGCTCAACCGACCATTCATTATTTCAACTACCCGACCACTAAGCTCAACCGACCATTGATTGGCTCAACGGCCCGCCCACTAAGCTCAACAGACCATTGATTGGCTCAACTGCCCGCCCACTAAGCTCAAACGACCATTGATTGGCTCCACTGACCGCCCACTACGCTGAACCGACCATTGATTGGCTCAACTGCCCGCCAACTAAGCTCAACCGACCATTGATTGACTCAACTGACCGCCCACTAAGCTGTACAGACAATTGATTGGCTCAACTGCCCGCCCACTAAGCTCAAACGACCATTGATTGGCTCCACTGACCACCCACTGAGCTCAACAGACCACTGATTGGCTCAACTGCCCGCCCACTAAGCTCAACCGACCATTGATTCGCTCAACTGACCGCCCATTAAGCTCAACCGACCAGTGATTGGCTCAACTACCCGCCCGCTAAGCTCAACCGACCATTGATTGGCTCAACAGCCCGCCCACTAAGCTCAACCGACCATTGATTGACTCAACTGACCGCCCACTAAGCTCAACCGACCAATGATTGTCTTAACTGCCCGCCCACTAATTTCAACCGACCATTGATTGGCTCAACTGCCCGTCCACGAAGCTCAACCGACCATTCATTGGCTCAACTGACCGCCCACTAAGCCAACCGACTTTTGATTGGCTCAACTGCCCGCCCACTAAGCTCAACCGACCATTGATTGGCTCAACTGACCGCCCACTAAGCTCAACCGACCATTGATTGGCACAACTGACCGCCCACTAAGCTCAACCGACCATTGATTTGCTCAACAGACCGCCCACTAAGCTCAACCGACCAATGATTGGCTCAAATGCCCGTCCATCTAAGCTTAACGGAACATTGATTGACTCAACTGACCGCCCACTAAGCTCAACCGACCAGTAATTGGCTTAACTGCCCGCCCACTAATTTCAACCGACCATTGATTGGCTCAACTTCCCGTCCACGAAGCTCAACCGACCATTGATTGGCTCAACTGACCGCCCACTAAGCCAACCGACTTTTGATTGGCTCAACTGCCCGCCCACTAAGCTCAACCGACCTTTGATTGGCTGAACTGACCGCCCACTAAGCTCAACCGACCATTGATTGGCACAACTGACCGCCCACTAAGCTCAACCGACCATTGATTTGCTCAACTGACCGCCCACTAAGCTCAACCGACCATTGTTATGCTAAACTGCCCGCCCACTAAGCTCAACCGACCATTGATTGGCTCCATTGACCGCCCACTAAGCTCAACCGACCTTTGATTGGCTCAACTGCCCGCCCACTAAGCTACACCGGCCTTTGTTTGGCTCAACTGCCTGCCCACTAAGCTCAACCGACCTTTGATTGGCTCAACTGCCCGCCCACTAAGCTCACCCGACCTTTGATTGGCTCAACTGCCCGACCACTAAGCTCAACCGAGTATTGATTGGCTCAACTGACCGCCAAATAAGCTCAACCGACCATTCATTATTTTAACTACCCGACCACTAAGCTCAACCGACCATTGATTGGCTCAACGGCCCGCCCACTAAGCTCAACAGACCATTGATTGGCTCAACTGCCCGCCCACTAAGCTCAAACGACCATTGATTGGCTCCACTGACCGCCCACTACGCTCAACCGACCATTGATTGGCTCAACTGCCCGCCCACTAAGCTCAACCGACCATTGATTGACTCAACTGACCGCCCACTAAGCTCAACCGACCAGTAATTTGCGGAACTGACCGCCCACTAATTTCAACCGACCATTGATTGGCTCAGCTGCCCGTCCACTAATCTGAACGGACCATTGATTGACTCAACTGCCCGCCCAATAAGCTCAACCGACCATTGATTGGCTCAACTGACCGCCCATTAAGCTCAACCTACCATTGATTGACTCAACTGCCCGCCCACTAAGCTCAACCGACCAATGATTGGTTCAAATGCCCGCCCATCTAAGCTTAACGGAACATTGATTGACTCAACTGACCGCCCACTAAGCTCAACCGACCAGTAATTGGCTTAACTGCCCGCCCACTAATTTCAACCGACCATTGATTGGCTCAACTGCCCGTCCACGAAGCTCAACCGACCATTGATTGGCCCAACTGACCGCCCACTAAGCTCAACCGACCTTTGATTGGCTGAACTGACCGCCCACTAAGCTCAACCGACCACTGATTGGCACAACTGACCGCCCACTAAGCTCAACCGACCATTGATTGGCTCAACTGCCCGCCCACTAAGCTCAACCGACCATTAACTGGCTCAACTGCCCGCCCACTAAGCTCAACCGACCATTGATTGGCTCAACTGCCCGCCCAATAAGCTCACCCGACCTTTGATTGGCTCAACTGCCCACCCACTAAGCTCAACCGACTATTGATTTGCTCAACTGACCGACCATTAAGTTTAACCGACCATTCATTATTTCAACTACCCGACCACTAAGCTCAACCGACCATTGATTGGCTCAACAGCCCGCCCACTAAGCTGAACAGACAATTGATTGGCTCAACTGCCCGCCCACTAAGCTCAACCGACCATTGATTGGCTCAACTGACCGCCCATTAAGCTCAACCGACCATTGATTGGCTCAACTACCCGCCCACTAAGTGCAACCGACCATTGATTGGCTCAACAGCCCGCCCACTAAGCTCAACCGATTCATTGATTGACTCAACTGACCGCCCACTAAGCTCAACCGACCATTGATTGGCTTAACTGCCCGCCCACTAATTTCAACCGACCATTGATTGGCTCAACTCCCCGTCCACGAAGCTCAACCGACCATTGATTGGCTCAACTGACCGCCCACTAAGCCAACCGACTTTTGATTGGCTCAACTGCCCGCCCAATAAGCTCAACCGATCTTTGATTGGCTGAACTGACCGCCCACTAAGCTCAACCGACCATTGATTGGCACAACTGACCGCCCACTAAGCTCAACCGACCATTGATTTGCTCAACTGACCGCCCACTAAGCTCAACCGACCATTGTTATGCTAAACTGCCCGCCCACTAAGCTCAACCGACAATTGATTGGCTCCATTGACCGCCCACTAAGCTCAACCGACCTTTGATTGGCTCAACTGCCCGCATACATGCTCAACCGAACTTTGATTGGTTAAAATGCCCGACCACTAAGCTCAACCGAGTATTGATTGGCTCAACTGACCGCCCAATAAGCTCAACCGACCATTCATTATTTCAACTACCCGACCACTAAGCTCAACCGACCATTGATTTGCTCAACGGCCCGCCCACTAAGCTCAACAGACCATTGATTGGCTCATCTGCCCGCCCACTAAGCTCAAACGACCATTGATTGGCTCCACTGACCGCCCACTACGCTGAACCGACCATTGATTGGCTCAACTGCCCGCCAACTAAGCTCAACCGACCATTGATTGACTCAACTGACCGCCCACTAAGCTGAACAGACAATTGATTGGCTCAACTGCCCGCCCACTAAGCTCAAACGACCATTGATTGGCTCCACCGACCACCCACTGAGCTCAACAGACCACTGATTGGCTCAACTGCCCGCCCACTAAGCTCAACCGACCATTGATTCGCTCAACTGACCGCCCATTAAGCTCAACCGACCAGTGATTGGCTCAACTACCCGCCCGCTAAGCTCAACCGACCATTGATTGGCTCAACAGCCCGCCCACTAAGCTCAACCGACCATTGATTGACTCAACTGACCGCCCACTAAGCTCAACCGACCAATGATTGTCTTAACTGCCCGCCCACTAATTTCAACCGACCATTGATTGGCTCAACTGCCCGTCCACGAAGCTCAACCGACCATTCATTGGCTCAACTGACCGCCCACTAAGCCAACCGACTTTTGATTGGCTCAACTGCCCGCCCACTAAGCTCAACCGACCATTGATTGGCTCAACTGACCGCCCACTAAGCTCAACCGACCATTGATTGGCACAACTGACCGCCCACTAAGCTCAACCGACCATTGATTTGCTCAACTGACCGCCCACTAAGCTCAACCGACCAATGATTGGCTCAAATGCCCGTCCATCTAAGCTTAACGGAACATTGATTGACTCAACTGACCGCCCACTAAGCTCAACCGACCAGTAATTGGCTTAACTGCCCGCCCACTAATTTCAACCGACCATTGATTGGCTCAACTTCCCGTCCACGAAGCTCAACCGACCTTTGATTGGCTGAACTGACCGCCCACTAAGCTCAACCGACCATTGATTGGCACAACTGACCGCCCACTAAGCTCAACCGACCATTGATTTGCTCAACTGACCGCCCACTAAGCTCAACCGACCATTGTTATGCTAAACTGCCCGCCCACTAAGCTCAACCGACCATTGATTGGCTCCATTGACCGCCCACTAAGCTCAACCGACCTTTGATTGGCTCAACTGCCCGCCCACTAAGCTACACCGGCCTTTGTTTGGCTCAACTGCCTGCCCACTAAGCTCAACCGACCTTTGATTGGCTCAACTGCCCGCCCACTAAGCTCACCCGACCTTTGATTGGCTCAACTGCCCGACCACTAAGCTCAACCGAGTATTGATTGGCTCAACTGACCGCCAAATAAGCTCAACCGACCATTCATTATTTTAACTACCCGACCACTAAGCTCAACCGACCATTGATTGGCTCAACGGCCCGCCCACTAAGCTCAACAGACCATTGATTGGCTCAACTGCCCGCCCACTAAGCTCAAACGACCATTGATTGGCTCCACTGACCGCCCACTACGCTCAACCGACCATTGATTGGCTCAACTGCCCGCCCACTAAGCTCAACCGACCATTGATTGACTCAACTGACCGCCCACTAAGCTCAACCGACCAGTAATTGGCTGAACTGACCGCCCACTAATTTCAACCGACCATTGATTGGCTCAACTGCCCGTCCACGAAGCTCAACCGACCATTGTTATGCTCAACTGCCCGCCCACTAATCTCAACCGACCATTGATTGGCTCCACTGACCGCCCACTAAGCTCAACCGACCACTGATTGGCTCAACTGCCCGCTCACTAAGCTCAACCGACCATTGATTGGCTCCATTGACCGCCCACTAAGCTCAACCGACCTTTGATTGGCTCAACAGCCCGCCCATTAAGCTGAACAGACAATTGATTGGCTCCACTGACCACCCACTGAGCTCAAACGACCATTGATTGGCTCCACTGACCACCCACTGAGCTCAACCGACCATTGATTGGCTCAACTGACCGCCCATTAAGCTCAACCGACCATTGATTGGCTCAACTGACCGCCCATTAAGCTCAACCGACCATTGATTGGCTCAACTACCCGCCCGCTAAGCTCAACCGACCATTGATTGGCTCAACAGCCCGCCCACTAAGCTCAACCGACCATTGATTGACTCAACTGACCGCTCACTAAGCTCAACCGACCATTGATTGGCTTAACTGCCCGCCCACTAATTTCAACCGACCATTGATTGGCTCAACTGCCCGTCCACGATACTACACCGGCCATTAATTGGCTCAACTGACCGCCCACTAAGCCAACCGACTTTTGATTAGCTCAACTGCCCGCCCACTAAGCTCACCCGACCTTTGATTGGCTGAACTGACCGCCCACTAAGCTCAACCGACCATTGATTGGCACAACTGACCGCCCACTAAGCTCAACCGACCATTGATTTGCTCAACTGACCGCCCACTAAGCTCAACCGACCATTGTTATGCTAAACTGCCCGCCCACTAAGCTCAACCGACCATTGATTGGCACCATTGACCGCCCACTAAGCTCAACCGACCTTTGATTGGCTCAACTGCCCGCCCTTTAAGCTCAACCGACCTTTGATTGGCTCAACTGCCCGCCCACTAAGCTACACCGGCCTTTGTTTGGCTCAACTGCCTGCCCACTAAGCTCAACCGACCTTTGATATGCTCAACTGCCCGCCCACTAAGCTCACCCGACCTTTGATTGGCTCAACTGCCCGACCACTAAGCACAACCGACTATTGATTGGCTCAACTGACCGCCCAATAAGCTCAACCGACCATTCATTATTTCAACTACCCGACCACTAAGCTCAACCGACCATTGATTGGCTCAACGGCCCGCCCACTAAGCTCAACAGACCATTGATTGGCCCAACTGCCCGCCCACTAAGCTCAAACGACCATCGATTGGCTCCACTGACCGCCCACTAAGCTCAACCGACCATTGATTGGCACAACTGACCGCCCACTTAGCTCAACCGACCATTGATTTGCTCAACTGACCGCCCACTAAGCTCAACCGACCATTGTTATGCTAAACTGCCCGCCCTCTAAGCTCAACCGACCATTGATTGGCTCCATTGACCGCCCACTAAGCTCAACCGACCTTTGATTGGCTTAACTGCCCGCCCACTAATTTCAACCGACCATTGATTGGCTCAACTGCCCGTCCACGAAGCTCAACCGACCATTGATTGGCTCAACTGACCGCCCACTAAGCTCAATCGACCATTGATTGGCTTAACTGCCCGCCCACTAATTTCAACCGACCATTGATTGGCTCAACTGCCCGTCCACTAATCTGAACGGACCATTGATTGACTCAACTGCCCGCCCACTTAGCTCAACCGACCTTGGATTGGCTCAACTGCCCGCCCAGTAAGCTCAACCGACCATTGATTGGCTCAACTGCCCGCCCACTAAGCTACACCGGCCTTTGTTTGGCTCAACTGCCTGCCCACTAAGCTCAACCGACCTTTGATTGGCTCAACTGCCCGCCCACTAAGCTCACCCGACCTTTGATTGGCTCAACTGCCCGACCACTAAGCTCAACCGAGTATTGATTGGCTCAACTGACCGCCCAATAAGCTCAACCGACCATTCATTATTTCAACTACCCGACCACTAAGCTCAACCGACCATTGATTGGCTCAACGGCCCGCCCACTAAGCTCAACAGACCATTAATTGGCTCAACTGCCCGCCCACTAAGCTCAAACGACCATTGATTGGCTCCACTGACCGCCCACTACGCTCAACCGACCATTGATTGGCTCAACTGCCCGCCCACTAAGCTCAACCGACCATTGATTGACTCAACTGACCGCCCACTAAGCTCAACCGACCAGTAATTGGCTGAACTGACCGCCCACTAATTTCAACCGACCATTGATTGGCTCAACTGCCCGTCCACGAAGCTCAACCGACCATTGTTATGCTCAACTGCCCGCCCACTAATCTCAACCGACCACTGATTGGCTCAACTGCCCGCTCACTAAGCTCAACCGACCATTGATTGGCTCCATTGACCGCCCACTAATTTCAACCGACCTTTGATTGGCTCAACAGCCCGCCCACTAAGCTGAACAGACAATTGATTGGCTCAACTGCCCGCCCACTAAGCTCAAACGAACGTTGATTGGCTCCACTGACCACCCACTGAGCTCAACAGACCATTGATTGGCTCAACTGCCCGCCCACTAAGCTCAACCGACCATTGATTGGCTCAACTGACCGCCCATTAAGCTCAACCGACCATTGATTGGCTCAACTACCCGCCCGCTAAGCTCAACCGACCATTGATTGGCTCAATTGCCCGCCCACTAAGCTCAACCGACCATTGATTGACTCAACTGACCGCCCACTAAGCTCAATAGACCAATGATTGGCTCAAATGCCCGCCCATCTAAGCTTAACGGAACATTGATTGACTCAACTGACCGCCCACTAAGCTCAACCGACCATTAATTGGCTCAACTGCCCGCCCACTAAGCTCAACCGACCATTGAGTGGCTCAACTGCCCGCCCACTAAGCTCAACCAACCTTGGATTGGCTCAACTGCACGCCCACTAAGCTCAACCGACCTTGGATTAGCTCAACTGAACGCCCACTAAGCTCAACCGGCCTTTGTTTGGCTCAACTGCCTGCCCACTAAGCTCAACCGACCATTGATTGGCTCAACAGCCCGCCCAGTAAGCTCAACCGACCATTGATTGACTCAACTGAACGCCCACTAAGCTCAACCGACCATTGACTGGCTTAACTGCCCGCCCACTAATTTCAACCGACCATTGATTGGCTCAACTCCCCGTCCACGAAGCTCAACCGACCATTGATTGGCTCAACTGACCGCCCACTAAGCCAACCGACTTTTGATTGGCTCAAGTGCCCGCCCACTAAGCTCAACCGACCTTTGATTGGCTGAACTGACCGCCCACTAAGCTCAACCGACCATTGATTGGCACAACTGACCGCCCACTAAGCTCAACCGACCATTGATTTGCTCAACTGACCGCCCACTAAGCTCAACCGACCATTGTTATGCTAAACTGCCCGCCCACTAAGCTCAACCGACCATTGATTGGCTCCATTGACCGCCCACTAAGCTGAACCGACCTTTGATTGGCTCAACTCCCCGCCCACTAAGCTACACCGGCCTTTGTTTGGCTCAACTGCCTGCCCACTAAGCTCAACCGACCTTTGATTGGTTCAACTGCCCGCCCACTAAGCTCACCCGACCTTTGATTGGCTCAACTGACCGCCAAATAAGCTCAACCGACCATTCATTATTTTAACTACCCGACCACTAAGCTCAACCGACCATTTATTGGCTCAACGGCCCGCCCACTAAGCTCAACAGACCATTGATTGGCTGAACTGACCGCCCACTAATTTCAACCGACCATTGATTGGCTCAACTGCCCGTCCACGAAGCTCAACCGACCATTGTTATGCTCAACTGCCCGCCCACTAATCTCAACCGACCATTGATTGGCTCCACTGACCGCCCACTAAGCTCAACCGACCACTGATTGGCTCACCTGCCCGCTCACTAAGCTCAACCGACCATTGATTGGCTCCATTGACCGCCCACTAAGCTCAACCGACCTTTGATTGGCTCAACAGCCCGCCCACTAAGCTGAAGAGACAATTGATTGGCTCAACTGCCCGCCCACTAAGCTCAAACGACCATTGATTGGCTCCACTGACCACCCACTGAGCTCAACAGACCATTGATTGGCTCAACTGCCCGCCCACTAAGCTCACCCGACCTTTGATTGGCTGAACTGACCGCCCACTAAGCTCAACCGACCATTGATTGGCACAACTCCCCGTCCACGAAGCTCAACCGACCATTGATTGGCTCAACTGACCGCCCACTAAGCCAACCGACTTTTGATTGGCTCAACTGCCCGCCCAATAAGCTCAACCGACCTTTGATTGGCTGAACTGACCGCCCACTAAGCTCAACCGACCATTGATTGGCACAACTGACCGCCCACTAAGCTCAACCGACCATTGATTTGCTCAACTGACCGCCCACTAAGCTCAACCGACCATTGTTATGCTAAACTGCCCGCCCACTAAGCTCAACCGACAATTGATTGGCTCCATTGACCGTCCACTAAGCTCAACCGACCTTTGATTGGATCAACTGCCCGCCAACATGCTCAACCGAACTTTGATTGGCTCAAATGCCCGACCACTAAGCTCAACCGAGTATTGATTGGCTCAACTGACCGCCCAATAAGCTCAACCGACCATTCATTATTTCAACTACCCGACCACTAAGCTCAACCGACCATTGATTTGCTCAACGGCCCGCCCACTAAGCTCAACAGACCATTGATTGGCTCATCTGCCCGCCCACTAAGCTCAAACGACCATTGATTGGCTCCACTGACCGCCCACTACGCTGAACCGACCATTGATTGGCTCAACTGCCCGCCAACTAAGCTCAACCGACCATTGATTGACTCAACTGACCGCCCACTAAGCTGAACAGACAATTGATTGGCTCAACTGCCCGCCCACTAAGCTCAAACGACCATTGATTGGCTCCACCGACCACCCACTGAGCTCAACAGACCACTGATTGGCTCAACTGCCCGCCCACTAAGCTCAACCGACCATTGATTCGCTCAACTGACCGCCCATTAAGCTCAACCGACCAGTGATTGGCTCAACTACCCGCCCGCTAAGCTCAACCGACCATTGATTGGCTCAACAGCCCGCCCACTAAGCTCAACCGACCATTGATTGACTCAACTGACCGCCCACTAAGCTCAACCGAACAATGATTGTCTTAACTGCCCGCCCACTAATTTCAACCGACCATTGATTGGCTCAACTGCCCGTCCACGAAGCTCAACCGACCATTCATTGGCTCAACTGACCGCCCACTAAGCCAACCGACTTTTGATTGGCTCAACTGCCCGCCCACTAAGCTCAACCGACCATTGATTGGCTCAACTGACCGCCCACTAAGCTCAACCGACCATTTATTGGCACAACTGACCGCCCACTAAGCTCAACCGACCATTGATTTGCGCAACTGACCGCCCACTAAGCTCAACCGACCAATGATTGGCTCAAATGCCCGTCCATCTAAGCTTAACGGAACATTGATTGACTCAACTGACCTCCCACTAAGCTCAACCGACCAGTAATTGGCTTAACTGCCCGCCCACTAATTTCAACCGACCATTGATTGGCTCAACTTCCCGTCCACGAAGCTCAACCGACCATTGATTGGCTCAACTGACCGCCCACTAAGCCAACCGACTTTTGATTGGCTCAACTGCCCGCCCACTAAGCTCAACCGACCTTTGATTGGCTGAACTGACCGCCCACTAAGCTCAACCGACCATTGATTGGCACAACTGACCGCCCACTAAGCTCAACCGACCATTGATTTGCTCAACTGACCGCCCACTAAGCTCAACCGACCATTGTTATGCTAAACTGCCCGCCCACTAAGCTCAACCGACCATTGATTGGCTCCATTGAAAGCCCACTAAGCTCAACCGACCTTTGATTGGCTCAACTGCCCGCCCACTAAGCTACACCGGCCTTTGTTTGGCTCAACTGCCTGCCCACTAAGCTCAACCGACCTTTGATTGGCTCAACTGCCCGCCCACTAAGCTCACGCGACCTTTGATTGGCTCAACTGCCCGACCACTAAGCTCAACCGAGTATTGATTGGCTCAACTGACCGCCAAATAAGCTCAACCGACCATTCATTATTTTAACTACCCGACCACTAAGCTCAACCGACCATTGATTGGCTCAACGGCCCGCCCACTAAGCTCAACAGACCATTGATTGGCTCAACTGCCCGCCCACTAAGCTCAAACGACCATTGATTGGCTCCACTGACCGCCCACTACGCTCAACCGACCATTGATTGGCTCAACTGCCCGCCCACTAAGCTCAACCGACCATTGATTGACTCAACTGACCGCCCACTAAGCTCAACCGACCAGTAATTGGCTGAACTGACCGCCCACTAATTTCAACCGACCATTGATTGGCTCAACTGCCCGTCCACGAAGCTCAACCGACCATTGTTATGCTCAACTGCCCGCCCACTAATCTCAACCGACCATTGATTGGCTCCACTGACCGCCCACTAAGCTCAACCGACCACTGATTGGCTCAACTGCCCGCTCACTAAGCTCAACCGACCATTGATTGGCTCCATTGACCGCCCACTAAGCTCAACCGACCTTTGATTGGCTCAACAGCCCGCCCATTAAGCTGAACAGACAATTGATTGGCTCCACTGACCACCCACTGAGCTCAAACGACCATTGATTGGCTCCACTGACCACCCACTGAGCTCAACCGACCATTGATTGGCTCAACTGACCGCCCATTAAGCTCAACCGACCATTGATTGGCTCAACTGACCGCCCATTAAGCTCAACCGACCATTGATTGGCTCAACTACCCGCCCGCTAAGCTCAACCGACCATTGATTGGCTCAACAGCCCGCCCACTAAGCTCAACCGACCATTGATTGACTCAACTGACCGCTCACTAAGCTCAACCGACCATTGATTGGCTTAACTGCCCGCCCACTAATTTCAACCGACCATTGATTGGCTCAACTGCCCGTCCACGAAACTACACCGGCCATTAATTGGCTCAACTGACCGCCCACTAAGCCAACCGACTTTTGATTGGCTCAACTGCCCGCCCACTAAGCTCAACCGACCTTTGATTGGCTGAACTGACCGCCCACTAAGCTCAACCGACCATTGATTGGCACAACTGACCGCCCACTAAGCTCAACCGACCATTGATTTGCTCAACTGACCGCCCACTAAGCTCAACCGACCATTGTTATGCTAAACTGCCCGCCCACTAAGCTCAACCGACCATTGATTGGCACCATTGACCGCCCACTAAGCTCAACCGACCTTTGATTGGCTCAACTGCCCGCCCTTTAAGCTCAACCGACCTTTGATTGGCTCAACTGCCCGCCCACTAAGCTACACCGGCCTTTGTTTGGCTCAACTGCCTGCCCACTAAGCTCAACCGACCTTTGATATGCTCAACTGCCCGCCCACTAAGCTCACCCGACCTTTGATTGGCTCAACTGCCCGACCACTAAGCACAACCGACTATTGATTGGCTCAACTGACCGCCCAATAAGCTCAACCGACCATTCATTATTTCAACTACCCGACCACTAAGCTCAACCGACCATTGATTGGCTCAACGGCCCGCCCACTAAGCTCAACAGACCATTGATTGGCCCAACTGCCCGCCCACTAAGCTCAAACGACCATCGATTGGCTCCACTGACCGCCCACTAAGCTCAACCGACCATTGATTGGCACAACTGACCGCCCACTTAGCTCAACCGACCATTGATTTGCTCAACTGACCGCCCACTAAGCTCAACCGACCATTGTTATGCTAAACTGCCCGCCCTCTAAGCTCAAGCGACCATTGATTGGCTCCATTGACCGCCCACTAAGCTCAACCGACCTTTGATTGGCTTAACTGCCCGCCCACTAATTTCAACCGACCATTGATTGGCTCAACTGCCCGTCCACGAAGCTCAACCGACCATTGATTGGCTCAACTGACCGCCCACTAAGCTCAATCGACCATTGATTGGCTTAACTGCCCGCCCACTAATTTCAACCGACCATTGATTGGCTCAACTGCCCGTCCACTAATCTGAACGGACCATTGATTGACTCAACTGCCCGCCCACTTAGCTCAACCGACCTTGGATTGGCTCAACTGCCCGCCCAGTAAGCTCAACCGACCATTGATTGGCTCAACTGCCCGCCCACTAAGCTAAACCGGCCTTTGTTTGGCTCAACTGCCTGCCCACTAAGCTCAACCGATCTTTGATTGGCTCAACTGCCCGCCCACTAAGCTCACCCGACCTTTGATTGGCTCAACTGCCCGACCACTAAGCTCAACCGAGTATTGATTGGCTCAACTGACCGCCCAATAAGCTCAACCGACCATTCATTATTTCAACTACCCGACCACTAAGCTCAACCGACCATTGATTGGCTCAACGGCCCGCCCACTAAACTCAACATACCATTAATTGGCTCAACTGCCCGCCCACTAAGCTCAAACGACCATTGATTGGCTCCACTGACCGCCCACTACGCTCAACCGACCATTGATTGACTCAACTGACCGCCCACTAAGCTCAACCGACCAGTAATTGGCTGAACTGACCGCCCACTAATTTCAACCGACCATTGATTGGCTCAACTGCCCGTCCACGAAGCTCAACCGACCATTGTTATGCTCAACTGCCCGCCCACTAATCTCAACCGACCACTGATTGGCTCAACTGCCCGCTCACTAAGCTCAACCGACCATTGATTGGCTCCATTGACCGCCCACTAATTTCAACCGACCTTTGATTGGCTCAACAGCCCGCCCACTAAGCTGAACAGACAATTGATTGGCTCAACTGCCCGCCCACTAAGCTCAAACGAACGTTGATTGGCTCCAATGACCACCCACTGAGCTCAACAGACCATTGATTGGCTCAACTGCCCGCCCACTAAGCTCAACCGACCATTGATTGGCTCAACTGACCGCCCATTAAGCTCAACCGACCATTGATTGGCTCAACTACCCGCCCGCTAAGCTCAACCGACCATTGATTGGCTCAACAGCCCGCCCACTAAGCTCAACCGACCATTGATTGACTCAACTGACCGCCCACTAAGCTCAACAGACCAATGATTGGCTCAAATGCCCGCCCATCTAAGCTTAACGGAACATTGATTGACTCAACTGACCGCCCACTAAGCTCAACCGACCATTAATTGGCTCAACTGCCCGCCCACTAGGCTCAACCGACCATTGAGTGGCTCAACTGCCCGCCCACTAAGCTCAACCAACCTTGGATTGGCTCAACTGCACGCCCACTAAGCTCAACCGACCTTGGATTAGCTCAACTGAACGCCCACTAAGCTCAACCGGCCTTTGTTTGGCTCAACTGCCTGCCCACTAAGCTCAACCGACCATTGATTGGCTCAACAGCCCGCCCACTAAGCTCAACCGACCATTGATTGACTCAACTGACCGCCCACTGAGCTCAACCGACCATTGATTGGCTCAACTGACCGCCCATTAAGCTCAACCGACCATTGATTGGCTCAACTGACCGCCCATTAAGCTCAACCGACCATTGATTGGCTCAACTACCCGCCCGCTAAGCTCAACCGACCATTGATTGGCTCAACAGCCCGCCCACTAAGCTCAACCGACCATTGATTGACTCAACTGACCGCTCACTAAGCTCAACCGACCATTGATTGGCTTAACTGCCCGCCCACTAATTTCAACCGACCATTGATTGGCTCAACTGCCCGTCCACGAAACTACACCGGCCATTAATTGGCTCAACTGACCGCCCACTAAGCCAACCGACTTTTGATTGGCTCAACTGCCCGCCCACTAAGCTCACCCGACCTTTGATTGGCTGAACTGACCGCCCACTAAGCTCAACCGACCATTGATTGGCACAACTGACCGCCCACTAAGCTCAACCGACCATTGATTTGCTCAACTGACCGCCCACTAAGCTCAACCGACCATTGTTATGCTAAACTGCCCGCCCACTAAGCTCAACCGACCATTGATTGGCACCATTGACCGCCCACTAAGCTCAACCGACCTTTGATTGGCTCAACTGCCCGCCCTTTAAGCTCAACCGACCTTTGATTGGCTCAACTGCCCGCCCACTAAGCTACACCGGCCTTTGTTTGGCTCAACTGCCTGCCCACTAAGCTCAACCGACCTTTGATATGCTCAACTGCCCGCCCACTAAGCTCACCCGACCTTTGATTGGCTCAACTGCCCGACCACTAAGCACAACCGACTATTGATTGGCTCAACTGACCGCCCAATAAGCTCAACCGACCATTCATTATTTCAACTACCCGACCACTAAGCTCAACCGACCATTGATTGGCTCAACGGCCCGCCCACTAAGCTCAACAGACCATTGATTGGCCCAACTGCCCGCCCACTAAGCTCAAACGACCATCGATTGGCTCCACTGACCGCCCACTAAGCTCAACCGACCATTGATTGGCACAACTGACCGCCCACTTAGCTCAACCGACCATTGATTTGCTCAACTGACCGCCCACTAAGCTCAACCGACCATTGTTATGCTAAACTGCCCGCCCTCTAAGCTCAAGCGACCATTGATTGGCTCCATTGACCGCCCACTAAGCTCAACCGACCTTTGATTGGCTTAACTGCCCGCCCACTAATTTCAACCGACCATTGATTGGCTCAACTGCCCGTCCACGAAGCTCAACCGACCATTGATTGGCTCAACTGACCGCCCACTAAGCTCAATCGACCATTGATTGGCTTAACTGCCCGCCCACTAATTTCAACCGACCATTGATTGGCTCAACTGCCCGTCCACTAATCTGAACGGACCATTGATTGACTCAACTGCCCGCCCACTTAGCTCAACCGACCTTGGATTGGCTCAACTGCCCGCCCAGTAAGCTCAACCGACCATTGATTGGCTCAACTGCCCGCCCACTAAGCTAAACCGGCCTTTGTTTGGCTCAACTGCCTGCCCACTAAGCTCAACCGATCTTTGATTGGCTCAACTGCCCGCCCACTAAGCTCACCCGACCTTTGATTGGCTCAACTGCCCGACCACTAAGCTCAACCGAGTATTGATTGGCTCAACTGACCGCCCAATAAGCTCAACCGACCATTCATTATTTCAACTACCCGACCACTAAGCTCAACCGACCATTGATTGGCTCAACGGCCCGCCCACTAAACTCAACAGACCATTAATTGGCTCAACTGCCCGCCCACTAAGCTCAAACGACCATTGATTGGCTCCACTGACCGCCCACTACGCTCAACCGACCATTGATTGACTCAACTGACCGCCCACTAAGCTCAACCGACCAGTAATTGGCTGAACTGACCGCCCACTAATTTCAACCGACCATTGATTGGCTCAACTGCCCGTCCACGAAGCTCAACCGACCATTGTTATGCTCAACTGCCCGCCCACTAATCTCAACCGACCACTGATTGGCTCAACTGCCCGCTCACTAAGCTCAACCGACCATTGATTGGCTCCATTGACCGCCCACTAATTTCAACCGACCTTTGATTGGCTCAACAGCCCGCCCACTAAGCTGAACAGACAATTGATTGGCTCAACTGCCCGCCCACTAAGCTCAAACGAACGTTGATTGGCTCCAATGACCACCCACTGAGCTCAACAGACCATTGATTGGCTCAACTGCCCGCCCACTAAGCTCAACCGACCATTGATTGGCTCAACTGACCGCCCATTAAGCTCATCCGACCATTGATTGGCTCAACTACCCGCCCGCTAAGCTCAACCGACCATTGATTGGCTCAACAGCCCGCCCACTAAGCTCAACCGACCATTGATTGACTCAACTGACCGCCCACTAAGCTCCACAGACCAATGATTGGCTCAAATGCCCGCCCATCTAAGCTTAACGGAACATTGATTGACTCAACTGACCGCCCACTAAGCTCAACCGACCATTAATTGGCTCAACTGCCCGCCCACTAGGCTCAACCGACCATTGAGTGGCTCAACTGCCCGCCCACTAAGCTCAACCAACCTTGGATTGGCTCAACTGCACGCCCACTAAGCTCAACCGACCTTGGATTAGCTCAACTGAACGCCCACTAAGCTCAACCGGCCTTTGTTTGGCTCAACTGCCTGCCCACTAAGCTCAACCGACCATTGATTGGCTCAACAGCCCGCCCACTAAGCTCAACCGACCATTGATTGACTCAACTGACCGCCCACTAAGCTCAACCGACCATTGATTGGCTTAACTGCCCGCCCACTAATTTCAACCGACCATTCATTGGCTCAACTCCCCGTCCACGAAGCTCAACCGACCATTGATTGGCTCCATTGACCGCCCACTAAGCTCAACCGACCTTTGATTGGCTCAACTCCCCGCCCACTAAGCTACACCGGCCTTTGTTTGGCTCAACTGCCTGCCCACTAAGCTCAACCGACCTTTGATTGGCTCAACTGCCCGCCCACTAAGCTCACCCGACCTTTGATTGGCTCAACTGACCGCCAAATAAGCTCAACCGACCATTCATTATTTTAACTACCCGACCACTAAGCTCAACCGACCATTTATTGGCTCAACGGCCCGCCCACTAAGCTCAACAGACCATTGATTGGCTGAACTGACCGCCCACTAATTTCAACCGACCATTGATTGGCTCAACTGCCCGTCCACGAAGCTCAACCGACCATTGTTATGCTCAACTGCCCGCCCACTAATCTCAACCGACCATTGATTGGCTCCACTGACCGCCCACTAAGCTCAACCGACCACTGATTGGCTCACCTGCCCGCTCACTAAGCTCAACCGACCATTATTGGCTCCATTGACCGCCCACTAAGCTCAACCGACCTTTGATTGGCTCAACAGCCCGCCCACTAAGCTGAACAGACAATTGATTGGCTCAACTGCCCGCCCACTAAGCTCAAACGACCATTGATTGGCTCCACTGACCACCCACTGAGCTCAACAGACCATTGATTGGCTCAACTGCCCGCCCACTAAGCTCACCCGACCTTTGATTGGCTGAACTGACCGCCCACTAAGCTCAACCGACCATTGATTGGCACAACTGACCGCCCACTAAGCTCAACCGACCATTGATTTGCTCAACTGACCGCCCACTAAGCTCAACCGACCATTGATTGACTCAACTGACCGCCCACTAAGCTCAACCGACCAATGATTGGCTCAAATGCCCGCCCATCTAAGCTTAACGGAACATTGACTGACTCAACTGACCGCCCACTAAGCTCAACCGACCATTAATTGGCTCAACTGCCCGCCCACTAAGCTCAACCGACCATTCAGTGGCTCAACTGCCCGCCCACTAAGCTCAACCAACCTTGGATTGGCTCAACTGCACGCCCACTAAGCTCAACCGACCTTGGATTAGCTCAACTGAACGCCCACTAAGCTCAACCGGCCTTTGTTTGGCTCAACTGCCTGCCCACTAAGCTCAACCGACCATTGATTGGCTCAACAGCCCGCCCACTAAGCTCAACCGACCATTGATTGGCTCAACTGACCGCCCACTAAGCTCAACCGACCATTGATTGGCTTAACTGCCCGCCCACTAATTTCAACCGACCATTGATTGGCACAACTGACCGCCCACTAAGCTCAACCGACCATTGATTTGCTCAACTGACCGCCCACTAAGCTCAACCGACCATTGTTATGCTAAACTGCCCGCCCACTAAGCTCAACCGACCATTGATTGGCTCCATTGACCGCCCACTAAGCTCAACCGACCTTTGATTGGCTCAACTGCCCGCCCACTAAGCTACACCGGCCTTTGTTTGGCTCAACTGCCTGCCCACTAAGCTCAACCGACCTTTGATTGGCTCAACGGCCCGCCCACTAATCTCAACAGACCATTGATTGGCTGAACTGACCGCCCACTAATTTCAACCGACCATTGATTGGCTCAACTGCCCGTCCACGAAGCTCAACCGACCATTGTTATGCTCAACTGCCCGCCCACTAATCTCAACCGACCATTGATTGGCTCCACTGACCGCCCACTAAGCTCAACCGACCACTGATTGGCTCAACTGCCCGCTCACTAAGGTCAACCGACCATTGATTGGCTCCATTGACCGCCCACTAAGCTCAACCGACCTTTGATTGGCTCAACAGCCCGCCCACTAAGCTGAACAGACAATTGATTGGCTCAACTGCCCGCCCACTAAGCTCAAACGACCATTGATTGGCTCCACTGACCACCCACTGAGCTCAACAGACCATTGATTGGCTCAACTGCCTGCCCACTAAGCTCACCCGACCTTTGATTGGCTGAACTGACCGCCCACTAAGCTCAACCGACCATTGATTGGCACAACTGACCGCCCACTAAGCTCAACCGACCATTGATTTGCTCAACTGACCGCCCACTAAGCTCAACCGACCATTGTTATGCTAAACTGCCCGCCCACTAAGCTCAACCGACCATTGATTGGCTCCATTGACCGCCCACTAAGCTCAACCGACCTTTGATTGGCTCAACTGCCCGCCCTTTAAGCTCAACCGACCTTTGATTGGCTCAACTGCCCGCCCACTAAGCTACACCGGCCTTTGTTTGGCTCAACTGCCTGCCCACTAAGCTCAACCGACCTTTGATTGGCTCAACTGCCCGCCCACTAAGCTCACCCGACCTTTGATTGGCTCAACTGCCCGACCACTAAGCTCAACCGACTATTGATTGGCTCAACTGACCGCCCAATAAGCTCAACCGACCATTCATTATTTCAACTACCCGACCACTAAGCTCAACCGACCATTGATTGGCTCAACGGCCCGCCCACTAAGCTCAACAGACCATTGATTGGCTCAACTGCCCGCCCACTAAGCTCAAACGACCATTGATTGGCTCCACTGACCGCCCACTAAGCTCAACCAACCATTGATTGGCTCAACTGCCCGCCCACTAAGCTCAACCGACCATTCATTATTTCAACTACCCGACCACTAAGCTCAACCGACCATTGATTGGCTCAACGGCCCGCCCACTAAGCTCAACAGACCATTGATTGGCTCAACTGCCCGCCCACTAAGCTCAACCGACCATTGATTGGCTTAACTGCCTGCCCACTAATTTCAACCGACCATTGATTGGCTCAACTGCCCGTCCACGAAGCTCAACCGACCATTGATTGGCTCAACTGACCGCCCGCTAAGCTCAACCGACCATTGATTGGCTTAACTGCCCGCCCACTAATTTCAACCGACCATTGATCGGCTCAACTGCCCGTCCACTAATCTGAACGGACCATTGATTGACTCAACTGCCCGCCCACTTAGCTCAACCGACCTTGGATTGGCTCAACTGCCCGCCCACTAAGCTCAACCGACCATTGATTGGCTCAACTGCCCGCCCACTAAGCTACACCGGCCTTTGTTTGGCTCAACTGCCTGCCCATTAAGCTCAACCGACCTTTGATTGGTTCAACTGCCCGCCCACTAAGCTCACCCGACCTTTGATTGGCTCAACTGCCCGACCACTAAGCTCAACCGAGTATTGATTGGCTCAACTGACCGCCCAATAAGCTCAACCGACCATTCATTATTTCAACTACCCGACCACTAAGCTCAACCGACCATTGATTGGCTCAACGGCCCGCCCACTAAGCTCAACAGACCATTGATTGGCTCAACTGCCCGCCCAATAAGCTCAAACGACCATTGATTGGCTCCACTGACCGCCCACTACGCTCAACCGACCATTGATTGGCTCAACTGCCCGCCCACTAAGCTCAACCGACCATTGATTGACTCAACTGACCGCCCACTAAGCTCAACCGACCAGTAATTGGCTGAACTGACCGCCCACTAATTTCAACCGACCATTGATTGGCTCAACTGCCCGTCCACGAAGCTCAACCGACCATTGTTATGCTCAACTGCCCGCCCACTAATCTAAACCGACCACTGATTGGCTCAACTGCCCGCTCACTAAGCTCAACCGACCATTGATTGGCTCCATTGACCGCCCACTAATTTCAACCGACCTTTGATTGGCCCAACAGCCCGCCCACTAAGCTGAACAGACAATTGATTGGCTCAACTGCCCGCCCACTAAGCTCAAACGACCATTATTGGCTCCACTGACCACCCACTGAGCTCAACAGATCATTGATTGGCTCAACTGCCCGCCCACTAAGCTCAACCGACCATTGATTGGCTCAACTGACCGCCCATTAAGCTCAACAGACCATTGATTGGCTCAACTACCCGCCCGCTAAGCTCAACCGACCATTGATTGGCTCAAATGCCCGCCCATCTAAGCTTAATGGAACATTTATTGACTCAACTGACCGCCCACTAAGCTCAACCGACCAGTAATTGGCTTAACTGCCCGCCCACTAATTTCAACCGACCATTGATTGGCTCAACTGCCCGTCCACGAAGCTCAACCGACCATTGATTGGCTCAACTGACCGCCCACTAAGCTCAACCGACCTTTGATATGCTTAACTGACCGCCCACTAAGCTCAACCGACCACTGATTGGCACAACTGACCGCAAACTAAGCGCAACCGACCTTGGATTAGCTCAACTGAACGCCCACTAAGCTCAACCGACCTTTGTTTGGCTCAACTGCCTGCCCACTAAGCTCAACCGACCTTTGATTGGCCCAACTGCCCGCCCACTAAGCTCACCCGACCTTTGATTGGCTCAACTGCCCACCCACTAAGCTCAACCGACTATTGATTGGCTCAACTGACCGACCATTATGTTTAACCGACCATTCATTATTTCAACTGCCCGACCACTAAGCTCAACCGACCATTGATTGGCTCAACAGCCCGCCCACTAAGCTCAACCGACCATTCAGTGGCTCAACTGCCCGCCCACTAAGCTCAACCAACCTTGGATTGGCTCAACTGCACGCCCACTAAGCTCAACCGACCTTGGATTAGCTCAACTGAACGCCCACTAAGCTCAACCGGCCTTTGTTTGGCTCAACTGCCTGCCCACTAAGCTCAACCGACCATTGATTGGCTCAACAGCCCGCCCACTAAGCTCAACCGACCATTGATTGGCTCAAATGACCGCCCACTAAGCTCAACCGACCATTGATTGGCTTAACTGCCCGCCCACTAATTTCAACCGACCATTGATTGGCACAACTGACCGCCCACTAAGCTCAACCGACCATTGATTTGCTCAACTGACCGCCCACTAAGCTCAACCGACCATTGTTATGCTAAACTGCCCGCCCACTAAGCTCAACCGACCATTGATTGGCTCCATTGACCGCCCACTAAGCTCAACCGACCTTTGATTGGCTCAACTGCCCGCCCACTAAGCTACACCGGCCTTTGTTTGGCTCAACTGCCTGCCCACTAAGCTCAACCGACCTTTGTTTGGCTCAACTGCCCGCCCACTAAGCTCACCCGACCTTTGATTGGCTCAACTGCCCGACCACTAAGCTCAACCGAGTATTGATTGGCTCAACTGACCGCCAAATAAGCTCAACCGACCATTCATTATTTTAACTACCCGACCACTAAGCTCAACCGACCATTTATTGGCTCAACGGCCCGCCCACTAAGCTCAACAGACCATTGATTGGCTGAACTGACCGCCCACTAATTTCAACCGACCACTGATTGGCTCAACTGCCCGCTCACTAAGCTCAACCGACCATTGATTGGCTCCATTGACCGCCCACTAAGCTCAACCGACCTTTGATTGGCTCAACAGCCCGCCCACTAAGCTGAACAGACAATTGATTGGCTCAACTGCCCGCCCACTAAGCTCAAACGACCATTGATTGGCTCCACTGACCACCCACTGAGCTCAACAGACCATTGATTGGCTCAACTGCCCGCCCACTAAGCTCACCCGACCTTTGATTGGCTGAACTGACCGCCCACTAAGCTCAACCGACCATTGATTGGCACAACTGACCGCCCACTAAGCTCAACCGACCATTGATTTGCTCAACTGACCGCCCACTAAGCTCAACCGACCATTGTTATGCTAAACTGCCCGCCCACTAAGCTCAACCGACCATTGATTGGCTCCATTGACCGCCCACTAAGCTCAACCGACCTTTGATTGGCTCAGCTGCCCGCCCTTTAAGCTCAACCGACCTTTGATTGGCTCAACTGCCCGCCCACTAAGCTACACCGGCCTTTGTTTGGCTCAACTGCCTGCCCACTAAGCTCAACCGACCTTTGATTGGCTCAACTGCCCGCCCACTAAGCTCACCCGACCTTTGATTGGCTCAACTGCCCGACCACTAAGCTTAACCGACTATTGATTGGCTCAACTGACCGCCCAATAAGCTCAACCGACCATTCATTATTTCAACTACCCGACCACTAAGCTCAACCGACCATTGATTGGCTCAACGGCCCGCCCACTAAGCTCAACAGACCATTGATTGGCTCAACTGCCCGCCCACTAAGCTCAAACGACCATTGATTGGCTCCACTGACCGCCCACTAAGCTCAACCAACCATTGATTGGCTCAACTGCCCGCCCACTAAGCTCAACCGACCATTCATTATTTCAACTACCCGACCACTAAGCTCAACCGACCATTGATTGGCTCAACGGCCCGCCCACTAAGCTCAACAGACCATTGATTGGCTCAACTGCCCGCCCACTAAGCTCAACCGACCATTGAATGGCTTAACTGCCTGCCCACTAATTTCAACCGACCATTGATTGGCTCAACTGCCCGTCCACGAAGCTCAACCGACCATTGATTGGCTCAACTGACCGCCCGCTAAGCTCAACCGACCATTGATTGGCTTAACTGCCCGCCCACTAATTTCAACCGACCATTGATCGGCTCAACTGCCCGTCCACTAATCTGAAAGGACCATTGATTGACTCAACTGCCCGCCCACTTAGCTCAACCGACCTTGGATTGGCTCAACTGCCCGCCCACTAAGGTCAACCGACCATTGATTGGCTCAACTGCCCGCCCACTAAGCTACACCGGCCTTTGTTTGGCTCAACTGCCTGCCCATTAAGCTCAACCGACCTTTGATTGGCTCAACTGCCCGCCCACTAAGCTCACCCGACCTTTGATTGGCTCAACTGCCCGACCACTAAGCTCAACCGAGTATTGATTGGCTCAACTGACCGCCCAATAAGCTCAACCGACCATTCATTATTTCAACTACCCGACCACTAAGCTCAACCGACCATTGATTGGCTCAACGGCCCGCCCACTAAGCTCAACAGACCATTGATTGGCTCAACTGCCCGCCCAATAAGCTCAAACGACCATTGATTGGCTCCACTGACCGCCCACTACGCTCAACCGACCATTGATTGGCTCAACTGCCCGCCCACTAAGCTCAACCGACCATTGATTGACTCAACTGACCGCCCACTAAGCTCAACCGACCAGTAATTGGCTGAACTGACCGCCCACTAATTTCAACCGACCATTGATTGGCTCAACTGCCCGTCCACGAAGCTCAACCGACCATTGTTATGCTCAACTGCCCGCCCACTAATCTAAACCGACCACTGATTGGCTCAACTGCCCGCTCACTAAGCTCAACCGACCATTGATTGGCTCCATTGACCGCCCACTAATTTCAACCGACCTTTGATTGGCCCAACAGCCCGCCCACTAAGCTGAACAGACAATTGATTGGCTCAACTGCCCGCCCACTAAGCTCAAACGACCATTATTGGCTCCACTGACCACCCACTGAGCTCAACAGATCATTGATTGGCTCAACTGCCCGCCCACTAAGCTCAACCGACCATTGATTGGCTCAACTGACCGCCCATTAAGCTCAACAGACCATTGATTGGCTCAACTACCCGCCCGCTAAGCTCAACCGACCATTGATTGGCTCAAATGCCCGCCCATCTAAGCTTAATGGAACATTGATTGACTCAACTGACCGCCCACTAAGCTCAACCGACCAGTAATTGGCTTAACTGCCCGCCCACTAATTTCAACCGACCATTGATTGGCTCAACTGCCCGTCCACGAAGCTCAACCGACCATTGATTGGCTCAACTGACCGCCCACTAAGCTCAACCGACCTTTGATATGCTTAACTGACCGCCCACTAAGCTCAACCGACCACTGATTGGCACAACTGACCGCAAACTAAGCGCAACCGACCTTGGATTAGCTCAACTGAACGCCCACTAAGCTCAACCGACCTTTGTTTGGCTCAACTGCCTGCCCACTAAGCTCAACCGACCTTTGATTGGCCCAACTGCCCGCCCACTAAGCTCACCCGACCTTTGATTGGCTCAACTGCCCACCCACTAAGCTCAACCGACTATTGATTGGCTCAACTGACCGACCATTATGTTTAACCGACCATTCATTATTTCAACTGCCCGACCACTAAGCTCAACCGACCATTGATTGGCTCAACAGCCCGCCCACTAAGCTCAACCGACCATTCAGTGGCTCAACTGCCCGCCCACTAAGCTCAACCAACCTTGGATTGGCTCAACTGCACGCCCACTAAGCTCAACCGACCTTGGATTAGCTCAACTGAACGCCCACTAAGCTCAACCGGCCTTTGTTTGGCTCAACTGCCTGCCCACTAAGCTCAACCGACCATTGATTGGCTCAACAGCCCGCCCACTAAGCTCAACCGACCATTGATTGGCTCAAATGACCGCCCACTAAGCTCAACCGACCATTGATTGGCTTAACTGCCCGCCCACTAATTTCAACCGACCATTGATTGGCACAACTGACCGCCCACTAAGCTCAACCGACCATTGATTTGCTCAACTGACCGCCCACTAAGCTCAACCGACCATTGTTATGCTAAACTGCCCGCCCACTAAGCTCAACCGACCATTGATTGGCTCCATTGACCGCCCACTAAGCTCAACCGACCTTTGATTGGCTCAACTGCCCGCCCACTAAGCTACACCGGCCTTTGTTTGGCTCAACTGCCTGCCCACTAAGCTCAACCGACCTTTGTTTGGCTCAACTGCCCGCCCACTAAGCTCACCCGACCTTTGATTGGCTCAACTGCCCGACCACTAAGCTCAACCGAGTATTGATTGGCTCAACTGACCGCCAAATAAGCTCAACCGACCATTCATTATTTTAACTACCCGACCACTAAGCTCAACCGACCATTTATTGGCTCAACGGCCCGCCCACTAAGCTCAACAGACCATTGATTGGCTGAACTGACCGCCCACTAATTTCAACCGACCACTGATTGGCTCAACTGCCCGCTCACTAAGCTCAACCGACCATTGATTGGCTCCATTGACCGCCCACTAAGCTCAACCGACCTTTGATTGGCTCAACAGCCCGCCCACTAAGCTGAACAGACAATTGATTGGCTCAACTGCCCGCCCACTAAGCTCAAACGACCATTGATTGGCTCCACTGACCACCCACTGAGCTCAACAGACCATTGATTGGCTCAACTGCCCGCCCACTAAGCTCACCCGACCTTTGATTGGCTGAACTGACCGCCCACTAAGCTCAACCGACCATTGATTGGCACAACTGACCGCCCACTAAGCTCAACCGACCATTGATTTGCTCAACTGACCGCCCACTAAGCTCAACCGACCATTGTTATGCTAAACTGCCCGCCCACTAAGCTCAACCGACCATTGATTGGCTCCATTGACCGCCCACTAAGCTCAACCGACCTTTGATTGGCTCAGCTGCCCGCCCTTTAAGCTCAACCGACCTTTGATTGGCTCAACTGCCCGCCCACTAAGCTACACCGGCCTTTGTTTGGCTCAACTGCCTGCCCACTAAGCTCAACCGACCTTTGATTGGCTCAACTGCCCGCCCACTAAGCTCACCCGACCTTTGATTGGCTCAACTGCCCGACCACTAAGCTTAACCGACTATTGATTGGCTCAACTGACCGCCCAATAAGCTCAACCGACCATTCATTATTTCAACTACCCGACCACTAAGCTCAACCGACCATTGATTGGCTCAACGGCCCGCCCACTAAGCTCAACAGACCATTGATTGGCTCAACTGCCCGCCCACTAAGCTCAAACGACCATTGATTGGCTCCACTGACCGCCCACTAAGCTCAACCAACCATTGATTGGCTCAACTGCCCGCCCACTAAGCTCAACCGACCATTCATTATTTCAACTACCCGACCACTAAGCTCAACCGACCATTGATTGGCTCAACGGCCCGCCCACTAAGCTCAACAGACCATTGATTGGCTCAACTGCCCGCCCACTAAGCTCAACCGACCATTGAATGGCTTAACTGCCTGCCCACTAATTTCAACCGACCATTGATTGGCTCAACTGCCCGTCCACGAAGCTCAACCGACCATTGATTGGCTCAACTGACCGCCCGCTAAGCTCAACCGACCATTGATTGGCTTAACTGCCCGCCCACTAATTTCAACCGACCATTGATCGGCTCAACTGCCCGTCCACTAATCTGAAAGGACCATTGATTGACTCAACTGCCCGCCCACTTAGCTCAACCGACCTTGGATTGGCTCAACTGCCCGCCCACTAAGGTCAACCGACCATTGATTGGCTCAACTGCCCGCCCACTAAGCTACACCGGCCTTTGTTTGGCTCAACTGCCTGCCCATTAAGCTCAACCGACCTTTGATTGGCTCAACTGCCCGCCCACTAAGCTCACCCGACCTTTGATTGGCTCAACTGCCCGACCACTAAGCTCAACCGAGTATTGATTGGCTCAACTGACCGCCCAATAAGCTCAACCGACCATTCATTATTTCAACTACCCGACCACTAAGCTCAACCGACCATTGATTGGCTCAACGGCCCGCCCACTAAGCTCAACAGACCATTGATTGGCTCAACTGCCCGCCCAATAAGCTCAAACGACCATTGATTGGCTCCACTGACCGCCCACTACGCTCAACCGACCATTGATTGGCTCAACTGCCCGCCCACTAAGCTCAACCGACCATTGATTGACTCAACTGACCGCCCACTAAGCTCAACCGACAATTGTTATGCTCAACTGCCCGCCCACTAATCTAAACCGAACACTGATTGGCTCAACTGCCCGCTCACTAAGCTCAACCGACCATTGATTGGCTCCATTGACCGCCCACTAATTTCAACCGACCTTTGATTGGCCCAACAGCCCGCCCACTAAGCTGAACAGACAATTGATTGGCTCAACTGCCCGCCCACTAAGCTCAAACGACCATTATTGGCTCCACTGACCACCCACTGAGCTCAACAGATCATTGATTGGCTCAACTGCCCGCCCACTAAGCTCAACCGACCATTGATTGGCTCAACTGACCGCCCATTAAGCTCAACCGACCATTGATTGGCTCAACTACCCGCCCGCTAAGCTCAACCGACCATTGATTGGCTCAAATGCCCGCCCATCTAAGCTTAATGGAACATTGATTGACTCAACTGACCGCCCACTAAGCTCAACCGACCAGTAATTGGCTTAACTGCCCGCCCACTAATTTCAACCACCATTGATTGGCTCAACTGCCCGTCCACGAAGCTCAACCGACCATTGATTGGCTCAACTGACCGCCCACTAAGCTCAACCGACCTTTGATTGGATCAACTGCACGGCCACTTAGCTCAACCGACCTTGGATTGGCTCAACTGCCCGCCCACTAAGCTCAACCGACCATTGATTGGCTCAACTGCCCGCCCACTAAGCTACACCGGCCTTTGTTTGGCTCAACTGCCTGCCCACTAAGCTCAACCGACCTTTGATTGGCTCAACTGCCCGCCCACTAAGCTCACCTGACCTTTGATTGGCTCAACTGCCCGACCACTAAGCTCAACCGAGTATTGATTGGCTCAACTGACCGCCCACTAAGCTCAACCGACCTTTGATTTGCTCAGCAGCCCGCCCACTAAGCTGAACAGACAATTGATTGGCTCAACTGCCCGCCCACTAAGCTCAAACGACCATTGATTGGCTCCACTGACCAGCCACTGAGCTCAACAGACCATTGATTGGCTCAACTGCCCGCCCACTAAGCTCAACCGACCATTGATTGGCTCAAATGACCGCCCATTAAGCTCAACCGACCATTGATTGGCTCAACCACCCGCCCGCTAAGCTCAACCGACCATTGATTGGCTCAACAGCCCGCCCACTAAGCTCAACCGACCATTGATTGACTCAACTGACCGCCCACTAAGCTCAACCGACCATTGATTGGCTTAACTGCCCGCCCACTAATTTCAACCGACCATTGATTGGCTCAACTGCCCGTCCACGAAGCTACACCGACCATTAATTGGCTCAACTGACCGCCCACTAAGCCAACCGACTTTTGATTGGCTCAACTGCCCGCCCACTAAGCTCACCCGACCTTTGATTGGCTGAACTGACCGCCCACTAAGCTCAACCGACCATTGATTGGCACAACTGACCGCCCACTAAGCTCAACCGACCATTGATTTGCTCAACTGACCGCCCACTAAGCTCAACCGACCATTGTTATGCTAAACTGCCCGCCCACTAAGCTCAACCGACCATTGATTGGCTCCATTGACCGCCCACTAAGCTCAACCAACCTTTGATTGGCTCAACTGCCCGCCCTTTAAGCTCAACCGACCTTTGATTGGCTCAACTGCCCGCCCACTAAGCTACACCGGCCTTTGTTTGGCTCAACTGCCTGCCCACTAAGCTCAACCGACCTTTGATTGGCTCAACTGCCCGCCCACTAAGCTCACCCGACCTTTGATTGGCTCAACTGCCCGACCACTAAGCTCAACCGACTATTGATTGGCTCAACTGACCGCCCAATAAGCTCAACCGACCATTCATTATTTCAACTACCCGACCACTAAGCTCAACCGACCATTGATTGGCTCAACGGCCCGCCCACTAAGCTCAACAGACCATTGATTGGCTCAACTGCCCGCCCACTAAGCTCAAACGACCATCGATTGGCTCCACTGACCGCCCACTAAGCTCAACCGACCATTGATTGGCACAACTGACCGCCCACTTAGCTCAACCGACCTTTGATCGGCTCAACTGCCCGCCCTTTAAGCTCAACCGACCTTTGATTGGCTCAACTGCCCGCCCACTAAGCTACACCGGCCTTTGTTTGGCTCAACTGCCTGCCCACTAAGCTCAACCGACCTTTGATTGGCTCAACTGCCCGCCCACTAAGCTCACCCGACCTTTGATTAGCTCAACTGCCCGAAACACTAAGCTCAACCGACTATTGATTGGCTCAACTGACCGCCCAATAAGCTCAACCGACCATTCATTATTTCAACTACCCGACCACTAAGCTCAACCGACCATTGATTGGCTGAACGGCCCGCCCACTAAGCTCAACAGACCATTGATTGGCTCAACTGCCCGCCCACTAAGCTCAAACGACCATTGATTGGCTCCACTGACCGCCCACTAAGCTCAACCAACCATTGATTGGCTCAACTGCCCGCCCACTAAGCTCAACCGACCATTCATTATTTCAACTACCCGACCACTAAGCTCAACCGACCATTGATTGGCTCAACGGCCCGCCCACTAAGCTCAACAGACCATTGATTGGCTCAACTGCCCGCCCACTAAGCTCAAACGACCATCGATTGGCTCCACTGACCGCCCACTAAGCTCAACCGACCATTGATTGGCACAACTGACCGCCCACTTAGCTCAACCGACCATTGATTTGCTCAACTGACCGCCCACTAAGCTCAACCGACCATTGTTATGCTAAACTGCCCGCCCACTAAGCTCAACCGACCATTGATTGGCTCCATTGACCGCCCACTAAGCTCAACCGACCTTTGATTGGCTTAACTGCCCGCCCACTAATTTCAACCGACCATTGATTGGCTCAACTGCCCGTCCACGAAGCTCAACCGACCATTGATTGGCTCAACTGACCGCCCACTAAGCTCAACCGACCATTGATTGGCTTAACTGCCCGCCCACTAATTTCAACCGACCATTGATTGGCTCAACTGCCCGTCCACTAATCTGAACGGACCATTGATTGACTCAACTGCCCGCCCACTTAGATCAACCGACCTTTGATTGGATCAACTGCACGGCCACTTAGCTCAACCGACCTTGGATTGGCTCAACTGCCCGCCCACTAAGCTCAACCGACCATTGATTGGCTCAACTGCCCGCCCACTAAGCTACACCGGCCTTTGTTTGGCTCAACTGCCTGCCCACTAAGCTCAACCGACGTTTGATTGGCTCAACTGCCCGCCCACTAAGCTCACCTGACCTTTGATTGGCTCAACTGCCCGACCACTAAGCTCAACCGAGTATTGATTGGCTCAACTGCCCGCCCACTAAGCTACACCGGCCTTTGTTTGGCTCAACTGCCTGCCCACTAAGCTCAACCGACCTTTGTTTGGCTCAACTGCCCGCCCACTAAGCTCACCCGACCTTTGATTGGCTCAACTGCCCGACCACTAAGCTCAACCGAGTATTGATTGGCTCAACTGACCGCCAAATAAGCTCAACCGACCATTCATTATTTTAACTACCCGACCACTAAGCTCAACCGACCATTTATTGGCTCAACGGCCCGCCCACTAAGCTCAACAGACCATTGATTGGCTGAACTGACCGCCCACTAATTTCAACCGACCACTGATTGGCTCAACTGCCCGCTCACTAAGCTCAACCGACCATTGATTGGCTCCATTGACCGCCCACTAAGCTCAACCGACCTTTGATTGGCTCAACAGCCCGCCCACTAAGCTGAACAGACAATTGATTGGCTCAACTGCCCGCCCAATAAGCTCAACCGACCATTCATTATTTCAACTACCCGACCACTAAGCTCAACCGACCATTGATTGGCTCAACGGCCCGCCCACTAAGCTCAACAGACCATTGATTGGCTCAACTGCCCGCCCACTAAGCTCAAACGACCATTGATTGGCTCCACTGACCGCCCACTAAGCTCAACCAACCATTGATTGGCTCAACTGCCCGCCCACTAAGCTCAACCGACCATTCATTATTTAAACTACCCGACCACTAAGCTCAACCGACCATTGATTGGCTCAACGGCCCGCCCACTATGCTCAACAGACCATTGATTGGCTCAACTGCCCGCCCACTAAGCTCAACCGACCATTGAATGGCTTAACTGCCTGCCCACTAATTTCAACCGACCATTGATTGGCTCAACTGCCCGTCCACGAAGCTCAACCGACCATTGATTGGCTAAACTGACCGCCCGCTAAGCTCAACCGACCATTGATTGGCTTAACTGCCCGCCCACTAATTTCAACCGACCATTGATCGGCTCAACTGCCCGTCCACTAATCTGAAAGGACCATTGATTGACTCAACTGCCCGCCCACTTAGCTCAACCGACCTTGGATTGGCTCAACTGCCCGCCCACTAAGGTCAACCGACCATTGATTGGCTCAACTGCCCGCCCACTAAGCTACACTGGCCTTTGTTTGGCTCAACTGCCTGCCCATTAAGCTCAACCGACCTTTGATTGGCTCAACTGCCCGCCCACTAAGCTCACCCGACCTTTGATTGGCTCAACTGCCCGACCACTAAGCTCAACCGAGTATTGATTGGCTCAACTGACCGCCCAATAAGCTCAACCGACCATTCATTATTTCAACTACCCGACCACTAAGCTCAACCGACCATTGATTGGCTCAACGGCCCGCCCACTAAGCTCAACAGACCATTGATTGGCTCAACTGCCCGCCCAATAAGCTCAAACGACCATTGATTGGCTCCACTGACCGCCCACTACGCTCAACCGACCATTGATTGGCTCAACTGCCCGCCCACTAAGCTCAACCGACCATTGATTGACTCAACTGACCGCCCACTAAGCTCAACCGACCAGTAATTGGCTGAACTGACCGCCCACTAATTTCAACCGACCATTGATTGGCTCAACTGCCCGTCCACGAAGCTCAACCGACAATTGTTATGCTCAACTGCCCGCCCACTAATATAACCGACCACTGATTGGCTCAACTGCCCGCTCACTAAGCTCAACCGACCATTGATTGGCTCCATTGACCGCCCACTAATTTCAACCGACCTTTGATTGGCCCAACAGCCCGCCCACTAAGCTGAACAGACAATTGATTGGCTCAACTGCCCGCCCACTAAGCTCAAACGACCATTATTGGCTCCACTGACCACCCACTGAGCTCAACAGATCATTGATTGGCTCAACTGCCCGCCCACTAAGCTCAACCGACCATTGATTGGCTCAACTGACCGCCCATTAAGCTCAACCGACCATTGATTGGCTCAACTACCCGCCCGCTAAGCTCAACCGACCATTGATTGGCTCAAATACCCGCCCATCTAAGCTTAATGGAACATTGATTGACTCAACTGACCGCCCACTAAGCTCAACCGACCAGTAATTGGCTTAACTGCCCGCCCACTAATTTCAACCGACCATTGATTGGCTCAACTGCCCGTCCACGAAGCTCAACCGACCATTGATTGGCTCAACTGACCGCCCACTAAGCTCAACCGACCTTTGATTGGATCAACTGCACGGCCACTTAGCTCAACCGACCTTGGATTGGCTCAACTGCCCGCCCACTAAGCTCAACCGACCATTGATTGGCTCAACTGCCCGCCCACTAAGCTACACCGGCCTTTGTTTGGCTCAACTGCCTGCCCACTAAGCTCAACCGACCTTTGATTGGCTCAACTGCCCGCCCACTAAGCTCACCTGACCTTTGATTGGCTCAACTGCCCGACCACTAAGCTCAACCGAGTATTGATTGGCTCAACTGACCGCCCACTAAGCTCAACCGACCTTTGATTTGCTCAGCAGCCCGCCCACTAAGCTGAACAGACAATTGATTGGCTCAACTGCCCGCCCACTAAGCTCAAACGACCATTGATTGGCTCCACTGACCAGCCACTGAGCTCAACAGACCATTGATTGGCTCAACTGCCCGCCCACTAAGCTCAACCGACCATTGATTGGCTCAAATGACCGCCCATTAAGCTCAACCGACCATTGATTGGCTCAACCACCCGCCCGCTAAGCTCAACCGACCATTGATTGGCTCAACAGCCCGCCCACTAAGCTCAACCGACCATTGATTGACTCAACTGACCGCCCACTAAGCTCAACCGACCATTGATTGGCTTAACTGCCCGCCCACTAATTTCAACCGACCATTGATTGGCTCAACTGCCCGTCCACGAAGCTACACCGACCATTAATTGGCTCAACTGACCGCCCACTAAGCCAACCGACTTTTGATTGGCTCAACTGCCCGCCCACTAAGCTCACCCGACCTTTGATTGGCTGAACTGACCGCCCACTAAGCTCAACCGACCATTGATTGGCACAACTGACCGCCCACTAAGCTCAACCGACCATTGATTTGCTCAACTGACCGCCCACTAAGCTCAACCGACCATTGTTATGCTAAACTGCCCGCCCACTAAGCTCAACCGACCATTGATTGGCTCCATTGACCGCCCACTAAGCTCAACCAACCTTTGATTGGCTCAACTGCCCGCCCTTTAAGCTCAACCGACCTTTGATTGGCTCAACTGCCCGCCCACTAAGCTACACCGGCCTTTGTTTGGCTCAACTGCCTGCCCACTAAGCTCAACCGACCTTTGATTGGCTCAACTGCCCGCCCACTAAGCTCACCCGACCTTTGATTGGCTCAACTGCCCGACCACTAAGCTCAACCGACTATTGATTGGCTCAACTGACCGCCCAATAAGCTCAACCGACCATTCATTATTTCAACTACCCGACCACTAAGCTCAACCGACCATTGATTGGCTCAACGGCCCGCCCACTAAGCTCAACAGACCATTGATTGGCTCAACTGCCCGCCCACTAAGCTCAAACGACCATCGATTGGCTCCACTGACCGCCCACTAAGCTCAACCGACCATTGATTGGCACAACTGACCGCCCACTTAGCTCAACCGACCTTTGATCGGCTCAACTGCCCGCCCTTTAAGCTCAACCGACCTTTGATTGGCTCAACTGCCCGCCCACTAAGCTACACCGGCCTTTGTTTGGCTCAACTGCCTGCCCACTAAGCTCAACCGACCTTTGATTGGCTCAACTGCCCGCCCACTAAGCTCACCCGACCTTTGATTAGCTCAACTGCCCGAAACACTAAGCTCAACCGAATATTGATTGGCTCAACTGACCGCCCAATAAGCTCAACCGACCATTCATTATTTCAACTACCCGACCACTAAGCTCAACCGACCATTGATTGGCTGAACGGCCCGCCCACTAAGTTCAACAGACCATTGATTGGCTCAACTGCCCGCCCACTAAGCTCAAACGACCATTGATTGGCTCCACTGACCGCCCACTAAGCTCAACCAACCATTGATTGGCTCAACTGCCCGCCCACTAAGCTCAACCGACCATTCATTATTTCAACTACCCGACCACTAAGCTCAACCGACCATTGATTGGCTCAACGGCCCGCCCACTAAGCTCAACAGACCATTGATTGGCTCAACTGCCCGCCCACTAAGCTCAAACGACCATCGATTGGCTCCACTGACCGCCCACTAAGCTCAACCGACCATTGATTGGCACAACTGACCGCCCACTTAGCTCAACCGACCATTGATTTGCTCAACTGACCGCCCACTAAGCTCAACCGACCATTGTTATGCTAAACTGCCCGCCCACTAAGCTCAACCGACCATTGATTGGCTCCATTGACCGCCCACTAAGCTCAACCGACCTTTGATTGGCTTAACTGCCCGCCCACTAATTTCAACCGACCATTGATTGGCTCAACTGCCCGTCCACGAAGCTCAACCGACCATTGATTGGCTCAACTGACCGCCCACTAAGCTCAACCGACCATTGATTGGCTTAACTGCCCGCCCACTAATTTCAACCGACCATTGATTGGCTCAACTGCCCGTCCACTAATCTGAACGGACCATTGATTGACTCAACTGCCCGCCCACTTAGATCAACCGACCTTTGATTGGATCAACTGCACGGCCACTTAGCTCAACCGACCTTGGATTGGCTCAACTGCCCGCCCACTAAGCTCAACCGACCATTGATTGGCTCAACTGCCCGCCCACTAAGCTACACCGGCCTTTGTTTGGCTCAACTGCCTGCCCACTAAGCTCAACCGACGTTTGATTGGCTCAACTGCCCGCCCACTAAGCTCACCTGACCTTTGATTGGCTCAACTGCCCGACCACTAAGCTCAACCGAGTATTGATTGGCTCAACTGACCGCCCAATAAGCTCAACCGACCATTCATTATTTCAACTACCCGACCACTAAGCTCAACCGACCATTGATTGGCTCAACGGCCCGCCCACTAAGCTCAACAGACCATTGATTGGCTCAACTGCCCGCCCACTAAGCTCAAACGACCATTGATTGGCTCCACTGACCGCCCACTACGCTCAACCGACCATTGATTGGCTCAACTGCCCGCCCACTAAGCTCAACCGACCATTCATTGACTCAACTGACCGCCCACTAAGCTCAACCGACCAGTAATTGGCTGAACTGACCGCCCACTAATTTCAACCGACCATTGATTGGCTCAACTGCCCATCCACGAAGCTCAACCGACCATTGTTATGCTCAACTGCCCGCCCACTAATCTCAACCGACCATTGATTGGCTCCACTGACCGCCCACTAAGCTCAACCGACCACTGATTGGCTCAACTGCCCGCTCACTAAGCTCAACCGACCATTGATTGGCTCCATTGACCACCCACTAATCTCAACCGACCTTTGATTGGCTCAACAGCCCGCCCACTAAGCTGAACAGACAATTGATTGGCTCAACTGCCCGCCCACTAAGCTCAAACGACCATTGATTGGCTCCACTGACCACCCACTGAGCTCAACAGACCATTGATTGGCTCAACTGCCCGCCCACTAAGCTCAACCGACCATTGATTGGCTCAACTGACCGCCCATTAAGCTCAACCGACCATTGATTGGCTCAACTACCCGCCCGCCAAGCTCAACCGTCCATTGATTGGCTCAACAGCCCGCCCACTAAGCTCAACCGACCATTGATTGACTCAACTGACCGCCCACTAAGCTCAACCGACCATTGATTGGCTTAACTGCCCGCCCACTAATTTAAACCGACCATTGATTGGCTCAACTGCCCGTCCACTAATCTGAACGGACCATTGATTGACTCAACTGCCCGCCCACTTAGCTCAACCGACCTTTGATTGGATCAACTGCACGACCACTTAGCTCAACCGACCTTGGATTGGCTCAACTGCCCGCCCACTAAGCTCAACCGACCATTGATTGGCTCAACTGACCGCCCATTAAGCTCAACCTACCATTGATTGACTCAACTGATCGCCCACTAAGCTCAACCGGCCACTGATAGGCTCAAATGCCCGCCCATCTAAGCTCAACCGACCAATGATTGGTTCAAATGCCCGCCCATCTAAGCTTAACGGAACATTGATTGACTCAACTGACCGCCCACTAAGCTCAACCGACCAGTAATTGGCTTAACTGCCCGCCCACTAATTTCAACCGACCATTGATTGGCTCAACTGCCCGTCCACGAAGCTCAACCGACCATTGATTGGCTCAACTGACCGCCCACTAAGCTCAACCGACCTTTGATTGGCTGAACTGACCGCCCACTGAGCTCAACCGACCACTGATTGGCACAACTGACCGCCCACTTAGCTCAACCGACCATTGATTGGCTCAACTGCCCGCCCACTAAGCTCAACCGACCATTAATTGGCTCAACTGCCCGCCCACTTAGCTCAACCGACCATTGATTGGCTCAACTGCCCGCCCACTAAGCTCAACCAACCTTGGATTGGCTGAACTGCACGCCCACTAAGCTCAACCGACCTTGGATTAGCTCAACTGAACGCCCACTAAGCTCAACCGGCCTTTGTTTGGCTCAACTGCCTGCCCACTAAGCTCAACCGACCTTTGATTGGCCCAACTGCCCGCCCACTAAGCTCACCCGACCTTTGATTGGCTCAACTGCCCACCCACTAAGCTCAACCGACTATTGATTGGCTCAACTGACCGACCATTAAGTTTAACCGACCATTCATTATTTCAACTACCCGACCACTAAGCTCAACCGACCATTGATTGGCTCAACAGCCCGCCCACTAAGCTGAACAGACAATTGATTGGCTCAACTGCCCGCCCACTAAGCTCAAACGACCATTGATTGGCTCCACTGACCGCCCACTGAGCTCAACAGACCATTGATTGGCTCAACTGCCCGCCCACTAAGCTCAAACGACCATCGATTGGCTCCACTGACCGCCCACTAAGCTCAACCGACCATTGATTGGCACAACTGACCGCCCACTTAGCTCAACCGACCATTGATTTGCTCAACTGACCGCCCACTAAGCTCAACCGACCATTGTTATGCTAAACTGCCCGCCCACTAAGCTCAACCGACCATTGATTGGCTCCATTGACCGCCCACTAAGCTCAACCGACCTTTGATTGGCTTAACTGCCCGCCCACTCATTTCAACCGACCATTGATTGGCTCAACTGCCCGTCCACGAAGCTCAACCGACCATTGATTGGCTCAACTGACCGCCCACTAAGCTCAACCGACCATTGATTGGCTTAACTGCCCGCCCACTAATTTCAACCGACCATTGATTGGCTCAACTGCCCGTCCACTAATCTGAACGGACCATTGATTGACTCAACTGCCCGCCCACTTAGATCAACCGACCTTTGATTGGATCAACTGCACGGCCACTTAGCTCAACCGACCTTGGATTGGCTCAACTGCCCGCCCACTAAGCTCAACCGACCATTGATTGGCTCAACTGCCCGCCCACTAAGCTACACCGGCCTTTGTTTGGCTCAACTGCCTGCCCACTAAGCTCAACCGACGTTTGATTGGCTCAACTGCCCGCCCACTAAGCTCACCTGACCTTTGATTGGCTCAACTGCCCGACCACTAAGCTCAACCGAGTATTGATTGGCTCAACTGACCGCCCAATAAACTCAACCGAACATTCATTATTTCAACTACCCGACCACTAAGCTCAACCGACCATTGATTGGCTCAACGGCCCGCACACTAAGCTCAACAGACCATTGATTGGCTCAACTGCCCGCCCACTAAGCTCAAACGACCATTGATTGGCTCCACTGACCGCCCACTACGCTCAACCGACCATTGATTGGCTCAACTGCCCGCCCACTAAGCTCAACCGACCATTCATTGACTCAACTGACCGCCCACTAAGCTCAACCGACCAGTAATTGGCTGAACTGACCGCCCACTAATTTCAACCGACCATTGATTGGCTCAACTGCCCATCCACGAAGCTCAACCGACCATTGTTATGCTCAACTGCCCGCCCACTAATCTCAACCGACCATTGATTGGCTCCACTGACCGCCCACTAAGCTCAACCGACCACTGATTGGCTCAACTGCCCGCTCACTAAGCTCAACCGACCATTGATTGGCTCCATTGACCGCCCACTAATCTCAACCGACCTTTGATTGGCTCAACAGCCCGCCCACTATGCTGAACAGACAATTGATTGGCTCAACTGCCCGCCCACTAAGCTCAAACGACCATTGATTGGCTCCACTGACCACCCACTGAGCTCAACAGACCATTGATTGGCTCAACTGCCCGCCCACTAAGCTCAACCGACCATTGATTGGCTCAACTGACCGCCCATTAAGCTCAACCGACCATTGATTGGCTCAACTACCCACCCGCCAAGCTCAACCGTCCATTGATTGGCTCAACAGCCCGCCCACTAAGCTCAACCGACCATTGATTGACTCAACTGACCGCCCACTAAGCTCAACCGACCATTGATTGGCTTAACTGCCCGCCCACTAATTTAAACCGACCATTGATTGGCTCAACTGCCCGTCCACTAATCTGAACGGACCATTGATTGACTCAACTGCCCGCCCACTTAGCTCAACCGACCTTTGATTGGATCAACTGCACGACCACTTAGCTCAACCTACCTTGGATTGGCTCAACTGCCCGCCCACTAAGCTCAACCGACCATTGATTGGCTCAACTGACCGCCCATTAAGCTCAACCTACCATTGATTGACTCAATTGATCGCCCACTAAGCTCAACCGGCAACTGATAGGCTCAAATGCCCGCCCATCTAAGCTCAACCGACCAATGATTGGTTCAAATGCCCGCCCATCTAAGCTTAACGGAACATTGATTGACTCAACTGACCGCCCACTAAGCTCAACCGACCAGTAATTGGCTTAACTGCCCGCCCACTAATTTCAACCGACCATTGATTGGCTCAACTGCCCGTCCACGAAGCTCAACCGACCATTGATTGGCTCAACTGACCGCCCACTAAGCTCAACCGACCTTTGATTGGCTGAACTGACCGCCCACTGAGCTCAACCGACCACTGATTGGCACAACTGACCGCCCACTTAGCTCAACCGACCATTGATTGGCTCAACTGCCCGCCCACTAAGCTCAACCGACCATTAATTGGCTCAACTGCCCGCCCACTTAGCTCAACCGACCATTGATTGGCTAGACTGCCCGCCCACTAAGCTCAACCAACCTTGGATTGGCTGAACTGCACGCCCACTAAGCTCAACCGACCTTGGATTAGCTCAACTGAACGCCCACTAAGCTCAACCGGCCTTTGTTTGGCTCAACTGCCTGCCCACTAAGCACAACCGACCTTTGATTGGCCCAACTGCCCGCCCACTAAGCTCACCCGACCTTTGATTGGCTCAACTGCCCACCCACTAAGCTCAACCGACTATTGATTGGCTCAACTGACCGACCATTAAGTTTAACCGACCATTCATTATTTCAACTACCCGACCACTAAGCTCAACCGACCATTGATTGGCTCAACAGCCCGCCCACTAAGCTGAACAGACAATTGATTGGCTCAACTGCCCGCCCACTAAGCTCAAACGACCATTGATTGGCTCCACTGACCGCCCACTGAGCTCAACAGACCATTGATTGGCTCAACTGCCGGCCCACTAAGCTCAACCGACCATTGATTGGCTCAACTGACCGCCCATTAAGCTCAACCGACCATTGATTGGCTCAACTACCCGCCCACTAAGTGCAACCGACCATTGATTGGCTCAACAGCCAGCCCACTAAGCTCAACCGACCATTGATTGACTCAACTGACCGCCCACTAAGCTCAACCAACCATTGATTGGCTTAACTGGCCGCCCACTAATTTCAACCGACCATTGATTGGCTCAACTCCCCGTCCACGAAGCTCAACCGACCATTGATTGGCTCAACTGACCGCCCACTAAACCAACCGACTTTTGATTGGCTCAACTGCCCGCCCAATAAGCTCAACCGACCTTTGATTGGCTGAACTGACCGCCCACTAAGCTCAACCGACCACTGATTGGCACAACTGACCGCCCACTAAGCTCAACCGACCATTGATTTGCTCAACTGACCTCCCACTAAGCTCAACCGACCATTGTTATGCTAAACTGCCCGCCCACTAAGCTCAACCGACAATTGATTGGCTCCATTGACCGCCCACTAAGCTCAACCGACCTTTGATTGGCTCAACTGCCCGCCAACATGCTCAACCGATCTTTGATTGGCTCAACTGCCCGCCCACTAAGCTACACTGGCCTTTGTTTGGCTCAACTGCCTGCCCACTAAGCTCAACCGACCTTTGATTGGCTCAACTGCCCGCCCACTAAGCTCACCCGACCTTTGATTGGCTCAAATGCCCAACCACTAAGCTCAACCGAGTATTGATTGGCTCAAATGACCGCCCAATAAGCTCAACCGACCATTCATTATTTCAACTACCCGACCACTACGCTCAACCGACCATTGATTTGCTCAACTGCCCGCCCACTAAGCTCAACCGACCATTGATTGACTCAACTGACCGCCCACTAAGCTCAACCGACCAGTAATTGGCTGAACTGACCGCCCACTAATTTCAACCGACCATTGATTCGCTCAACTGCCCGTCCACGAAGCTCAACCGACCATTGTTATGCTCAACTGCCCGCCCACTAATCTCAACCGACCATTGATTGGCTCCACTGACCGCCCACTAAGCTCAACCGACCACTGATTGGCTCAACTGCCCGCTCACTAAGCTCAACCGACCATTGATTGGCTACATTGACCGCCCACTAAGCTCAACCGACCTTTGATTGTCTCAACAGCCCGCCCACTAAGCTGAACAGACAATTGATTGGCTCAACTGCCCGCCCACTAAGCTCAAACGACCATTGATTGGCTCCACTGACCACCCACTGAGCTCAACAGACCATTGATTGGCTCAACTGCCCGCCCACTAAGCTCAACCGATCATTGATTCGCTCAACTGACCGCCCATTAAGCTCAACCGACCATTGATTGGCTCAACTACCCGCCCGCTAAGCTCAACCGACCATTGATTGGCTCAACAGCCCGCCCACTAAGCTCAACCGACCATTGATTGACTCAACTGACCGCCCACTAAGCTCAACCGACCAATGATTGTCTTAACTGCCCGCCCACTAATTTCAACCGACCATTGATTGGCTCAACTGCCCGTCCACGAAGCTCAACCGACCATTCATTGGCTCAACTGACCGCCCACTAAGCCAACCGACTTTTGATTGGCTCAACTGCCCGCCCACTAAGCTCACCCGACCTTTGATTGGCTGAACTGACCGCCCACTAAGCTCAACCGACCATTGATTGGCACAACTGACCGCCCACTAAGCTCAACCGACCATTGATTTGCTCAACTGACCGCCCACTAAGCTCAACCGACCATTGTTATGCTAAACTGCCCGCCCACTAAGCTCAACCGACTAATGATGGCTCAACTGACCGACCATTAAGTTTAACCGACCATTCATTATTTCAACTACCCGACCACTAAGCTCAACCGACCATTGATTGGCTCAACAGCCCGCCCACTAAGCTGAACAGACAATTGATTGGCTCAACTGCATGCCCACTAAGCTCAAACGACCATTGATTGGCTCCACTGACCGCCCACTAAGCTCAACAGACCATTGATTGGTTCAACTGCCCGCCCACTAAGCTCAACCGACCATTGATTGGCTCAACTGACCGCCCATTAAGCTCAACCGACCATTGATTGGCTCAACTACCCGCCCACTAAGTGCAACCGACCATTGATTGGCTCAACAGCCCGCCCACTAAGCTCAACCGACCATTGATTGGCTCAACTCCCCGTCCACGAAGCTCAACCGACTTTTGATTGGCTCAACTGACCGCCCACTAAGCTCAACCGACTTTTGATTGGCTGAACTGACCGCCCACTAAGCTCAACCGACCATTGATTTGCTCAACTGACCGCCCACTAAGCTCAACCGACCATTGTTATGCTAAACTGCCCGCCCACTAAGCTCAACCGACCATTGATTGGCTCCATTGACCGCCCACTAAGCTCAACCGACCTTTGATTGGCTCAACTGCCCGCCAACATGCTCAACAGACCTTTGATTGGCTCAACTGCCCGCCCACTAAGCTACACTGGCCTTTGTTTGGCTCAACTGCCTGCCCACTAAGCTCAACCGACCTTTGATTGGCTCAACTGCCGCCCACTAAGCTCACCCGACCTTTGATTGGCTCAAATGCCCGACCACTAAGCTCAACCGAGTATTGATTGGCTCAACTGACCGCCCAATAAGCTCAACCGACCATTCATTATTTCAACTACCCGACCACTAAGCTCAACCGACCATTGATTGGCTCAACGGCCCGCCCACTAAGCTCAACAGACCATTGATTGTGTCAACTGCCCGCCCACTAAGCTCAAACGACCATTGATTGGCTCCTCTGACCGCCCACTACGCTCAACCGACCATTGATTGGCTCAACTGCCCGCCCACTAAGCTTAACCGACCATTGTTATGCTCAACTGCCCGCCCACTAATCTCAACCGAACATTGATTGGCTCCACTGACCGCCCACTAAGCTCAACTGACCACTGATTGGCTCAACTGCCCGCTCACTAAGCTCAACCGACCATTGATTGGCTCCATTGACCGCCCACTAATCTCAACCGACCTTTGATTGGCTCAACAGCCCGCCCACTAAGCTGAACAGACAATTGATTGGCTCAACTGCCCGCCCACTAAGCTCAAACGACCATTGATTGGTTCCACTGACCACCCACTGAGCTCAACAGACCATTGATTGGCTCAACTGCCCGCCCACTAAGCTCAACCGACCATTGATTGGCTCAACTGACCGCCCATTAAGCTCAACCGACCATTGATTGGCTCAACTACCCGCCCGCTAAGCTCAACCGACCATTGATTGGCTCAACAGCCCGCCCACTAAGCTCAACCGACCATTGATTGACTCAACTGACCGCCCACTAAGCTCAACCGACCATTGATTGGCTTAACTGCCCGCCCACTAATTTAAACCGACCATTGATTGGCTCAACTGCCCGTCCACTAATCTGAACGGACCATTGATTGACTCAACTGCCCGCCCACTTAGCTCAACCGACCTTTGATTGGATCAACTGCACGACCACTTAGCTCAACCGACCTTGGATTGGCTCAACTGCCCGCCCACTAAGCTCAACCGACCATTGATTGGCTCAACTGACCGCCCTTTAAGCTCAACCTACCATTGATTGACTCAACTGCCCGCCCACTAAGCTCAACCGACCACTGATAGGCTCAAATGTTCGCCCATCTAAGCTCAACCGACCAATGATTGGTTCAAATGCCCGCCCATCTAAGCTTAACGGAACATTGATTGACTCAACTGACCGCCCACTAAGCTCAACCGACCAGTAATTGGCTTAACTGCCCGCCCACTAATTTCAACCGACCATTGATTGGCTCAACTGCCCGTCAACGAAGCTCAACCGACCATTTATTGGCTCAACTGACCGCCCACTAAGCTCAACCGACCTTTGATTGGCTGAACTGACCGCCCATTAAGCTCAACCGACCACTGATTGGCACAACTGACCGCCCACTAAGCTCAACCGACCATTGATTGGCTCAACTGCCCGCCCACTAAGCTCAACCGACCATTAATTGACTCAACTGCCCGCCCACTAAGCTCAACCGACCATTGATTGGCTCAACTGCCCGCCCACTAAGTTCAACCAACCTTGGATTGGCTCAACTGCACGCCCACTAAGCTCAACCGACCTTGGATTAGCTCAACTGAACGCCCACTAAGCTCAACCGGCCTTTGTTTGGCTCAACTGCCTGCCCACTAAGCTCAACCGACCTTTGATTGGCCCAACTGCCCGCCCATTAAGCTCACCCGACCTTTGATTGGCTCAACTGCCCACCCACTAAGCTCAACCGACTATTGATTGGCTCAACTGACCGACCATTAAGTTTAACCGACCATTCATTATTTCAACAACCCGACCACTAAGCTCAACCGACCATTGATTGGCTCAACAGCCCGCCCACTAAGCTGAACAGACAATTAATTGGCTCAACTGCCCGCCCACTAAGCTCAAACGACCATTGATTGGCTCCACTGACCGCCCACTGAGCTCAACAGACCATTGATTGGCTCAACTGCCGGCCCACTAAGCTCAACCGACCATTGATTGGCTCAACTGACCGCCCATTAAGCTCAACCGACCATTGATTGGCTCAACTACCCGCCCACTAAGTGCAACCGACCATTGATTGGCTCAACAGCCAGCCCACTAAGCTCAACCGACCATTGATTGACTCAACTGACCGCCCACTAAGCTCAACCAACCATTGATTGGCTTAACTGGCCGCCAACTAATTTCAACCGACCATTGATTGGCTCAACTCCCCGTCCACGAAGCTCAAACGACCATTGATTGGCTCAACTGACCGCCCACTAAGCCAACCGACTTTTGATTGGCTCAACTGCCCGACCACTAAGCTCAACCGACCATTGATTGGCTCAACAGCCCGCCCACTAAGCTGAACAGACAATTGATTGGCTCAACTGCCCGCCCACTAAGCTCAAACGACCATTGATTGGCTCCACTGACCGCCCACTGAGCTCAACAGACCATTGATTGGCTCAACTGACCGCCCATTAAGCTCAACCGACCATTGATTGGCTCAACTACCCGCCCACTAAGTGCAACCGACCATTGATTGGCTCAACAGCCAGCCCACTAAGCTCAACCGACCATTGATTGACTCAACTGACCGGCCACTAAGCTCAACCAACCATTGATTGGCTTAACTGGCCGCCAACTAATTTCAACCGACCATTGATTGGCTCAACTCCCCGTCCACGAAGCTCAAACGACCATTGATTGGCTCAACTGACCGCCCACTAAGCCAACCGACTTTTGATTGGCTCAACTGCCCGCCCAATAAGCTCAACCGACCTTTGATTGGCTGAACTGACCGCCCACTAAGCTCAACCGACCACTGATTGGCACAACTGACCGCCCACTAAGCTCAACCGACCATTGATTTGCTCAACTGACCGCCCGCTAAGCTCAACCGACCATTGTTATGCTAAACTGCCCGCCCACTAAGCTCAACCGACAATTGATTGGCTCCATTGACCGCCCACTAAGCTCAACCGACCTTTGATTGGCTCAACTGCCCGCCAACATGCTCAACCGATCTTTGATTGGCTCAACTGCCCGCCCACAAAGCTACACTGGCCTTTGTTTGGCTCAACTGCCTGCCCACTAAGCTCAACCGACCTTTGATTGGCTCAACTGCCCGCCCACTAAGCTCACCCGACCTTTGATTGGCTCAAATGCCCAACCACTAAGCTCAACCGAGTATTGATTGGCTCAACAGCCCGCCCACTAAGCTCAAACGACCATTGATTGGCTCCACTGACCACCCACTGAGCTCAACAGACCATTGATTGGCTCAACTACCCGACCACTAAGCTCAACCGACCATTGATTGGCTCCATTGACCGCCCACTAAGCTCAACCGACCTTTGATTGGCTCAACAGCCCGCCCACTAAGCAGAACAGACAATTGATTGGCTCAACTGCCCGCCCACTAAGCTCAAACGACCATTGATTGGCTCCACTGACCGCCCATTAAGCTCAACCGACCATTGATTGGCTCAACTGCCCGCCCACTAAGCTCAACCGACCACTGATTGGCACAACTGACCGCCCACTAAGCTCAACCGACCATTGATTTGCTCAACTGACCGCCCACTAAGCTCAACCGACCATTGTTATGCTAAACTGCCCGCCCACTAAGCTCAACCGACAATTGATTGGCTCCATTGACCGCCCACTAAGCTCAACCGACCTTTGATTGGCTCAACTGCCCGCCAACATGCTCAACCGATCTTTGATTGGCTCAACTGCCCGCCCACAAAGCTACACTGGCCTTTGTTTGGCTCAACTGCCTGCCCACTAAGCTCAACCGACCTTTGATTGGCTCAACTGCCCGCCCACTAAGCTCACCCGACCTTTGATTGGCTCAAATGCCCAACCACTAAGCTCAACCGAGTATTGATTGGCTCAACAGCCCGCCCACTAAGCTCAAACGACCATTGATTGGCTCCACTGACCACCCACTGAGCTCAACAGACCATTGATTGGCTCAACTACCCGACCACTAAGCTCAACCGACCATTGATTGGCTCCATTGACCGCCCACTAAGCTCAACCGACCTTTGATTGGCTCAACAGCCCGCCCACTAAGCAGAACAGACAATTGATTGGCTCAACTGCCCGCCCACTAAGCTCAAACGACCATTGATTGGCTCCACTGACCGCCCATTAAGCTCAACCGACCATTGATTGGCTCAACTACCCGCCCGCTAAGCTCAACCGACCATTGATTGGCTCAACAGCCCGCCCACTAAGCTCAACCGACCATTGATTGACTCAACTGACCGCCCACTAAGCTCAACCGACCAATGATTGTCTTAACTGCCCGCCCACTAATTTCAACCGACCATTGATTGGCTCAACTGCCCGTCCACGAAGCTCAACCGACCATTCATTGGCTCAACTGACCGCCCACTAAGCCAACCGACTATTGATTGGCTCAACTGCCCGCCCACTAAGCTCACCCGACCTTTGATTGGCTGAACTGACCGCCCACTAAGCTCAACCGACCATTGATTGGCACAACTGACCGCCCACTAAGCTCAACCGACCATTGATTT